>NC_056737.1:1657826436-1657863936 GCF_019279795.1 Protopterus annectens | reverse complement strand
TCCAGGTCTCTTTTTCACACGATTTAAGTTCTTAGACCACTGCACTGTTTTTAAATAGTTATATCCACATTCAGCTGCAGTCATTCTAGTTTAACTGTCTAACTTTTAGGCTACTGAAGTATTTAATTTTACCACATGACATCCAATATTAATGGCCTTAACAATATGAGAAATTACTGCACTTCACCACAAAATGGAAACAGAACAGTTCACTGCCACAGAAAGGAAGAAGCCAGTGATTACCTTTATATTTTATTAAAATTCCAGTCCAGTGGCTGATCCAAAATGCAGTCCCAACGCACAGGTAAAATAAACACACACTTGGATCCAATAAAATCTGGTTGGCAGCAAACACAAAGCATAGAATGCAAACTTCCCTAGTGCCTCGGCTTCTGTGGTGGTGGATATGAGGAATTAATTGAGACAACATTTCTGCTTGGCCATAATTTTATCATCTTCCTTGCTATAGCTATTAGCAAGAATCCAGAGCCTCATGGGTATTTCGAATGAATCTCTTTTAAAGAGCAGACTGTCTGGAGGTCATCCTTTCAGCTTCTTCCAACACACTGATGTCAAATCAGTGTCAAAAAGAAATTACCAGTACTGTTTTTTGCTTCTTGGCTTCTAGTCTTGCACTGTGACATCAAAACTTATGAGATAGCTAGGTTAAAAATCTACAAGATTATCAAAGTTCATTCAACAAGCTCTACATAGTAAAGCTTTGCAGAGCAACATCCTGTATTAATTCAAATTTACCCTCAGGCAATATGTTTATCTTTAATACAAAATAATAACATATTATGAAATAATTTCATTCTTCATATTTATGCTCAGGGTTGGCTTGGTTTTGTAGCTGTAACTCTCAAGCCATGTTTAGCTCTGTAATCTGTTTGTTTGGCTATTTCCCCAGAGTGGGGAAAATATGAGATTGATATCCACGTTCATTGATTCTGATGTAAGTAAGAGCAACTGCATTCTGCATTTCTTCACTGGAAATTAACATTTTTTTATTAAGCATGACTTGAAGGAATGCTTACATATCTTGAAATTCAACCATTAAATATTATACCTTTTTAAATAGAACTGCATATCGCTGGAAAGGTTTTGACTATTTATTTTTGTTGTTTTTGTGAGGTCTGCCTTGCTGTTTTTTCAGACTCCAAGTGTAATTTTAGGAGAGATCCCTTAGAATGCAATTGTCATCAATGCATTTACTCTAAGATAATACAGCAGTATGCATAATGATGCCACAGTTAATAGTAGCCATTATTTGTGACTGAGCTGTTGTTTAGGGGGTTCTTCTTTATTAACAAGCACTGTGGCTTTCAGGATCCAGTTAATATTCACAAAAAGAAATTTTCTGAAGTCAAATAGCCCAGCCTTAGTTTTCTTCATATCATTCTTAGAATACTGTTTACTTTATTATACCAAAGTTGGTATTTTCTCTTATTCATTATTATACGATAGCAAAGAGCTGAGGATTTTAATGCTGAGATGGTAGCAGAAACAGAAAGAACCAGGTCCATCTCCTTTGCAAGAAATATGTCAAGAGTACAGGATACCTTCCACAGTCAAAATACTTTGATCCGAAAGCAGATGAGATTGCTTAGCTAGCAAGAGTCTTGTCAGTACAGCTAGATAAGCATCTCTCAGAGTTTAGCCAGTGTCTGGTATACATCTGATAACAGACTGCTTAAACCATTTTACTCTTATGTTCATATCGAAAAACCTACCATTCAGGATATAAAGTACAATACTCACTCTGCTTACATATACAATTTCAAGACACACCACCCTTGTTTCATACAAACTAATTTGTTAGGTTGTAATGGTATTTTCATATTTAAACATAATCTAGATGAAAAAAATGTACATTACCTGAACTCATCAAAAATAATATATAACATGTAACAACATAACATAACATAACAATGGTATCTATAAAATTTGCAATATTCTCAAAATGTACACTAGCAAATTTTATAGTTTTTACATTGTTTTTATTTATTCATTAATTCATTGATTTATCCTTTCATTCATTCATTTTGTTAGTACATGTTAAACAATGATGTCCTTGACAGGAGAAGAACTAGCTAATGAAATATAACCAAATCATTAAAAAAAGAAGAATAAAAACACCTAACATATTTTTGAATAATGTGCATGAACTTATCCACTTACTGCTTCTTCAGTCTTCGACAATTTGGTTACACTGTTGTTTTTAGCGCTGAAGGAATGTTTATTAGCTTATAAAATGTCTGACTTCAAACTGCCATAAGAAATGTTAAACTTTATTAGATGTTTGTGTGTTTGTCTCAAGTATTTTGCTACTCAAATAGAATGAAATCTCAGAAAGCGATCTTCTCTGACACGAGATAGTCAGTATTCTAGAAATGCAATGTGTTTTATGTCAGCTGTTCATTTATTTCCCTGTGTTTATGAAATCCATCATTCTGATTCAAACCCTTTGGACATAAAAATAGAAACAGAGGAGGTAGAGAGCTCATGTGCTGATGTTTAACTGCTTACTTTGGACTATCCCTTCTTTTCCATAGCATGTAAAAAGAACCTGTTTACACCCTTCTATAATCTTTCCAACTGTTTTGTAGAGAAAACTAAAACATGAAGTTTGAGGTATTCACTTGTTTTTATTTAGCCCATTATATATGCCAATTATTAATTGCTGAAAAATATCAGAAGTACAGAAATCCTTTCTTTCAACCTGGTTCTCATAATTAGATGCAGATAATCTTCTATATTTGTTTTGTTCACTTGCCACAAACCTACATATGTAAGTGCTACTGACTTGTATTACCATTATACATTTTTTCAAAATTACCTTAAGGACCAGTCTCCGGTACAATGGTATTGCATTTTTTTAAAACAGATCTACTGTCATTTCTATTGATGACCACTGCGATTGCTAGGCAAATCATGGCTGCTGCCGTATATATTTGTTTTTTAATGCTCTCATTTACTTGGACCCCAGTATATACATATCCAGACTGTTTAAAAGCATTTAGGTGTAAATTAAAAAAAAAAAAAAAAACATTTCTTCTGAAATGCCTGGACTTTATGTGAGTTACAGTCATCCATAAAGGTATTACAACATTACAATATTATAAAATGTTTTAAAATGCATAAAACAGAGTAGAAACATAGTGAATAATTATCCACACGTGATCATTTGGTCTTTATCATATTTAAATAACACAATTCAGTTAAGTTCTGCTTTTGATGTAACTTTGCAAATTATGAGTTCGTATTTAGGAGCAGGAAGTTGAAGAAGAGGGCATCATTTTGAGTCAGTTCAGTAATTAGATGCAAAAAACTAAATTAGTTTACTGTTTAAGTAGTAATTCATTTTAGCATTGAGAGTTATGAAAATATTTTCTCATAGTCAGGTTTGGAAGGTTGGTGAAACCTGATGATTCATATGCTCAGTTATGAGTGACTGTATCTTATTGTAACATTACCCCCCCACACACCAAAAACTATGTCTATTAAATAACATATTCTTCTTTTATTTAACTTAATCTGAGCTAAATAGAATGTATAGTGATGCATACAAATGAATAGTAATTAGTTACTTTAATATGGCATTTAGTTTTTTGTTTAAGTCATTGCTTTTTCTGTTGAATTCAGTTTGCATAAAATGTAGGAAAAAATAAAAGTATGGCATTAAATAGTGGGTAAAAACAAAATAACTGAGAAGGGCCACTTATGCAGACAGCACAAATATTGCCTCAATACGGAAAATGCAAAGGTCAGTTTTATACACACAGTACCTGTATTCTGTTGTTAATGTCAGAGTGCAGTGTTCCATGCTGTTCAGCTTAAACCACCAACAATAGGCACACCTTGCTTATCAAAGCAAAGTTAAAAAGATAATTCCAAAACACAGTTCCAGCTGTTCAGCTCCAAGCTCAAATGGGCAACCCAAGCTGCTCACAAATAAGTCCTGATAACTTTTAAAAGTAAAACTCCGTCTAACAATGCTTGTATAACATCAACTTCAAAAACAAGCGTTAGGCGGATTCTAAAATGCAATACTTTTATTATAAAAAATGGCAAGCGCTTTCGACACAAGTCTTTTTCAAGCCAACAAACAGTTTTACAACAGGAAGACACATGCTTTATATTCACATCAATTGTGATGTCATTTCCTATTAAGAATCTTAAAGTCATACTCTCTCAGCAGGAGTTCATCTAAATCAACTGTGTATGTGTTTTAAATGCAGTTACCATATTCAACAGTCATACACATGATAATAGATTTCTCTGCAGAGCAATCTATATACAATCTTTATGCATATAAAAAAATTATTTAAAACTTTTTTAAAAAACATTTAGAGTATTCAAAATGAAGTTGTAATGACTAGCATGCTACTTGTCAAGGTGCATGCTGTGCTTCATATTCCAACAAAATAAAGTGAAGTGTCTACTGAATTTTTTACAGTACTTTACACTCAAACAATATATCCAAGATATTTTTTTTGCATGGAAATATAATTTCCTTACGGCAATCCTATATTATTTAGTATGATATGAAGATATGAAATTTAAAATCAATTATATAAGAGTAAAAACACATATAAAACATATAAAAAAGTATAAGAGAATGTCTACCCTATCATCATATTATTACTGGTAGTAATAATATATCTACCAATTTACAGAATAATTGGTAGTATGGCATAGGTCCTTTATCTCTGGGTAATCAGGTCATTTAGGTTAGACTGCCTATATTTATATATATACGCATTTAACATACAGAATATAATTCACAGTATAATACATAATGTATAAAATGTAACTTGTAACAACATATATTACTAGAAGGCAACCCATTATGAAACAAGAACTGTCTTTGTTCTCTAACAAATAAGAGGGACATGCAACATATGGTACATAATATGGAGTGTACACTGTATATCAGGGTTTACTATAGAGAGACCAACATTCTCATTACCAATGCTATCATTTTCTCTGCTTTGGGGGATAGAGGGAGAATCCCACTTATCGTAGGTAGACATACCACTCTAATATAAAGACTTAATATATGGATTTTATGATAGTCAAATGGGTGTATATCAAGTATGGGCATGTATGCCACACTAAGACGTTATTGATGAAATCATCTAATAAAATCACAACATACCAACATGATGATAGAGTTTATAATATAATTATGGTAGGGCAGATCTTAGGTTCTATGCTAGTTATATATTAATACCTAAAGTCACATTTGCAAAAAAATAGGTAATAATTCACTATACTGGTATATCTGTCAGCTGTAGATAGTCAATAAATTAAAGCTATAAAACTATCTTTTTAATTTTCTAGCTTTTAAAATAGGTTTTATTGAGACTCTATCATTTATACCCGGTTCTCGATCCGCCCTCAACCTAATTATCCACTTGGCTTCCTTCTGTTCTGTCTCATTGAAAATATCTCCACGTCTAATAGTCACCGGGTTTAATTGGATTACTTGAAATTTGAAATTATGTTCCATAGAGGTACTCCCAATATGTTTAGACAGAGCATTTCTAGGTGAAGCTATCCTAATATTGTAGAGATGTTCTCTAATTCTATCCCTCAGCCTTCGATCTGTCTTGCCTACATAAAATGCGGCACAGCTGGTACAGGTAGCCAAGTATATCACATGTTCAGTATCACATGTTGCTGCTGCTGAGAACTCAAATTGTTGCCCTGTTACTGGGTGTAAAAATATGTTAGTCTCTTTAACAAAACCACAATAATTGCATCTTCCACATTTTTAGTTGCACCTTTGGTCCTATTTACAATCCTATTGTTTACCCGGTCGGGTCCACAGAGCATCCTATACAGATTTAGTTTATTTTTATATGTAAAACGAGGAGATATATCTAGTAGAGCTGAGATATTAGGGTCAGTTAATAAGATGTCCCAATGTTTACTATATATACCTCTGATGTCTTTTAAATCTTGTGTATAGAAAAGTGGTATCCTAACTGGACAGTTCATAACACTAACCAAAGGTGTGGCCTCTGCCTTCCTTCTCCCATTTGTGAAGTAAGGTTGTGCCCTATCATTCCTCAGATTCTCTATCTCCAAGAGACTTGCATCAATTTCTTCCGATCTATATGACCGATTCAAGAATTTCCATTTAAGTTCATTGATTCCTGTCTGAAATCCTTGCTGATCTGAGCTTAACCTGGATACTCTCATAGCTTGGCCTTTTACAATATTGCCAAATATATGATTTGGGTGCATGCTACTCCGATGTAGGTATGTATTCCTATAACAGGTTTTCCTGTGTATACCTGTATTTAGTAAACCATTTGATAGACTCTGTACAAATACATCCAAGTATGATATACATTCATATGACTTGGTCATAGTAAACCTTAGATATTCTGTAGTTGTATTCATATCTTGATGTAGTTCCTTAAGTAGTGCTTCTTCAGCTTTCCAAATGAGAAAGAGATCATCTACGAAGCGTGTATAGAAAAGGACATTTTCTTTAAATTTACTTATTTTGAATAAATACTCCGCTTCCCAGTCAGCCATAACTAGGTTGGCGTAGCTATTGGCACATGAAGTGCCCATAGCTACCATCCCTTTGTAAATAAAATTGATTACAAAAAGTGAACACATTGTTCATCAAAACTATTTCCATGAGTTGACAAATAATTTCTATTTTGCTATCTGTATACGTACCATCTTTCTTTAGGCATCTCCTAATACTAAGTATACCTTCCTTGTTCGGAATAGTTGTAAAAAGGGACTGAACATCTAATGTAACTAAAATGTCCCTTCCTTTCTTATATGTACTGAAGGTTTTTTCATACAGAAACATCAAAAATTGTTTAGTGTCCTTTAGGATGTATTCAACCTTATCTACTATGGGTCTCAGTAGGTGTTCTAAATACAGGGAGATAGGCTCAGTAATCCATCCCCTTCCAGCCACGATAGGTCTCATCGGGGGGTCTGTTTCATGTTTATGTATTTTCGGTATTCCTTGTATACATGGAATAGTTGGATGTTCAACATGGAAATATTTATATAATTCTTCATTGATTTTACCTTCGTGTAACATATTTTGCAATTTACTCTCAACATCATTAGATATATTATCCACCGTACGCTTATTAATCTTTTTATAAAATCTATCTTCACTTAACATTTTATTCATACTGGCTATATATTTTTCCATGTCCATTATGACAGTCGGTCCACCTTTATCAGCGGGTCTAATCATAATATTCTTATCATTTTTTAATGTCTTAAGGGCTCTTCTTTGTATTGGTCTAAGGTTACCTTGCCATTTCCTGCTCTGGTTAATTCTTTCATTCTCATGTAGGTCATTTTCCACTAATTTGGAAAAAGCATCAATGAGAGGATGTAAGGTCGGGACATATGTGCTTGGTTTTTTAAAAATGTGCTGATCACTTCCACTATTTCCCATTTCAAGTTTTAGTTGTAGATTTCTTGTAAATAATTTTAAATCCATAATATTATCTGAAATATCACTCTTGTTAGAGGGAATAAATGTAAGTCCTTTCTCTAACACGTATATTTCATCCTCAGTTAGTATTCTATTGGAGATGTTCCATATCAGGGATTCTTCCCTCCTTGCCACATCTTTTTCAGAGTGGGGCCTACATGATTGAAATCCGCTGTTCTTTTCTTTGGTCGCCCTCTGCTCATCGAGCGGTCTCTCCCCTCCTCCTCCAGTGGTCCACAATGGGGAAAGGGGCTGTACGATGAATGTCAGCTTTAGGTGAAGCCTCTCTGCTGATTATATTACCTGTGCTAGTTGTGTCAGACTTATCTGTTCTAACTACATCTATGTGTTCACAGATGTCTACTCTGGTGTTGGCATCTTCATACACTGAGATATCATGTACTGTGGTCATTGGGGAGGCACAGATCTCATTGTTAGCCTCACTATGAACTTGAGCTGTAGTTACTACTACATTTCTCTTATCAACATTCTTTTTAGATTTCTCAGCTCTGTTGGTGTTACTTGTATCCAAAGTAGGATTAGTGATGTCTGAGGCTTTTATGCTATTATCATTAGGGTTATCCTTCCCATTTTTACCTGATCTATCTATTCTGGGCCAAGTGAATACATTACCCCTTCTAAAGTCCTCTGTATCTCTTTTTATTTTTTCTTGTTTCTGTTGTAGCAATTTATTTTCATATATAAACACATTATCTAACAACTTTTCCATAAGAACATTTAAAATATGATTCGGGTATACATCATATATATGTGACTGTTGTTTATGTATTCGTTCCCTAAGGGAACTTTCCTGTGGCAAAAAATAATTATTAAGCAACTCCATATATTTGAAACTCGTATCCAAATTAATCTGTTGCCACATATATAGCAAATCTGGATAGACAGTACCTGTGGTGGGCATCTTTAATATACGTAGTCCCCTAGGAACAATTTTACGTTTTATACACACTTCAAAATGCTGTCTCTGTAGTTGTAGTCTCTTCAACTTAAAGAAGCCCATCTCCATTTCTTAAAGGAGTGTCGTAAGACCTTGGTACTCCTTGTCTGAGCATCCTTCTCCTAAAGAGCCAACGGCAACTTCATATGATAGCAGTTGATTAATATCTCCAGTTACAGCTTTCTCAAACCTTGTCCTGCTATTGCGTTGAATTTCTGGTTTATATGGAAGTTCTACTTGTACATCATGTGTATTGCCATCTGCCATGATGTGGTGTGTTGGCGGTAGAAAGAAGAAGAAAATAACCACAAAATGCTACCAAACACACCACAAAAGGTCCTTCCACGTAAAACGAAATGTAAAAACAAAATAACTGAGAAGGGCCACTTATGCAGACAGCACAAATATTGCCTCAATACGGAAAATGCAAAGGTCAGTTTTATACACACAGTACCTGTATTCTGTTGTTAATGTCAGAGTGCAGTGTTCCACGCTGTTCAGCTTAAACCACCAACGATAGGCACACCTTGCTTATCAAAGCAAAGTTAAAAAGATAATTCCAAAACACAGTTCCAGCTGTTCAGCTCCAAGCTCAAATGGGCAACCCAAGCTGCTCACAAATAAGTCCTGATAACTTTTAAAAGTAAAACTCCGTCTAACAATGCTTGTATAACATCAACTTCAAAAACAAGCGTTAGGCGGATTCTAAAATGCAATACTTTTATTATAAAAGCGGCAAGCGCTTTCGACACAAGTCTTTTTCAAGCCAACAAACAGTTTTACAACAGGAAGACACATGCTTTATATTCACATCAATTGTGATGTCATTTCCTATTAAGAATCTTAAAGTCATACTCTCTCAGCAGGAGTTCATCTAAATCAACTGTGTATGTGTTTTAAATGCAGTTACCATATTCAACAGTCATACACATGATAATAGATTTCTCTGCAGAGCAATCTATATACAATCTTTATGCATATAAAAAAATTATTATTTAAAACTTTTTTAAAAAACATTTAGAGTATTCAAAATGAAGTTGTAATGACTAGCATGCTACTTGTCAAGGTGCATGCTGTGCTTCATATTCCAACAAAATAAAGTGAAGTGTCTACTGAATTTTTTACAGTACTTTACACTCAAACAATATATCCAAGATATTTTTTTGCATGGAAATATAATTTCCTTACGGCAATCCTATATTATTTAGTATGATATGAAGATATGAAATTTAAAATCAATTATATAAGAGTAAAAACACATATAAAACATATAAAAAAGTATAAGAGAGTGTCTACCCTATCATCATATTATTACTGGTAGTAATAATATATCTACCAATTTACAGAATAATTGGTAGTATGGCATAGGTCCTTTATCTCTGGGTAATCAGGTCATTTAGGTTAGACTGCCTATATTTATATATATACGCATTTAACATACAGAATATAATTCACAGTATAATACATAATGTATAAAATGTAACTTGTAACAACATATATTACTAGAAGGCAACCCATTATGAAACAAGAACTGTCTTTGTTCTCTAACAAATAAGAGAGACATGCAACATATGGTACATAATATGGAGTGTACACTGTATATCAGGGTTTACTATAGAGAGACCAACATTCTCATTACCAATGCTATCATTTGACAAGTAGCATGCTAGTCATTACAACTTCATTTTGAATACTCTAAATGTTTTTTAAAAAAGTTTTAAATAATAATTTTTTTATATGCATAAAGATTGTATATAGATTGCTCTGCAGAGAAATCTATTATCATGTGTATGACTGTTGAATATGGTAACTGCATTTAAAACACATACACAGTTGATTTAGATGAACTCCTGCTGAGAGAGTATGACTTTAAGATTCTTAATAGGAAATGACATCACAATTGATGTGAATATAAAGCATGTGTCTTCCTGTTGTAAAACTGTTTGTTGGCTTGAAAAAGACTTGTGTCGAAAGCGCTTGCCGTTTTTTATAATAAAAGTATTGCATTTTAGAATCCGCCTAACGCTTGTTTTTGAAGTTGATGTTATACAAGCATTGTTAGACGGAGTTTTACTTTTAAAAGTTATCAGGACTTATTTGTGAGCAGCTTGGGTTGCCCATTTGAGCTTGGAGCTGAACAGCTGGAACTGTGTTTTGGAATTATCTTTTTAACTTTGCTTTGATAAGCAAGGTGTGCCTATCGTTGGTGGTTTAAGCTGAACAGCGTGGAACACTGCACTCTGACATTAACAACAGAATACAGGTACTGTGTGTATAAAACTGACCTTTGCATTTTCCGTATTGAGGCAATATTTGTGCTGTCTGCATAAGTGGCCCTTCTCAGTTATTTTGTTTTTACATTTCGTTTTACGTGGAAGGACCTTTTGTGGTGTGTTTGGTAGCATTTTGTGGTTATTTTCTTCTTCTTTCTACCGCCAACACACCACATCATGGCAGATGGCAATACACATGATGTACAAGTAGAACTTCCATATAAACCAGAAATTCAACGCAATAGCAGGACAAGGTTTGAGAAAGCTGTAACTGGAGATATTAATCAACTGCTATCATATGAAGTTGCCGTTGGCTCTTTAGGAGAAGGATGCTCAGACAAGGAGTACCAAGGCCTTACGACACTCCTTCAAGAAATGGAGATGGACTTCTTTAAGTTGAAGAGACTACAACTACAGAGACAGCATTTTGAAGTGTGTATAAAACGTAAAATTGTTCCTAGGGGACTACGTATATTAAAGATGCCCACCACAGGTACTGTCTATCCAGATTTGCTATATATGTGGCAACAGATTAATTTGGATACGAGTTTCAAATATATGGAGTTGCTTAATAATTATTTTTTGCCACAGGAAAGTTCCCTTAGGGAACGAATACATAAACAACAGTCACATATATATGATGTATACCGAATCATATTTTAAATGTTCTTATGGAAAAGTTGTTAGATAATGTGTTTATATATGAAAATAAATTGCTACAACAGAAACAAGAAAAAATAAAAGAGATACAGAGGACTTTAGAAGGGGTAATGTATTCACTTGGCCCAGAATAGGTAGATCAGGTAAAAATGGGAAGGATAACCCTAATGATAATAGCATAAAAGCCTCAGACATCACTAATCCTACTTTGGATACAAGTAACACCAACAGAGCTGAGAAATCTAAAAAGAATGTTGATAAGAGAAATGTAGTAGTAACTACAGCTCAAGTTCATAGTGAGGCTAACAATGAGATCTGTGCCTCCCCAATGACCACAGTACATGATATCTCAGTGTATGAAGATGCCAACACCAGAGTAGACATCTGTGAACACATAGATGTAGTTAGAACAGATAAGTCTGACACAACTAGCACAGGTAATATAATCAGCAGAGAGGCTTCACCTAAAGCTGACATTCATCGTACAGCCCCTTTCCCCATTGTGGACCACTGGAGAGGAGGAGGGGGAAGAGACCGCTCGATGAGCAGAGGGCGACCAAAGAAAAGAACAGCGGATTTCAATCATGTAGGCCCCACTCTGAAAAAGATGTGGCAAGGAGGGAAGAATCCCTGATATGGAACATCTCCAATAGAATACTAACTGAGGATGAAATATACGTGTTAGAGAAAGGACTTACATTTATTCCCTCTAACAAGAGTGATATTTCAGATAATATTATGGATTTAAAATTATTTACAAGAAATCTACAACTAAAACTTGAAATGGGAAATAGTGGAAGTGATCAGCACATTTTTAAAAAACCAAGCACATATGTCCCGACCTTACATCCTCTCATTGATGCTTTTTCCAAATTAGTGGAAAATGACCTACATGAGAATGAAAGAATTAACCAGAGCAGGAAATGGCAAGGTAACCTTAGACCAATACAAAGAAGAGCCCTTAAGACATTAAAAAATGATAAGAATATTATGATTAGACCCGCTGATAAAGGTGGACCGACTGTCATAATGGACATGGAAAAATATATAGCCAGTATGAATAAAATGTTAAGTGAAGATAGATTTTATAAAAAGATTAATAAGCGTACGGTGGATAATATATCTAATGATGTTGAGAGTAAATTGCAAAATATGTTACGAAGGTAAAATCAATGAAGAATTATATAAATATTTCCATGTTGAACATCCAACTATTCCATGTATACAAGGTATACCGAAAATACATAAACATGAAACAGACCCCCCGATGAGACCTATCGTGGCTGGAAGGGGATGGATTACTGAGCCTATCTCCCTGTATTTAGAACACCTACTGAGACCCATAGTAGATAAGGTTGAATACATCCTAAAGGACACTAAACAATTTTTGATGTTTCTGTATGAAAAAACCTTCAGTACATATAAGAAAGGAAGGGACATTTTAGATACATTAGATGTTCAGTCCCTTTTTACAACTATTCCGAACAAGGAAGGTATACTTAGTATTAGGAGATGCCTAAAGAAAGATGGTACGTATACAGATAGCAAAATAGAAATTATTTGTCAACTCATGGAAATAGTTTTGATGAACAATGTGTTCACTTTTTGTAATCAATTTTATTTACAAAGGGATGGCGTAGCTATGGGCACTTCATGTGCCAATAGCTACGCCAACCTAGTTATGGCTGACTGGGAAGCGGAGTATTTATTCAAAATAAGTAAATTTAAAGAAAATGTCCTTTTCTATACACGCTTCGTAGATGATCTCTTTCTCATTTGGAAAGCTGAAGAAGCACTACTTAAGGAACTACATCAAGATATGAATACAACTACAGAATATCTAAGGTTTACTATGACCAAGTCATATGAATGTATATCATACTTGGATGTATTTGTACAGAGTCTATCAAATGGTTTACTAAATACAGGTATACACAGGAAAACCTGTTATAGGAATACATACCTACATCGGAGTAGCATGCACCCAAATCATATATTTGGCAATATTGTAAAAGGCCAAGCTATGAGAGTATCCAGGTTAAGCTCAGATCAGCAAGGATTTCAGACAGGAATCAATGAACTTAAATGGAAATTCTTGAATCGGTCATATAGATCGGAAGAAATTGATGCAAGTCTCTTGGAGATAGAGAATCTGAGGAATGATAGGGCACAACCTTACTTCACAAATGGGAGAAGGAAGGCAGAGGCCACACCTTTGGTTAGTGTTATGAACTGTCCAGTTAGGATACCACTTTTCTATACACAAGATTTAAAAGACATCAGAGGTATATATAGTAAACATTGGGACATCTTATTAACTGACCCTAATATCTCAGCTCTACTAGATATATCTCCTCGTTTTACATATAAAAATAAACTAAATCTGTATAGGATGCTCTGTGGACCCGACCGGGTAAACAATAGGATTGTAAATAGGACCAAAGGTGCAACTAAAAAATGTGGAAGATGCAATTATTGTGGTTTTGTTAAAGAGACTAACATATTTTTACACCCAGTAACAGGGCAACAATTTGAGTTCTCAGCAGCAGCAACATGTGATACTGAACATGTGATATACTTGGCTACCTGTACCAGCTGTGCCGCATTTTATGTAGGCAAGACAGATCGAAGGCTGAGGGATAGAATTAGAGAACATCTCTACAATATTAGGATAGCTTCACCTAGAAATGCTCTGTCTAAACATATTGGGAGTACCTCTACGGAACATAATTTCAAATTTCAAGTAATCCAATTAAACCCGGTGACTATTAGACATGGAGATATTTTCAATGAGACAGAACAGAAGGAAGCCAAGTGGATAATTAGGTTGAGGGCGGATCGAGAACCGGGTATAAATGATAGAGTCTCAATAAAACCTATTTTAAAAGCTAGAAAATTAAAAAGAGAGTTTTATAGCTTTAATTTATTGACTATCTACAGCTGACAGATATACCAGTATAGTGAATTATTACCTATTTTTTTGCAAATGTGACTTTAGGTATTAATATATAACTAGCATAGAACCTAAGATCTGCCCTACCATAATTATATTATAAACTCTATCATCATGTTGGTATGTTGTGATTTTATTAGATGATTTCATCAATAACGTCTTAGTGTGGCATACGTGCCCATACTTGATATACACCCATTTGACTATCATATAATCCATATATTAAGTCTTTATATTAGAGTGGTATGTCTACCTACGATAAGTGGGATTCTCCCTCTATCCCCAAAGCAGAGAAAATGATAGCATTGGTAATGAGAATGTTGGTCTCTCTATAGTAAACCCTGATATACAGTGTACACTCCATATTATGTACCATATGTTGCATGTCTCTCTTATTTGTTAGAGAACAAAGACAGTTCTTGTTTCATAATGGGTTGCCTTCTAGTAATATATGTTGTTACAAGTTACATTTTATACATTATGTATTATACTGTGAATTATATTCTGTATGTTAAATGCGTATATATATAAATATAGGCAGTCTAACCTAAATGACCTGATTACCCAGAGATAGAGGACCTATGCCATACTACCAATTATTCTGTAAATTGGTAGATATATTATTACTACCAGTAATAATATGATGATAGGGTAGACATTCTCTTATACTTTTTTATATGTTTTATATGTGTTTTTACTCTTATATAATTGATTTTAAATTTCATATCTTCATATCATACTAAATAATATAGGATTGCCGTAAGGAAATTATATTTCCATGCAAAAAAATATCTTGGATATATTGTTTGAGTGTAAAGTACTGTAAAAAATTCAGTAGACACTTCACTTTATTTTGTTGGAATATGAAGCACAGCATGCACCTTGACAAGTAGCATGCTAGTCATTACAACTTCATTTTGAATACTCTAAATGTTTTTTTAAAAAAGTTTTAAATAATAATTTTTTTTATATGCATAAAGATTGTATATAGATTGCTCTGCAGAGAAATCTATTATCATGTGTATGACTGTTGAATATGGTAACTGCATTTAAAACACATACACAGTTGATTTAGATGAACTCCTGCTGAGAGAGTATGACTTTAAGATTCTTAATAGGAAATGACATCACAATTGATGTGAATATAAAGCATGTGTCTTCCTGTTGTAAAACTGTTTGTTGGCTTGAAAAAGACTTGTGTCGAAAGCGCTTGCCGTTTTTTATAATAAAAGTATTGCATTTTAGAATTCGCCTAACGCTTGTTTTTGAAGTTGATGTTATACAAGCATTGTTAGACGGAGTTTTACTTTTAAAAGTTATCAGGACTTATTTGTGAGCAGCTTGGGTTGCCCATTTGAGCTTGGAGCTGAACAGCTGGAACTGTGTTTTGGAATTATCTTTTTAACTTTGCTTTGATAAGCAAGGTGTGCCTATCGTTGGTGGTTTAAGCTGAACAGCGTGGAACACTGCACTCTGACATTAACAACAGAATACAGGTACTGTGTGTATAAAACTGACCTTTGCATTTTCCGTATTGAGGCAATATTTGTGCTGTCTGCATAAGTGGCCCTTCTCAGTTATTTTGTTTTTACATTTCGTTTTACGTGGAAGGACCTTTTGTGGTGTGTTTGCTAGCATTTTGTGGTTATTAAATAGTGGGTGTTTACTTTTTTCATGACACTAAATTTGAGTGTGTACACATTTTATTACTGGGACACACCAGTGATAAGCACTGTGATGCGTTGAGGAAACTTACCTAACTTATTAAGTTTGCTTCCATATACAGTTGTTATTTTAACAACTGTTGAATAAAGATTGGCATAATGGTTAAGGTGTTTACCTCACAGTCACAAGGTGCACAGTTTGATTATTACCTTTGAAGGATACTAGATACGCTTAAAATGGCTGCCAATTACAGTTAGTCTAGTACTTATTTACAAACAATATGTTTTAATTAACTGTTTCAGGAATAAAATTGTGTTATTTTTTTCTTAAGTTACTACCTATACCAAAGTATATTTCTGCTCTAAAAAGTTGTCTGACTTACTGCTTTGTGATAGAGTATTATGTTTCTCCTTTAGTACTATGTCCCTAAATTTCTTTTTATGTTTAAAAGCCAATACTTAGTTGTACACACTGCCAGTTGCTGCATAGATTACATCATGAAAAAATCTTTTCAGCTATACCTCAGGCCAAAAGTCATTGCAGACATAATTACTTTCATTTTTGTGACTTAATGTATTTTCAGAAATACAATAAATGCAAAGTAACCTAGTTATGCACATGTATAAAGTAAATGTGGAAAAATCAGTTATACACACTGTATTCAAAAGCAAAAGGATCAGGTTAAGTATGAATTAACAGTAAAGTACTATAAGAAAGATGTGTTATTATCTGTTGAAAAATGCTGTCATTTCACTCAGTTTCACAAACAAACTGGAAAATGTTGAAATCCATTCAACTGTTGGTGGCCTGGTGAGCAAACACAATCCCCAGGATTCAAAAAGTCCATGTATACTCTGTGTACAGTCTTACATGGAATGTATCCATGTACATGACTATGATTCTCCCATGCATATTAATTGTAGTGCACACCTAAGGGAGATCAGAACAACACAGATATCGAATCCATGCAAGACTGGTGGTACAACCACATACCTTTTGGCCCATTAACCTTGACCGAAAGGTCTATAAGACATTTTATTTCACTAAGTTGGATTTATTTAATTTTTTTTTCCGTTATGTGCTTGTTTGTGCAATGTGCCACATTATTTAGTTATGCTTAGTTCTGTGCAACCATACATCAAACATGTGCCAGCCATCTAAAAATAGAGGCTGGATATATTCATTTTCTATTTTTTTATTTTTGTGTGCTTATGTGTGTGATGTGCTGCATTACTTAGCTATGCTTGGTACTGCACACTTATGCATTAGACATACACTACACAGCTAAAAATAGAAACTGGATGCATTTAATTGTTGTAGTTCTGCAGTGCTTAGCAAAGTGTAAACCCACTCAGCAAAGCTGTGTTACACTTACAGGCACCTTTGCAGTATACCTGAAGATATATGAGGTCCTTTCACTGTCCCAGTGGCTAGATAGGTTGAGTCATTACCTACGGTATAGTAAGTCCTGGGCTTGAGTCCTGGACAGTAATGTATTTTACATATACTGCTGTTAAACTCTGTTAGGTGACTGAAAAATTGGTTGACTTTAAATTCAATAATTGTTAAATTTAGAAAAGGTGTGCAATGCTAAGCATTGCTTAAACATGGTGAATGGTCTTTTCATGTTTGCGCATTTCTAAGCTTCATTTAAACATGGGTTGTGTGAGTTTGTGTTATGCTAAGCAATGCAATGCATATTTGAAAGTTTAAGTATGACATGCAATGGTGGGAATGCAGTCTATTTAAAGGGCAATATGTGGGAATTTCTCATTATTCCTTGGAGCCTAGCCTTGACTGTGGGTATGGCTGTTGTTGTGGGAGAAGGTGTGCACTTTAGGGCACAATGGTGGGGAGTGCAGAAGTCTGGGGTTTTCATTGGACTTCTGGAAGACCACTATGGACCCTGGTTGCTGCAGGGCAACTATCAGAGCTCAGAATGTAAGTCTGAGGCCTGGTATAGCTTGGCCAGGGACATGACCAATGGAACTGGTATCCCTGCACTGGTGAGCAGATATGTAAGTATATTTTCTAGTAATTTATAAATATACAAGCTGAATCTGTGCAAAACTGGTATGTATAATGGTTTCCTTCTCTTACCACAGCTGCAGAAGAGTGGGCTTGCAATGTCAAGTCCCATGCAAGGCATTTGGCCATGATGAGCAAGCATGTGTTATTAAGAAAATAAATCAAGTAATAAATGAATGCATAAGATAATAATTAAATAAAGTAAATACAGATATTAAAGTCTTAACAGTCATGAATGAAATACCAGGGGCATCATAAACTTTCATTAATGTGTCAGTACAAATCTGACTTGGTAAAACAAGTAAGCATGCAGTACTGTGTAGCATAGCTGCCAACTACTAGTTAATGTCATGGTCTACCCAGAGTAAGAGACAATGTTGTGGTCTGCTTATTGTCATAAATATGCTGTAGACTGCAGTTAATAAATGAATAGGGTAAATGTACAAGTTAACAGAAGTCCTACACAGCTATCCATGTGTGTAAATGCAAGATTTGAAAGACCATGAATCAATAAAGTGTAAAATGAGATGGTGCTCTGATAACTTATTTTTTTCAAATAAAATGGTCAGTATTCCTGTAATCACTGCTTGTGGGTTCTAATTGGACATCAGCCAACTGAGAAATTGTGCAGTATTCAATACTGTTTTAGCATGTAATAAATAAAACATAACCATGCTTGCATGTGAAGTGCACACCCATAGGCCTGTGCCAAGACTGTCCAACTGTCAAATGTAATCAGTGTACACAAACATACCTCTCAACTGCCATGATTTTTGCAGAATGTACTGAATATTGCCCTATATGACTGGTCTGTTTTGTATATGATCTTGTTTTACTGGCCAGCCTCTGCCACATTGCTGAGGATCGATGTCAGAAAAATAAATGTCAGCCTTCTAATTTGCAGATATATGACTTCATTCAAAATGCAATTTAATGGTAAATCTGTTATCAGAACACCTTGCTACTATTAAAAGAACACACTATGTAAGAATGTTTCCTGCTGCTGGGCCTTTATACCACCATCATGTATGGATTGGCCCATAATGTTCTGAGTTAAGAGGTATGTACATGGAACATCATATATGTAATATAAGCAAAACTGAATGATTGCTGGATACAATATGATCTGTACTTTAGTGTGTATGTAAGGAACAGGTTAGGATTTCAAATAATAAATGGCATAGCAGTCAGTGGTCTCACAAGTGAAATGTAACATATCTAGAATATGTAGTTGTAGTATGTTTAGTTATATTATCTGTGAAGTTACTAATGTACTTCCTTTTTTCTTTCACCCCATCCCTTTTCTTCTTTTATTTATTTAATCGATATATTTACTGTTATCATTTGATATTATCATATTATTTATTACCTCTTATGTAGACCTTATGTATAATTTAATATCCTTTGCTGTTAAAAATCTTTCATTCACATTATTTATTGTTCTGTTCCTCATTATATTATTTCCAGTTTGTTTCCATTACTCATTATTGTTTTCTCTTATGTTATTGATTACATTTGTCTGGGTTATATTTATTTTTCCTTTATGTATATATTTTTTTACCACAGCGAGACAAAGTAGGCTGATTCCTGATGATCCACCTACCTTGGCTCCACTGGATGAGGCACCACAGCCCGGCACATCTGGGCCACAGCCTGGTGGCACCCCCTCTGCTGCCGCTGCACTGCATACTCCATCAGGTAGTTCTGTTCACAGGCTGGAGTTGTGCCCCCCTCTGGGAGTAGAGGTGGAGGGGATGTGTTCAACACCTGAGATCAACTGCCTGGCATGGTGTGCAGGGTTGTGCTCCAAACTGTTGGTGCATGCCTACCCCAGATGGAGAGGATGCTGTCCATAGTGGTGGGGCATTCTGTCCCCAGGCACCAGTGTCACCCACTGCCTCCACAGGAGCAGTGAAGGTGCAGTGATGACATTCCCATGGGTGAGGACTTGAGTCATACTGTTTCCTTATCTGACGTCCATGGGATTGGGATCCACAACACCCTCCCCAACCACAGTGTTAACCCATCTCTTGTGTCCCACAACAACCCTGTCTGCTGTCTTGTCTGACTTGTCTGTCTCCAAATGCTTCCTCACCTTCCCAACTTACCTTACCCAAACATACCTATGACCCTTCCCCAGCATTCCATGCTCTCCTTAAAAATAAAGGGTTCCTGTCCCAAAAAAATATATATATTGTTCCATACATGGCTCTCCATTTCACACACATATCCACTGGACACACTTAATTTGGTACAATTGGCTTGACAACATACTTATGTCATCATCACCCATCTCTCTGGGGGTAACAGTCCAAATTCAACTGCAAATATTTTCAAGTGCACAGTTGTTGCTGTTGAAGAAATGGATAATTATGTATTTTTTTTCTACACCCTTCCTGCACATACCTACCTCTCTTTCACTATGTTTTTCTCCATGCTTGCACTGCATTTCACCACTGTCCTATCTTCCCAATTTTCTATTCTTTAAGGAATTATTGTGTGATGCTGCTCTATGCGCAGCATTGCTAAACTATGCAAATGGCGGTGTATTACTACATGTTTTGAAATCATAATAATCACATTCAAAAAGTACACCTGCACCCTATTTTGAACCCAGTACCATTTCACTTGAATAACAGTGCATCAATATGCCAAGGGACACAGCCAGTTAATTAGCACAGGTATTTTAATCAAAACACAGTAATTGTCATTTTCTCGCCATTAAACGTGTTTATGCAATGCTGCACATCACGACTCATCCAGCAACAATCTACTACTAAAAAATTCATGAAAAATAGGAATTTAATATGACTCTGGTAGACAAATACATCACTATAAAGCCATATATAGATGTAAGTGAGGTATGTAATGGAAGGTAACTGTGCAATTATATGTACAACATGTAAAAACACAACTGCTATAACAGTGACTCTGTAGCACAATATGTTAAATGCTGTAAAAACATACATATTTGGTCAACATGGCCCTGGATTCAAATACAACTGTGTCTATCATTTAAAATACATGTATGTGTACATCACCATTATAAATTGTGATATGTATGGCTATCTCATCACCTATTTATCCACGCAAAGCAGCACAGATGGAATGTCTGCTTCTAAATCATGGAAATTAGAGGCCTATAGATAGGAAAACATTTTAATTTTTCCTATTGCAACCCAAGGAAGTACATAGAATGTCAGGTTATACATTAGCATGACTTTCCAGAGGATTTTGAAGTATGTAATTCAGATGTGGCCCAGTAATATTAGACTGTAGCCTGCAATGATTTGCTAGTGATATTACGGACAACTGCAGCTGCACAAGTAAAATACATATATGGAGGCTGTGATAGAAGGAAGGGTTGCCAGCACACATGTTGCAGATGACTACCATGACATAACACATGACTTAGCAATTGTACAACTGGTTGACATTATATTTAATGTACCCCCTACTTCGTTCTAGGACACAACAAGCATTTGCCTTTTACTCTTTTAATGATACCTTTGGCTAACATACTTACCTTAAACACATATCTTAATTTCCAGTGGGATGAGTTCCCTAAGTCTGGCTCTGGCTGTTCACCAAGGCTGGCACAGGTTCCACAGTTTCTCTTAAGTGTTGTTATCCTGCACGGTCTTCAGAATCTCTGACTATGCCTATTGCCTGCAGCAGCAGCTTCAGTCTGTAACACAAACATCTGAATATAAAAAGTAGCTACCACAAACACGCTCTCTGTGCTGATATAGTAACTTTAACCCAGAAAATTCCACCCCAGCATATGAGAAAGGAGATGGAATCTATGTTGAGGCCTTATATATTGTTGAGTAGTTGCACGGGTTTGGCTGATTAAACTGCATATCATCTGTATAGGCTGCATGTAGCATTTCTGAACCACAGACTAGTTCAGAGGCAATCACCTGCTAATGAGAACCATCTTAAAAAGGCAAACTTTTAGCTGTGGAACCATTGTGTATGAGAGTTAGTTTGCATGGTTAACTCATTGACACAGTACTTGTATAGACGTATCTTTCAACAGAGGAGTATTGTACTCCATCAGGTATGTAACCATTTTGCTTCCAACATGGTGCATATGTTTGAATATACTTAGGGGGAATGGGGATTACATCAGTAAGCCTTTGTTAGAACTGTACTGATGACATGGCATTCATCTCCAGCCATGTTAAATGTATAGAGGATGTAGAGTACACCAAGGGTATAATGCTGAATGATAACTAGGTACACATTTCTCCTGGATACTTTCTTTGATAGCAAATATAATTGTACACTGCTATTTTGTTGGCATGGTTGTTTATACATATTATATGAGGGAGGGATTTTTCCTGCTATGGGGCACACTGCAATGGACTCCTGTGTTGGGTGTATAATCGTACATATCTGTCATAGCACAAACAGGAATAGGTCACTTTTGCTACTATCCTAGGTGCATCCACATCCTTTGTATGTTTAGTGCACTGTTGAATAAGAGATGTGTAATCAAACGGTGAATACTGATAGCCTTCCTTTATTGCTGCATCTCTACATATTGTACTCCCATGCATGTGGTTCTGACATGTGTTCTCATTTATTGCATTTCAGGAAATATCATGCATGTACAACGCAGGGCACCATTTACTGAGCAGAAAACAACCTCATCATTGAGGCTTTATGCCAACATTACCAAGTTCTGCTGTCAGAAGGGAGTGCAAATAGGCCAGAGAGTGCAGCCTTGTGGGATTAACTGGTGCATAACATCAATGCCATGGGTCACCAGAATTGTACCTATAAGCAGGTGTGACACCAAGCCACATATATGATAAATTCAGCATGCAAACATGCAGCTGACGTGGACAGGGATTATCAGGTCACTGGTGGTTGGCCTGCAGCAGAACAACCTCTCTAAACCACAGAAGAAGTCCTGGCAAACCTTGCAACACAGACAGCTCCCAGGCATCCATCAGTCAATATGTTGTGGGTGTGGGTGCCACCCATTCCTCTCAAGAGGAGAATTCAGGTATGCTTAGATCAGCATTGGAATACTAATGCATTCAGTGTGTCAAGGTGTATATAGTTTTACATGTGCATCAGGTGTTTTATGGGTGAGGGGAGGAGTTTAGCTGTAGTTTTAAGCTCATGTAGAGATTGTGACTTACATACCTGTTAAGATAGCAGCTACTGTAAATGTGAGATATTTGAACATATTACCCTGTTATACTGTAACATGTTGTGCTGTTGACATTACCTCTCCCTCAAAATTTTTCAGGACCAACAGGTATTGGAAGAGGCCATGCTCTTGCTGCTGGTAACAACAAAACTGTTTTGCTAGACATGTAGCTATACTTCAATGTATTTACCAAAGTGTCATCCCAGGCCTTCTGGCTGAATTGATGTACTGTCTGCATGATTGCCAGCTGGACAGATATTTTCTGAATGTCCACAGTTTAGAGTCATACTGCTGCCTTGTAGGTGTAACTATACTGATTGACTTGACAATATTGTCAGGGCATTACAGATCACCATAACTGACAACTGTGCAGATTTTTGCAGAATGCCAACATTGTACATAATTTATGTTTTGCTCATGAGATTCTTTTTTAATGAATAATTATTTCCAAATATTTAGAGATTGGGGTGAGAAAATAATGTCCTCATGTCCTACTATGTGAGGTTGGGGGTTATGAAAGCCTATAATAGTGACAGCAGTGTATACAGCTTAACATATATTGCATCATAGTACTGCAGAGCATAGAAGTGCAGGTATTACTGTATTGATTTTTCCTTTTAATCAAAGGTGACCAGGGAGGTTAGTCTTTGTCACCTTCACAACCTGATGTCTGTGTCTCTCCAGACTCTGATGACATCACTCATCCACTCTTATTATCACCGTACACAGTCAGTATGCCTATGCATACCCAGTCCCCTGAGGCCATAGATTTTGGACAGTCAGAGAGTGCGGACATTGAACAGGGATGTTTGACTACTGTGGCTTTAGTGACTGTCGACACTGGCCATAGCCAAACAGTTGGTGAGGTTCCACACAGGCAGATTGATAGGGCTGCTTGTAGGAGGCCTGCTGTCCCTCCATCATCTGTCACAGGTGTCTCATCATGTGTCACTCAGTGTATGTGTTGGGCCGTCATGGAGACACAGACATGTTCAGAAAGGAACTCCTGATGAATGCTCAGAGTTTGGATGCAGCAGAGTCTGACATCCATGACTGTCTCCACTGTGTTGCTGATATCCTGGAACAGTTGACTGGCACAGTGAAAAGAGGTAGGTCTGAGACAGATTGCACACTATCTTTCTTGGAACACATGTCTATGATGGGACATCTGACTGGAGTTGAGTGTCAGCCTCATGGGCGTAGGTCAGCAACTACATCTGCTGAGAGTCAACGTGGCCTTGCACAGTCACACTCCTATAGTGGCAGTATGATCAGCCCTCCAGAGGGGAGTGTGCTGTCCACACCAAGACATACCAGTGGTCTTGGGTCTTCCCAAGGAGTACAGGTTCCCAGCGGGACATCAGTCACCCTCAGGTAGTAGCACAGAATCTGACCTTGGGCATGAAGGAACAAACCAAATACATGCAAGGTGGAACAAGTGCACGATTCAAACCAAGAACATCTAAGTCAACCAAAAATGAACCAGCACAAAGGAGAAAAGTGCCTAAATCTTCATTTATTGTGGCAATATTTGAATCTACATACTGCAAACCGGTTTCGGCTATATATCCAGCCTTCCTCAGTACAATGAAAATAAGAGTGATCTAGATAGCACATATATGGCTGACTATGAAAAAGGGAAACGTTTTGTCACTCAGAAAAGTGTTCGGTTTTTTGATTCTAGCAATAAAGCTAATAACAGGAGAAAAAGGCCTAGTTCTATATTGAGAAAAAATACTCAAACAACAAGTGGCACTTCAGAAGATGATACATCTTCTGCCACAGATTATGACTGCCCTTCCAACCAGGAGTTCCCAGCGGCAAAAAGAAAACAATCAACAGACCCTTTAGACCCAGGAGACGTAGAGGTGGTAGAAAACACAGGAAAAGGTACACACAGTCTGCAACTGTTATTACAGAAAATTGTGAGTCAATAAATAATGTGCATAACATATCTTCATTTGAATTGGCATCTGTACACAATAAATTACTCAACAAGGGTCTTAATTTTGTGCCGACATCTTTTGTCCCTGAACACATATTGGTCAATGAACTCAATGATTTTTGTAGATTGATTAACCTAAAAATATTTTTTTCAGATTCTGATGAGTCTCAAAGATCTACTGGGTTCCATTTTGGGAGATCAGACTTTCAACCTCCCATAGACAAGCATGTAGCCATATTTAAAGAATGTGTTACAAAGGATCTACATTTTTCTTTAGGCTATCAGCCGATAAGACACAATTTAACTCTTCAAGAACAACAAGCGCTACAGGAACTCAGTTCCAATCACAACATAGCCATTGCACCAGCTGATAAAGGGGGAGGCATTGTAATAATGGACTGGTCCATGTACCAAGCAGAAGCCCATAAACAATTGTCTGACACCAGGTTTTACATACATATGGTGGTGGATCCAACACCTAATTTCAAAATACACATTGATTCCTTTTTGGATTTGGCCACTGAGGAAGGTGTTATTGACAAACATACATGCAAACAACTTAACGTTTCTGATCCCATTGCTCAGTATTTATACTTGCTTCCAAAGATCCACAAGCATCCAACATGCCCACCTGGTAGGCCTATTGTTTCTGGGAGAGGATCCCTCACTGAACCACTATCAGCATTCCTCACATATTATTTAAAACCATTACTATCTATGGTCAGATCCAGGTTGCAAGATACCACAGAATTTCTAAATATTGTTCAAGACACACAATTGGAATCAGATTGGTGGCTATGTACATTGGACGTCACTTCCCTTTATACCAGCATCCCACATGATGCTGGTATATCAGCTATTGCATATTGGCTAGATAGATCCCAACTATATACTCCAGGATTTAACAACTTTTTAATCAAATTGATCCAATATGTGTTAACTAAGAACATTTTCTATTTTGAAGGACAAGCGTATTGGCAAGTGAGAGGCACAGCTATGGGAGCATCTTTTGCTCCGATATATGCAGATTTGTTCATGGGGTTTCTTGAAGAACAATTTATATATGATTCTCATAATAACATTTATATGGAAGAACTAGATATTTGGAGAAGATACCTAGATGATTATTGGATGGTGTGGCGGGGTGATTCGACCTTAGTACATGAGTTTGTTAAATATTTGAATAACAACACATGCGATATTCAGTTTACCATAACTATACAACACCAAGAAATAGTTTTTTTGGATGTATTCGTCTCTTGACAGGCTGATCATACACTGGCCATTCATGTACATAGGAAATGTCCACAATACAACACACTTTTGCATGCATCTAGTTATCATCCCCACCACATCATTAACAACATCCCCAAGTCTCAATTTTTACGTATGAAACATATCTGTTCTTCTCAAGAATCCCATTCAGAATGTGAACAAGATCTGACTGAGAGATTGATAAGTGGAGGGTATAATAGATATTGCATTACCCAAACTATCAATCAAGTTAAAGAAATGCCCAGATCACAACTTTTGCAATATAAACATTCACATGATAGACCCAAGACAGTAACATCTCAACCTATTAGGTTTGTCACTACATTTGGCAGTAACACATCCTCATTCAGAGATATTATTAATAATCATTGGGATATTTTGTGGGCTCATGAACATTTGAATGAGATATTACCTGAAAGATGTGCTTTTTCTTATCGTAGGGGTAGAACCATCAACTCCCATTTTGCACATTACAAATGGTATAATCCGTCCACACCAATCCAGACAACTCTATTTGGTGATCCATTGATAGGCTGTTTTCCTTGTGGTCATTGTAGTGCATGCAGACATATCTTTAAGACTAAAGAATTTACTAGTTTTAATACTTCTAGGGTATACCAGATAAAATTTTTTGGTAACTGCAGCACTGATTGGGTGATCTATTTGGCCACATGTACATGTTTTTCCTTTTATGTAGGCCAAACTTCAAGACAACTTAGACATCAGATAAATGAATACCTCAGCACCATCAGAAATCATAAAATCTCCAATGCCCTATATAAACATACCATGATTCACCAAGCTGCACAATTCAAATTCATCATTATTGATAAAATTGATATGCATAGAAATCTTAAAGCAGGCTGTCATGACAGATTAAATAATATGGAATCATCATGGATTACCAGGTTAGGAGCCTTATTCAAACCTGGTTTAAATTAAACAAATTAGTTAGTTGGTATCAGCCTATGACTTGATGAATTTTTGAAGTTTTGTTTAAATTAATGGATTGATCTTTTCAGGTTAAATGGTATACGTACATATTTATTATATATTTTATAATCTTTACTTTTGAAATGTGTGTATATATTGTTTCAAGGTGTATACACCTTTAATAGTCTTGGGTATATAAGGAATAACCAGGATGTGCTATCTAAATCACTCTTATTTTTATTGTACTGAGGAAGGCTGGATATATAGCCAAAACCAGTTTGCAATATGTAGATTCGGATATTGCCACAATAAATTAAGATTTAGGCACTTTTCTCCTTTGTGCTGGTTCATTTTTGGTTGACTTGGGCATGAAGGAGCCAGTGCAACTCCTGGCAGAGCCACTTCTCATGTTTGGGGGCAGAGACAATAAACTGTCAGCTCTACCATGCAATGCACACAGCTTTTCAACATACAGACGTGTAGGGTTATCACTGAGCTTGGCTGTGTTCACACACCACTGTCACGTTGAATGGACCTACAGACACACACTCAACATTTCCATGGTCCATCTTGCCTGCTTCCCTTCCTGACTCACACACATGCTTGCCAACCTACTTGATCAGCCTAAGCCTCCTGCACCCCCATACAACACCCTGTGCAAGTGATGATAACTGTGCCACATCCCTATCATCTTTCTCATGGATGCAGGGAAATAAAGCTATGAGTCTGATGCACACTGTGACTAGCTACATTAATATGAATTTGTGTAATCCATTGTTCATAGGTTCATAGGTTCATAGGTTCATACTAGGCTATCTGCCCGAGGGCATTTACAAGCCTAGCCCATAGTTTTGTGGCTTACGCCACCCCTTTAGTATGGGGAACTATACCCATTATTTTGCTGTGCCTCTGTCGAGCAGTGACACTGAGGTAATCCCTGGGGTATATCTGCGATCTCCCATCCATTGGTCAAGATTTCTCTTGAACAAGGCCAGCGAGGTGCTCTGCCTCACATATACCGGGATTTTATTCCACAGCATAGGGAGTCTTTGGGTGATGAATCTATCCCTCCAGCACGTCCTATTAATAGCCGTGTCGAGGTTTAAGTCTCCGCCCTTGTGGGTCTGACGGACCCAGAATTTTTTAGTTGAAGCATATTCACCAAATCTGGGTTTGACATGGCCTTGTATGTTAGGCAAAGGTCACCTCTGAGCAAGTGCGACTGAATAGAGCTGGAGTTCTTTCAGTCGGGCAGCATAGGACAGATGTTTGAGACCCTTTATCCTTTTGGTGAGGAACTTTGTGGCCTCTCCAGCTGCTGCAAGTGTCGGGTCAGATACATTCCGAATGGGGCATTGTACTCAATCATTGGTCTGATGAGTGATGAGTATAGGGAGACTATGACCTCCCTTGATCTAGATGAGAATCCCTTCATGATAAGTTGGGCAATGTAGAAGGTCTTCCTAACTACTTTAGCTACATGGGTGTCGAATGACAGACTACTATCAACCTGGGTCCCCAGGTCCCTGATAACTTCTTCTGTGCTCAGTGGATTGCCACCTATTTGGTAGCTAGGGTAACCTTGTTTTTCCGAAGGGTATGACTATGCATTTTTGGCATTTAACTTTAGGCCATGGCTCTGGGACCAGTTATCCGTTTCTGTGAGACCCTTCTGAAGGATATCTGTGTCAGATGTGTTTTCTACTATGGCCCAGTTTGCAGTCATCTGCAAACTTTGTCAGCCATAACCCTCCTGTGTTTGCTTGTACTTGAAAAGTAGATGCCAAACAAGAGTGGGCCCAGGACTGAGCCCTGTGGTACACCACTTGTGACAGGCTTTGAGTCTGACATGGCGCCAGCAACTCTGACCCTGTGGGCTCTGTCACTCAGCCAGTTTGCAACCCATCTTGTGATGTATGGGTTAACATTTAAGCTGATGAGTTTTTCAATGATACCCGAGTGGGGTATTGTATCAAGGCCTTCGCCAGATCGAGGTAGGCTGTATGGACTGCCTTTCCCTCATCAATGGCTTTGGTGACTGTTTGAAAAAGTCAACCAAGTTTAGAAGGCATGATCTGCCTTTGACAAAGCCAAACTGGGATGGATCCAAAGTCTGCAAATTCCCTATGTCTTTATTTATGAGGTCCATTATGATCCTCTCCATGGCTTTGCAGATAAGGCTTGTCAAGCTAATGGGCGGTAATTTCCAGGGTCGGTGGAGGCACCGCCTTTGTGAAGTGGGACCACAGTTGCAGTGCGCCACTCCTGGGTACGTATCCAGAGGTAAGACTATGATTAAACAGCTGTCCTAGCTGTGGGTTTAATTCCTCGTTGAGTTCGTGGAGCACACAGCCGGGGACACCATCAGGTCCCATGGATGCTGTGTTTTTTGCTTTGGAGAGAGCAGTTCTCACTTGGGCGTTGGAGATGTTTGGGGCTGCAATCGCTTGGTATAGATATCTCTCCTTTGGGGGGAGGAGAAGTTTGCACTGAACCTGTCAGCCAGTATGTTGGCAATGTCTGTAGGATCAGTAATCTTCACATAATTTTGAACTAGTTCTGAGCATATCTGGGAGTTTCCTCCCAGGTTTCTAACATAGCTAAAGAAGGCCTTATGATTGTCTTTTGAGTCTTTAGCTATTTTTCTCTCAAAATTTGCTTTGGATGATTTTATGAGAGCTCTTAGTTTTTACTTATAGTGATCAAGGGTGTCTTACCTTTTAAGGATTTTGCTCTATCTTGTAGTAGCTTCCTCCTTTTGTTGTAGAGTTTGTTTATGGCTGGGGTCCACCAGACTGGACGCTTTCCTTTGGTACAAAGAGTCTTTGTTTTGCTTGGGATTGCCTTATCCATGCAGTCCTGCAGGTGCTGGTAGAAGGCATTTGTAAGTGATTCAGCGGCTTGAGTACTGTTTTCCACGGCTCGGGGCCTTAAAGGAGACCACACTAGTCTTTAGAAGTGTGAAGTCGGCTTCCGAGAAGTTCTTTACTGTGGTCTTTTTATTTTCAGGTGGGGTGGGATGAGGACCTCCAGTGAGATTAGTTTGTGATCTGATCTCACCAGTGAGGGTATACTTCGGTGTTGAACATTGTGCTCCCATGTTCATGATGATGAGATCAAGTATGTTTTCTCCTCTTGTGGGGATGGTGACTAGTTGTTCCATGGCATTTGAGTTTATGAATTCCAGGAACTTTTGGGCTAGGGTGTTTGGGCTTGAGTAGTGTTCCCAGTCTATATTAGGGTAATTGAAGTCACCTAGTATGATGGTGTTTGGTGATACATTTATCCCCTCTAGTGTTTTCAGGAAGGCCATGTGAGGTTCCTGAGTTTGTGAGGGTGGCCTGTAACATGCTACAATTAGAAGAGCAGTCTTGCCTATGGTTAATTGCACCTGGATGGTCTCCGATGCATCGTGCGTTGCCACCAGTCTTGAGGTGTGGGTGTCCTTGATGAATATGGATACCCCCCCCTCCTTTCTTGGTATTGTCCGGATTTTGGGGCCGGAATGCATGATAAGAGGTAAAACCTGATAGTGCTGGGGTGCTTTCAGGAGCCTTGAACCAGGTTTCTGTCACTGCACAGACATCGATGTTCTCCATACTGAGAAGGGCCTCGAGTGCGTGCATTTTGAGATTTAGACTTCTGGCATTGAGCAGCATTACCCTTAGTTTTTTGCCTTTTTTGTGTTCTAGGGTGGTAGGTTTAGAATTTGAGCCTTGCCTTGCCTTGCTGTAGACATGCTACTTGTACTGGTCATTTAGACATATTGTACTTTGCCATTTATAATGTGTATAGCATAATTTGTGTACGTTATGATGGATGCTGTTGCAAGGGCTGTGGAGTCACACAATGAAATGTGTCTCATGGAAATGTTTACATTTCATTTTCAGGATTATGTTGGACATACCTATGGGTACACATCAGCAATCAGCTATCAACGTCAGAGCTCAGGATTGGAATGTCAGCACAAGACAGAAATGTCATTAGAAAGGTAATACAGTATAGGTTCATGGTTTCATAGGTTCATAGGTGTTTATAGGCTAATAAATACAAGGGCTTCTTTAAGCCTAGCCATGCATCCCAAATCTCTGACAAGGTCTGTTACCCTTGATAAGTGTAATCAGGGTTTTGGGAGATGACACACTTACAAGCAGGGACCCTGGAGATGAACCATTTACAGTTTCCCTGTGTCCATTAGAAACATAAATCCCAAACCAAGGATGATTGTTCTGTTCCCCAACCAATTGTGTAACTTGCACTTGATTTGCATTAGGGCAGAACTCTGCTTCACATGGATGGGAAGCCTGTTCCATACAGGGTATAGTCTCTGAGATACATATCTGTCTCTCCAGCATGTCCAATTTATACCACAGGTAAGGTGTAGATCTGCAGAATGGGTAATTCTGATGCTAGTTGTTTCATGTTTATGCAGGAGGTCCACAGTGTGGTCTGACAATGCCCTGTATGGCAGGTATACATCTCCCCTCCAAAGGCTATAGGACAAAGAATAAGGGATAGGGCCTTGACACAGTCTGCATAGGATATTTTATGTATGCCCTGTATTGGTTTAGTGAGGAACCTCTGTGGACATTCCAATTGATGGATATGCCTGGTTAGGTACATACCAAAGGTGGCATTGCACTCAATGATAGGTCTGATGAATGCCAAATACAGTGGAATGATGACTTCCTTGGACTTACATTTGTTTATAGGTTGTGCAACATAGAGTGATTTCCCCCACATTGTAGACGCATGACAGCAAAAGGTTAGATTACTATCTATATGTGTCCTAAGTCCTTGACTACTGGGTCAACTGTTAGACGTGTGCTATCAATATGATGATTACCAGGGGTGGATAACTTCTCAAAGCATATTATTGTGCATTTCTTGGTATTTAGTGTTACTCCATGGCTCTGACACCAGTTGTATGTCTATGTCAGCCCCTTCTGGAGAACATTTGTGTCAGTGTGGGATTCAATGACAGTGTCCAGTTTCCAATCATCTGCAGATATAGTCAACCAGAGACCAGTGATAGTGGCATTGACTTCAGACAAGTAAATACCTAAGAGGAGTGCTCCCAGAAATGATTTGTGAGGGATTTTACTTGTGACTGGCTTGTTTGTAGAGGTGGACTCCCATATGCTAACTTCCTGGGTCCTGTCAGTGAGCCTTGCCTATCCACTGGCTGACATACTAGTTTGTACCTCACCTCTTGAGTTTGTCAACAATGCCTGATGGAGGTATAGTGTCACATGCCTTGTCAGGCCATGGTAGGGATTGTGAACCATTTTTTCATCATCCATTCCTTTAGTTACCTTCTCAAATAGGTCCACCCAGGTTGGGTAGACATGATCTGCCCTTGACAAAACCAAACGAGTTTTGTCCAGTGTCTGGAGGTGTACTATATCTCTATTGATCATTTCCATGATAATTCTTTTTATGGCTTTACGTATCGAACTAATGAGACTTCTGAGTCTATAGTCTCCAGGGTATGTAGATGCCTCACATTTGTGCAGAGGGATGATTGCTGTTGTTGTCCATTCATGAGGCTTACAACCTGTTTGGTGGCTACAGTGAAATAGTAATTCCAACGGCCCTAAAAGGTCATGTTTCATACTGTTTAGAAGACATGCTGGGATATTGTCTGGACCCACTGATGCAGTGTACTTGGTCTTAGAGAGAGAGCATTAAGGACCTGTCCCCTAGTGATAGTAAGGGTACTTATATTTGATGGTATTTCCTGAGGAAAGGTTGAAGGGAAGAGAGGGGTAAAGCTGGGGCTCAATTTATCGGCCAGAAGATTTTCCATATCTTCTGCCTCATTATAGGTGGTTCCATTTACAATGAGATGTGTACACAATTGTGTCTTGCTTTGAGGTTGCTGACATACCTAAAGTATTCTTTGTGGTTTTCCTTGGCCTGTGAACTCAAACTTACCTCAAATCTGGCCTTGGCAGACATGATTTGTCCTCTGACTTTTTGTTTACTTTGATGAGAGTTCTTTTATCCTGCTGTGTGCTGCACCTAAATGTTGCCATGAGCTTCTTCCTTCTGCTATGCAGCCTATTGATTCTGTGATTCTACCAGTGTTGTTTGATTTTCAACTAGTTCTGTACTTTTCCCTGGTAGGTACGGCTGCCTCTATGCAGCTATTAACATGCTTGTACAGGGTTTTTTTGAACACTTCTGCAAACACCACAGTGTTCTCAGTGTTTATGGAGGCTTGAGATTTGGCCAGTTTATCACCTAATAGCTGAAGGTTAACCTTAGAGTAGATCCAGATGATTCCATGTCTAGCAGGCAGCCCATTTTTCATTTTTACTTGAAAGGAGACCAATATGTGTTTAGACCTTACCAGAGAAGGCATTACAGTATGAGGTTGTGCATGACTCACCTATTTTAGTTAGAACTAGATCTAGTATGGTTGCACCCCTGTTTAGTGTATTGGCTATCTGGTCCAGGGGGGTTGTATTTACAAAGGCCAGAAATCTCTGTGCCTGTATATTTGTTGCCATATGGGATTCCCAGGTAATAGTGGGATAATGGAAGTCACCCAAGAATATGGTATTGGTTTGAATGGTTAGTGTTTCTAATAAGTTTACATACATGGTATGGGTGTTGTGGGTCATAGAGGGGGGCTACAGCTGACATGGAAGTAGTTTTGGATTTTGCCTATTGTGAATTGAATCTGGAGCAGCTCAAGTGCATTGCCCTGCTTGACCAGCCTTGAAGTATCTTTAGTTTTGATGTACATACAGACATCTCCACCTTTAGTCTCTGCCTCTGAATTAGCTGATCTAAATGTGTGGAAGGCATAATAACCTTGCAGTGCTGGTGTGCTCTTCATGACTTTAAGTCATGTGTCAGTGACTGAACAGACATCTTCTGAGAGCACAAATAAGTATCTCTAAGTATAGCCTAGAGAGGCATATCACAGGTCATGTACTCCCAGATGGACCATGACTGAGTCATATCATAGGAAGTTACTAGGCTAATGGCCCTGGTGATCTTACAAGCTTACCCAAGTTTTACCCTTATTTCCATGATTAACACCAATTACCCCAGTCCAAGAGGGACACAGGTGGAACACCAAGGTGATTTTACAGTTACACATCCAATCATCCACCTTGTGTTTGAAGAGAACCAATGAGGTGCTCTGTTTGACATGAAGTGGGAGACCGCTTCAAAGCTGTGGTAACCTCTGGGAGACAAATCTGACCCTCCAACATGCTCTATTACTGTCACATACCAGTTTAAGGTCTTTAGAGTGAGTAACCTGTGTACCATATGATTTGCGGATATGCAGCATTTCAAATAAAGCATGGACAAAGATTACCTTATATGCAAGGCATAGATCACCTATGAGTAGTCTGTATGAAACAGAATAAAGTGACAGTGATTTCAGGTGATCCACATAGCACAGATGCTGAAAACCTTGAATTATCCTTGTGAGGAACCTTTGTGGTCTTTCCAATTACTGCAGGTGCAAAGGTATATATATATATATATATATATATATATATATATATATATATATATATATATATATATATATCTCAAAAGGGCTGCTGTATTCATTTTCTGGATGCAATGGCCTTACTTATGAGATGAGGAATATAGAATTCCCTTTCTACCACTTTGGAGACATGGTGATCAAAGGTAAGGTTACTGTCAGCCTGTGTGACTAGGTGTCTCACCAGTGAGTGCATACATAATGTTTTGTAATTGATGTGGTAGTTATCAGGAGCATTGCAGGTACTGAGAAGGATAAGGATGATAATACATTTTTCTGCATTGGGGTTAAGGCCATGACTTTGGGATCAATCATATGTGTGTGTAAAAACTTCTTGTAGGATGATGACATCATTTGGAGATTCTATGACCACTCCCACTTTGCAGTCATCAGCAAACTTTGTCAGCCACAGACCTTTAGTTTTAGCTTGTACTTCGGAGAACTAGGGTCCAAATAGTAGAGGTGCCAGGACAGATCCCTGTGGAACACCATTGGTTGCAGGTCTGCTGTTGGAGGTGGATCCCCCTATTTTGACTATATGGGTTCTATCAGTGAGCCAGTTAGTGATTCATCTAACATATAAGGGTTGATACCTAGCTGGATGAGTTTGTCAATAATGCCTGAGTGGGGGATAGTGTCAAATGCCTTGGCTAATTGTAGGTAGGCTGTATGCACAGATTTCCCCTCATCCAGGTCCTTGGTGACTGTCTCAAAGAAGTCCACAATGTTTCACAGGCATTATCTCCCTTTGACAAATCCAAACTAAGTAGGGGTAAGTGTCTGGTGCTTACCTATATCTCTGTTGATAAGGTCCATGATGATTTGCTCCATGCCCTTGAAGATGAGGCTAGTCAGACTAATAGGTCTATAGTCCCAAAGTCAGTTGAAGCATCACCTTTGTGCAGGTGAATAATGGTGGCCATTCTCCATTCATCTAGGATGAACCCTGTGCTTAGACTATGACTGAAAAGACTACTCAGTGTTGTTTCTAATTCTTGTTAGAGCCCATGTAGGATGCAGTCTGTGATGTTATCAGGTCCCATAGATGCTGTATTTTTGGCCTTAGAGAGGGCGTTTATGACTTGCTCTTTAGAGATACAAGGTAGGAGACAGGTGGCAGGGATGCCATGGGTTATGTGTGGCAGGGACAGGGGAGTGACGTTTTCACAGAACCTGTCAGCTAAAAGGTTAGCTATGTCCACAGGCACAGTATGTGTGGTATCATTAACTACCAGTTTGTGCAAATATGGCCTATCCTTTCAGGTAGCAGATGTAACTAAAGAAAGCTTTATGGTTGTCCTTAGTTGAGGAATCTAGTTTGGATTCATAGTTTGCCTTTAAGGACCTCACAAGAAATCTTATTGACTTGTTTAAGCTGAGGAGGGATCATTTACAGTTAAGGACTCCCTCCCTCTTACTCTTAAAAAGAAGTTTCTTCCGCTTATTGTAAAGCCTGGCATAGGCAGTTGTCCACCAGGCAGGTTTTCTCTTCCTTGAGGAGCTTATTTTGCTCTTATCAGGTACAGCTATTTGTATAAAGCATTGGTGTAGAACTTGGCATAGTTGCCAATTCCATCTGAGAGGGAGGTGCAGTACAGCTATTTATACCATCCCTTAAGAGGTAATAATGTGATTTGGAGAAGTGTTCTAGTTTCCTTGCTGTTGAGGGGGTTGTTGTGTGATAGTTACTTCAGATGAGACTGATTTGTGATCAGATATCACTAGGGAAGACCTCATAGTTGGGGTGTTGGAGTGATCCCCTGCCATGTTGGTAAGCATTAGATCCAAGATGTTGGCACTCATTGTGTGGATGTCAACCAGCATGTCCAGTGCATTGGAGTTAATGAAGTTGAGAAACCTTTGGGAAAGTGAGTTAGAGCACATGTAATTTACCCGGTCAATGGATGGTTAGTTAAAGCTGTCCAAAGCCAGGGTGTTCAGATGTATTTTGATAGACTCAAGTAAATCCAAATAGCCAGAGTGGGTGTCCTGATTCACAGACGGGGTCCTGTAGCTGGCAATGACTTGAACAGGTATCCTACCAACAGTTAATTGCACCTGAAGTATCTTCAGGAAATCCTACTGTTTAACCAATGTGGAGGTGTATTTATGTGCAATGAATATCAATACACCACCTCCTTTAGTTTTCATGCCTTTAGTTTGTGGACTGAACGTTTGGAAGAAGGTGATGCCCGATATGGTTGTGTTGCTGTCCACAGCCATGAAACAGGTGTCCGTGAGTGTCTTCCAAAGTGAGGACTGCTTTCAGTGAGTGCAGTTTCATGTTCAGACACCTAGCGGTTAGCAGTATAACCTTGAGATTGTTTTAATATGGGATTTTCACATCTGAAATTTGTCCTTGAGACACCACCTAAAAAAGGCACTATGAGGTTGACAAGAGCCTTGCCAGTAGCCAAAATCCCAGAGGTGATAGATGAAGACCATCTCTGGCAAAGCATCGAGGTCTGTTGAACATTTTATCCCAGGCTGATAGCTACTGTATCCCCTTAGAATGACACCAGAAACTAAGGTAATTATTGAGGTCTATCATTTTCTATTTGTACTGAGGCATCATCCTAGGTGAAGGTAAAATGCTGCTTAAAGCTAGAGACATATCTGCCTGAAATTGATCAGTATGTTC
>NC_056737.1:1657518084-1657756441 GCF_019279795.1 Protopterus annectens | reverse complement strand
AACTGCAAGGAACATGAACTGTTTTAGACCCCAAATGAGGTACGTTCCTCATAATGACGTACACTTGACAGGTATGATTGCCGCTTTCACACCGACGGTTGCACACACTACCTACGTTGGCCGCATCGCCGGCGGTGTGTACCTCCGCACTCATATCCTATGGATATGACACGCACATATCCCGTTACTGTACCGTGGCCTGGCGATCGTCCCGACCCGCGGATATGTATTGATGCAGGTTGACATTTCCATGGCTGGCGTTCCCTGCTCTGCCCACCCTCCCGGATGATCGGGTTGTCGTTCACTATGTTTACTATGTGGAGATTTTGCGTCTTACTTATCTGTAAACTTGCATCCCTGGGTTCCATATTAACCTGTTGTACTTTATATCTGTGTATGTGTACATATATTTCTACGTGTGTACTGATATCTATTTCCGTATCTGTGTATGCACATAAGTACATATGTAGTCGACTTGCGGCGACAGTGGCAGCATACGGCTACGCCGTCTACTGTAGAACCGGCGTGCGGTTGAGGTGTTGGTGTTCCATGCTCTGCTGGCTATTGGGTGTGCAGTGTTTGGGTGGTGCCTTTGTTGGAGTCTCACATAGGTCCGCCCATATGGTACACATTACGGGCGGACATGTTTGTGTGGCGTCCATTTCACTGTGTGTGCAGGTAAGGAGGCGTCAGTCCATGGGGCCTACGCTGTCAAAGTATGTGCTATGCGTTCCCTCTTTGCCAGGGCGTAGGCATATTGGGTACGCCTCCGTCTACCTACTGGGGCTGGCACAGTGTGTTCATGGCGCTGAACGCCCTGTGCCTGTGCTTGCCTTGGCAGTTGTGGCGGGCTTGGTGGCCCTACACCATTATGTCCCTGCAGCAGCTGTTTCCGCAGAATCATATTGTGTAGCATACAACATACTATGAATATGTGGGCACATGTGCCTGGAGAGTACTGCAAGGCTCCACCGGATGTATCCAAGCACCGGAACCGTGATTTCAACATCCCAAACACACGCTCTATGATTATTCTGGTTTGTGTGTGTGCCTCATTATGGTGTTCTTGCATGTGTGTGTGTGCATTTCTCATGGGTGTCATCATCCATGGCTCCAGTGCATAGCCAGCATCCCCCACAAGGTGACCTTGTGTGATGTCCCCCCTGGCGAATACCTGATACAGCTGTGAGGCATGCCAGATATGGGAGTCGTGGTAGCTTCCAGGGCTGCCAGCACACACATCCATGATAATGCCCTGCGCATTGCACACGACCTGGCAATTGATGGAGGGGTATCCCTTGCGGTTTATGTAGCGTGTACCCTGCTCCCCGGGCGGTGACTTGATTTCTATGTGCGTACAGTCTATCGCACCCAGTACCTCCGGGTATTGTGCCACACGGTGGAAGTGGCGCATATTGCTAGCCAACTCCTCCTGAGATCTGGGGAAGTTTATATACTCATGGGCATGTTGTAACATGGCATCCAGGAACTGGTGTAGTACCCTGGATGCTGATGCCTGTGAGATACCCATTATATCCCCGGTTGGCCTTTGAAAGGTACCTGTAGCCAGTATTCGCAAGCTCACACATACCTTTGTGTCCACTGAGATGGGCTCCCCTCTGTTGTCTCTTGTTCTCAGGCGTGGCCGGCACAGCTCCACTATTTGCTGTAACGTGTCCCTGTCTACCCTGTAGCGCTCTACTATCTCCAGGTCTTGCAGCCCCTGGTAGGTCACCCTTGGTCTGAACACTCTCCTTCTCCTATGAGGCCTACGGTAGTTGTCGGCACCCTCCTCTGCAACTCCGTCTGTCTCTGACACATACCTATGCATCACGGCCACGGCGGCACCCAACATATACATATTAAAAGTTCCCCGTGTGTTTACACCCTACGGTGCGGCGTTTGGGAAATTGCGCTGTGTGTTGTGTGCATTCACACTTTATACTGTTGTGCTGTATACCCGGTGATGTCATTGGGTGTGTCTGTGCAGCCGTATCTGTGGATTATCTTCGGTGTTTTACCGTTGCAACTGCAACGGTATTGCCTTAGTGTTACATTACAGTTGCCTGCATTGGCTTAGCTTTGCATCTTACATTACTGTTTCTGCACGTTGCACCTACTATTGCCTGCAGTGCATCCTGCAGGCACATGGCATATGATGCATTTTGTCTGCCGCGCCGTTATGCTACCTCTGTACTTGGCTGTGCTATTTCGGTTCTTTGCTCTTTGCATTTCTACTACATCCCCTACTATCTTTGCATTCCTATGCCTCCCCTTTCCCGTTATGCAGGGGTCTGCATGCAGAGTTGTCAGCTGCCGCCGTTTGCCCTTCCTGGATTGATTGGTGTTGATTGCTCATTACGGCTCCAATTACACTGCTTCCGCATTTCCTCATATTCTCCGCATTACCTTCCTATATCCGTGGTTGTTGACGGGGAGGCCGTCACATGACTGGGTTGGGGAACGTAGTCATCCTCGTGCACATGCATCTATGCGGGCATTATGTGCTCTCAGCGCATCTATTTCCTCACGCCCGATCCTGCTGCTGTGATGTGCATTGTACAGCCCATGTTTGCTGGCCTCCAATGTGCTTCCTCCTACAGTGGCACACCCCTCTGCGATTGACATGTATCCCGTGTAGGCCACTCCTCGGTGTACTACCGCTCGCCGTTGCTCCATCCTTACACCGGCGCCGGTTTTGCGATTCACTATTATCTGCCTCATTTGCATGGCATTGACTGCTAATACATGGTTACGGCACCGAACACTGCCGCCACTCCTTGACAACCCTTGTGCTGGGGTTGAGGCTTTCCATACATACTATGGTGTGTGGTGGCTGTGCATCTAATGTGTATTATACTGCTCTTTTAGGACATTCTCATATTATTTAATTGTTTTGCACCTTCTGTGCACATATCTGGGAGTTCTGCTGTGGTTTCTGCGTACATAACAATTATGTCATTATTTACAGTTTGTGCATGTTTTCTTTGGACATTCTCGGTGCCTTTCACCATTGGCATATTGCACCTGTATGATACCTGATGTTGACAGCCTTCCATTACTCCTTGGTCATGTTTGGCTAAATGTAAACCGTTTTTTTTGGTTTACATTGCCGTGCCCTTACGCTACGCCTGCACAACTTCGTGGATCACTATTTGCCTTCATTTGCATGGTGCAATACCGCACACAGTGTGATTAGCATACCTACGCCAGGGGCGGCGCAGGTCCGGCGCACGCCAGTAGTGCACGTGGGATTGATTCATACCTGAATCGCGCGGTGGCCATATTTGGCTTTATAACGCCGACGCTATGCGGGCGCCTGGCGCAAGGTTCATGAATCCCGGGGCATGTGTATACCATACTTTAAAATAAATATAACAAATTAAATATTGGATTTTCATGTGAATAACTTAACATTATGTTAAAAATCATTGGGAAAGTTCATTCATTTCAAAATATGACCATAAAAATATATGTACTGAAGAGACTTGTGTGCAAAATTCTGCAAACACTAAAAACCTTAATAAAAATACTCCCTCTGGTGTCCAAAACCTGCATAACCTATTAATTCAACCTTATATAAGGGGAATATCCTGAATTGCTTGTGAAGTGGCAAAAACTTAATATAGAGGTAAGCCGTAAATATTTACAGCTCCTCGTAGACTTCTTTTTACCAGAAGAGGCTGTTTTAACTACCAACATAAATAGAGTGCAACGAATAATCTATAAGGAATTTCCTGTTACTCTTGTTGAACCTCTTTTTGAAAATCTTCTGGATGGCATTTCTGCCTTTGAGCGTAAACTTTTACAACAAAAGAGACACAAAGCTGTCAGGGACATTAACGATTTTAAATTAGGTCACGTTTTCATGTGGCCTAGAAATTGACAAAATATGTTGAATATTGACACTAAGAATGTTAATGAAACTGTTGTTGAAAGGCTACCTGTTCCACGACAGGTTGATAGAAACACTAGATTTGAAGAGGTTTTAACTACCTCTAGTGATGATATAATCAATGATAGTATGCATAACAGTGTCGTTACTCTAGCATCGAATCCTGAGCAATTACATTTGAATCAGGCTAGACAGAGTCCAGTACCTGATAAGTCTATAGGGAATGAGCTCAGTAAGAGCAATTCTGCTCAGTCAGCTTGTTTAAATACAGATTCTACTGACGTTATACATTTGATGCATCCCTGTATGGAATCCAATAGTAATTTATATCCTGAGATACAGATAATTAAAAGCAAACCTGATATAACTAAACAAGTCTCTGAGACAGTAGTCAGACCAAAAACCACGAAAGGTCACCCAGATAAATTGAATAACACTGATATTTCTTTTCCCCTCCCAATTCGATTAGAGAAGGGACCACGGAGAACGCGGTCCATGAGCAGGGGAGGCAGAAGAGGAAATACTCAGGGGAACCACAACCCCATCACACTCTAAAGAAAATGTGGAACAGCAAAAATTAGTTTATAATCTATCTAGTGTTACGCTGACTTCAGATGATATTAATTTATTGAGTAAAGGACTTAACTTTATACCTAGGAGCAAGAGTAGACTGGCTGACACTGTTATAGATTTAAAAATATTCTGTAGGAATGTAATGTTGAAGTATTTGCATAAAGGAGAGAATAATGGGACAGATAACACAAGAGAGTTTCCTTTTAAAAACCTAAGTGATTTTGTACCCATACAACACCCACTCATATAGGCATTCTCGAAATTAACAGAGGATGAGATACATAAATATCATGGTAATGGTAACACCAAAAATGGGGCTAGAATGAAGGACAATCTGACTTAAAAGGAAAGAATTAGTCTCATGAAACTACAGAATGATACAACCATCACCATCAGACCAGCCGACAAGGGTGGTCGAGTAGTTGTGATGGACACTGAGAGTTATAAGACGTCTATGGAGTGCATGCTTAATGACATCTATTATGAACCCATTTCTACAGAGGCAGTACAGGATATAATTAGATACGTCAAGGATACTTTACTTGATATCCATAAGAGCAGACTAATAGATAAAGATCTATATGATTATCTAGTCATTAAAATACCTGTGATTCCCATTATAAATGGTCTACCTAAAATACACAAGGATGCTCATAACCCACCCATGAGACCAATAGTTTCAGGCCATGGGTGGGTTACTGAGCATTTATCCGTTTATACAGAGAAATATCTAAGAAGGGTATTGAACAACAATAAATTTGTATTAAAAGACTCAAAACAGTTTCTAGTTGAGTTATATGAGAACATCAAGCAATTTGACAGCACTGATACATTTTTGTTTGCCACCTTTGATGTACAATCATTATTTACAGTTATTCCCAACAACCTAGGACTTGCTTATATAACTGATTATTTAAAAGAACACAGTGATTATACCACAGTATCCATAGACCTTATAGTTCATTTCTTAGAACTTGTTTTGGAGAATAATTTATTTATGTTCAAGGATGTCACATATAGACAACTAGATGACGTAGCAATGGGCACGCCTTGTGCCAATAGCTATGCCAATATGGTTTTAGCCCATTGGGAAGAACATGTTCTCTTTTCTGAAACCTTATTTAGAAAGCATGTTGTTTTTTATCGACGTTTTGTCGATGATTTGTTTATTCTTTGGAATGGGAGTATAGATGAACTAGAATCAATGTTCCTTGTAATGAATAACTTGACAAATTGCTTCAAATTCACAATGCAATTTTCTACTCATAAAATAGAATTTTTTGATATATTTGTGGGGAGACTAGCTAATGGTTTTATAAATACTGGTGTATACCGCAAAGCTTGTTACAGTAATTCTTTACTCCTGAGATCGAGTATGCACCCACCTTTTGTTTTCAAGAATGTTATGAAAGGTCAAGCAATCAGAGCATTCAGGTTGAATCCCACTGATGAAGGTTTTATGTCAGAAATAGATGACCTGAAGGGAAGGTTGATAGATAGAGGATACCATACAAATGAAATAATGGTACATTTGGCAGAAGCCAATGAATTACGTTCATCTATAGCTACACCTTATTTTGGACCCCATAGTATTAATGGGATAACTAAAGAGAATAACTTTGATAGATATGTCAAATTTACAACACCCTTCTGTTCGGATTATCTTGAAATAAGGGGGATTATCACAAAACATTGGGATATCCTGCAGGTTGATAGTGACCTGAAAGAGATAGTGGGTGATAGGCCACGTTTTTTATTCAGGAATAAGAAGAACTTGAAGAGAATATTATGTTCCACTAAATCTGAAATTGGAGCTAGGGGATATGGACATACCAAGCCTTGTGGCCATTGTAATTTCTGCTCCTTCATAGACACTAATATAACTTATTTTCACCCTGATTTAAAAACTATATTTAGAACCAATGCAGATGCTGATTGTATGAGCATCAATGTGGTGTATTTAGCCGTATGCCAGGTATGCCTGTCTTTTTATGTGGGTAAGACGAATCGTACCTTCAGAGACAGGATACGTGAGCATTTATATCACATCAGGAAAAGATCGAGCCACAATGCATTGGCCAAGCAGATAACATTACTTGGGGAATCACACAGTTTTTTGTTTAGAATTCTTGAGGTTGTGACTCCCAGTAATAGGGGTGGAGATATCAGGAACCTCACAGAAAGTAAGGAAAGTGAATGGATAGTTATGTTAAGAGCTGATAAAGGGTCTGGGCTCAATGAAATAGCCTCCATAAAACCCAAATTAAGACAGCAGAGGAATGTGAAATGACTTTCATGCCTTATATATAATATAGTAATATCTAAGTTTGCATGCATAATACATACAAGACTATATACACATATGTAATACTTAGACATGCATATCTATACATTGTACCTACTGAGTACAATTGTTTTAGCATATATATTTTTGTATAGTTACTATACATATATTTTATAAGTATAGTTTTTATCAAGTTTGTTAAATTATTCTATGTAATATTTTTAAAAGTGCCTAGGATAAATTTATGCACTTTTTTAAACATACCACTTTAAATACAATACTTTTCTTTAATCATAATGATGTTAATTGTTTAATTGTTTTAATTGGTTTATTTGCTATATATGTGTAAGGTCCTGCTTTAGTTACTATGAAAAGGATCTGATGAAGCTATTTGTAGTGAAAGTGCTTATCCAAAGTTTGTTTCTGGAACAATAAATCTGTGGAGTCTTAACATTTGTGGATCGCATGCATTTTGTGACAGGTTCATTTCTGAGACTGTTTAAGCTCGCTTCGCAACATCCCTCATATTTCTGAGTGCTTTATTTATTACTTATTGGGACAGTTGTGTTTACCAGATTCAACGGTGGTGTATTTTTCTTGTGTTATTGTCCATAAATAGTTGTACACATTAAATGACTGTACTTGTATGTGCACATAGTTGGATACATACTGATACACAAATGCACCTTTGACATGTGAGCATTCACTGAGTTACTGCTGATGTGCTGTAATGATGCTCACTGGAGTGTTCTCTGCTCCATAATGAGTAGGGTAGTTGACATACACCTGTGTGTCTTTATTTAATATTTGTATATTTAATATTTGTATGACAGTGTATATATATGTGCTTGCAATTTTTAGCTTGCTTACCTGTGCATGTTGATCTGACATGATTGTACTATATTGTGTATGTGCATTTTATACATGTCCATTTCTGTGGACATCAGCAAGCTATATGGCCAACTGACATACATTTTCCATTTGGTTAAATGTATTTCTGTGTGAATTCTACAGCATATGCATTTTCATTGTGTCAAATTACCTTGTTCTGCTTTACCGTGATGTGGGGCCAAGTTGTCCACATTCCTCCTGCTCATATTTCACTATTATTTTTTTCAGGTATGTTTGCTTTTGTTAAAATTATTAACCACTGCCATGTATTAATTTGCCACAGTGAACATGTGCCACATGTATGCTCATTGTACAATGCAGGACATGTGCACAAATTGTTGGCTAATGCATGTAGTGCATCCTTGTTCTCATTATACCCATGTGTTACCCAATGTAGTTTTTTCACATCCATGTGTACAACCTGCTATATGTATTATGCTGTACTGTTACATTCTTGAGCATTTTATTACATATCATAGGTGTATGTATGTATGTATGTGTATCAACCTTGATTTCATGTACATTCTATTTATGCCACTGACAGGCATACATACACTTCTACACCTGTGCGTTACCTTAGGCCAGATGTATGTGTTTAACATATACATACCTTTGGCATGGCGTATGTGTTTAACATGTACACATTTGATTAGACATTTGTTTAGGTTGTGTACACCTACTTATGTGCATAGCAGCATTTGTTTCTCTTCTGCCTTACTTCTGTTTGGCACTGTGCTTGGTTGTTTGCCCTTCACATGCCATGGCTGTAGGTTCATTTCTGTTCTCTGATGGAGTTATCTACCATTGTTAGACCTGCAATTCCTCATCTGGGATGTTGCTTACTTACATCTGCACTGACAACAGACTAATTGGATATCTGTATATTTATCCATTGTGTGCTGTGATCCTACTTTATTACTATGGAATACAAATCTACCATTGGTCATACACATCCAGGTATTAGTGCCACATGGTTTGCTTCATGTTGAAACATGATAGTGCATAGGTAGATATGTTTTTCTGAATTTCACAATTCGCTGGTATGAATCTCCCCATGTTTGTCAGCTTTCTATTACATGTGTTGTGCAATGTGCTGTTTGTGTAACTTACCTGTCCTTACTGTTTTTTTTCCAGCCTTTATCTCTCTTGTGTTGTGTTATTTGTTCTATGGGTATACCTGCTGTGATTGCCTTCTCCTTATGTTTACCTTTCCATCATTCTTAAAATAACAAAAAAATGTGGCCAATTCCCACCAAAGAAATTGTTCATGCCCCTTTGACCTTCCCTTAGATTTTCCTGTTCCAACATCTCTCTTGTTTGTCCCTGCTCTTCACCCATACCCCACATCTTCTTTTCTACCTCCCACTTTCCTTGGGTGGGTGCATTACTTGTGCTCCCCACACAAGTCCTGAACCCATTGTTAGCAAATGTTAGCTATGGTGACATGACCATAATTTCCCCCGCTTGCCTTTAATTTTTTTTATTAGAAAATTTATGGATTCCATCAGAATCTCTAATATATTGCAAATAGCATTGCAGGTTGAAGCACATATTTTAAGTTAATAGATGAAACATGGAAATATCCGTAACTGTCTGAGATGTTTCTGTGTCTGTTCATGAAGTGTCTATGTTACAAATGCCATGCAGCTTTCATTGGTATAGTTGGCATTTTTTATTATTATTACATATTTGTTTTGGTATCATAATGGAGACAGTTACTTTCAATAGTTGTCTTTATCCTTACTGGACAGATTCTGTTATACATATATCTTTATAACTAGCAGGATGCTTGAATTGTGAACATCTTTCCTTAACTTTGTTACTGTACAATGTGATATGACAACCACTTCTGATTACTTATGGCTTACTTATGCATTTCAATAGTTTGTCGTTGATACTGTGATAATTCATTGTGTGCTGAGCTATTCTGCATCATAATGTTATCCTCAAATTTTGCACTGATACTGGTATAATGCACTGGATTCTGCAAGCTTTAAGGAATCTGCACCAATATCTGCAGCAGCAACACCTATCCTGAAGGTTGGCTTAAATCAGTAACACACATGTATATAGAGAGAATTGAAAGCTGAGAATGAATGATGTAATTAAACATGTTGCAACTTCCTATTAGTAGGTGAGCATTGCACATCAGCAAATAATGGAAATGAGGGTAGTGTGCATGCTAAGTGTACTACTCACCCCCTTGTAAGCATACTTTTCTGTATGCTGTTACATTGTTATTATTAATATTCTCTAATATTTTTTACAGAGTCAGCATTAGAAACAAACAGTTCAGCTTTACTAATAAATTTCGATGATGTCAGCAGCAGAAAGGGCATTGTTGTTGCTACCGCTGCTGATGATAACATATTTGTATTTATGAGGCAGCCTGAGGGAAGTTGCAGGCAGTCCCCAGGTTTAATGACAAGTTCTCTCACCTCACAACATGTTAGTGACTCTGCAAAAAGTGACAATTCAACTAAGTACAACTTGACATTCCATTCACAGTTGTGCCTGAGGAACACCCCTGTGCCTGTATACCAGTATCTACTAACCCAGGGGACGACTTTGAGGATGATGTCAGGCAGCACTGGCCCCAGTGACACCTTTAAATAAGGGGACACAGGTACAGAAATGTCTTACAGCAACCCCAGGAAACACAAAATGCACTGGCTTCTCATCAGAAGTTTACAGTAACATTGTTAGGGCTCAGACCACTATTACAGAGAATCATCTGTAAATGGTCAGAGTACTCCAGGATATGAGTGATGATGTCCAGCAGTACTTTGTAATAAAAGAGAGTAGGGATAATGCCATGGTCACGCTGATACATAATATGGTGGCAAACCAAGCATTAGTGGTCACCTCCATTTGTACACTAGTTAGAACATACCGGAGTCAAGCTGGAGTCATTTTTGCAAGGGAAAGAGGATCAGGTAGTGCCAAGATACATGGGAAGGTGATCACATGGTAATACCATTGTTTCCCTAAACAGTAGTGTTAGTAGTCATAGTGAACAAACCCAACACAGTTCAGAGAGGTCACGTCAACATTCATCTACACCTAGAAGAATGTCACATTTAAGGTCACAATCACAGCCCTAACCCTCCCTAGTAGTTTGAAAGGTATACAAATTGTTGTTTTCCAGGAAAAGCACGAGTGTTACCACATGTTGAGTCTACTGGCCCAGCTGTGCACTGCTTTGCACTAGATGCTGCACTGCAAGCAATTCATCTGCACTCCTGGAGTGCCGCCAGTAAGATATAAGAAAAACTCTAAATCACCCAGTCATGAAGAAAAAGAGGAATTATCATTAAAACTGATATTGAATTTTTTACATTACAGACAGCAGTAGACCTAGTAAAAACAGGTGTGATATTGTTGTTTAACAGTAATACAAATCCTAAAATGATAGCACAGATATTTAAAGAACAAAGTTAAAAATGATAATAAAAGAGCTAAGGTATATAAATTACAATATAATTTATACATAAAGGGAAATAAGATAATATTTTTTTAAAGAAGAAAGACTGTACAGATAAATGTGTGTATATACATTTAAAGGTATTAGAAGACAATGGCTCTGCCATTCCTGAGAAAAATATATTAGAAAAAGAAATACCACTGGCGATTCAACAGCTACAATCAAATAAAACAGCATGATCTAATCAGTTTCAAGCATTTTATAAATGTGCACAGAAAGCATAATAAATGGACTTATGTGTTTCTAGAAAAATAATAAAAGATTTGAAACAATGCATTCATGTATGTCGATGGAAGGAACAAAGGTACTGCCAAAGGAAATGGATATGCACTTGAAATGGCTAACTTTATAGACTCCTTTTTCCTAATTAATCTGGATGCAAGTCATTTTCAAAGGCATTGCAAAACAAATTAGATAAATGTATTATCAAAAATTGCCGACAATATTAATGAGTATTTGCATAGGGCAAGCTACTTTTTGTTAATTTGGGGATGTTATCTAATTTTATGAACACGTATGCTACTTAAGTCCTGGTAATACAACTAGTTGTGGTATTTGATTTAAAAAAAAGATTGGGCTCCATTAATTGGGATTTTTATGGAACCACATCTGGTAAACAATTCTGAGAAACTGAGAAAGCAATGAAATGAGAGATCAGTGGGAAATAGTTTCATTAATAATATTGAACTAAAATCACTTTCATAAAAGTCAAGCCAAAATTAATAAAACAACCAAGCAAAAAGGGCTATTTTTATATGGAACAAGTATAATAAAAATGTAATATGCAACAACATGGAATTAATGAGAGTCACACAACAGAAAGACAGACATTTGGAGAAAATGTAGATATAAGTACATGGGAAAATGATGAGTCAGGGCCAGTGTAGTAAAATCACACTCCCAGATCACTAATATATTTAGATAGCATTAGGACCTAGTGAAAATTTCCACATACCCAGTGGTACCATTAAATACAAACAAGCAACATATAAATAATCGTTAAAAAGAAGCATAGGAAAAATATATAAACAGCACTGGGGCAAAAATTAGCCACAAATTATTTATTTAGATATTTGGGAAAAGTATAGTATAGCACAAAACATTTGTGTCTTATTGCATTTATACCATCCGTTATTCTATATTTTACCTTGATTGTATACATCATCACTGTTGTGGCTATTATTTTTATTGAATGTGATAGCACTACTTGACATACTTTGTTCTGTCTATTACATTTCTTTGTATGTAATTAATGTGGAGCTTTTCTCTCCAGGCCTCCACTGAAAATGGGCTATTTCTACGCCCAGTGGACTTTCCTGGTTAACAAATGCAATAAATAATATTCAGTAAATGTGGAAAAGATTGAATGCATTATACTATCTGATGAATATTTGGACCAAATATGGATACAAGCAAGGCAATTATGGACATTTTATTTGACACTAATATATTATAATTATGCATTAATGGTACCTAGTACCAACAAATTATACATAGACTCAGAATGCCAGAGATGCAAATCACAAGAGGCAGATTACTATAATCTGTTTTGGGAAAGCCCAAAGACAAAGTATCAGTGGTCCTAAATAGAATTATTATGGGATCTGATTTCCTTAGAGAAATAGCACTTTCCTGAGAAGGCTGTGATTTTAGTTTAAGTTTTAAGCAAGGCAGCATGATGGATAAAATTAATATATCTTAAGAATGGACAACTAATATAAGTATATATTGATCGCTTTGCATAGATATATTTATACACTGCTAAGAAAAGTACTACACATCAGGAAAGAGGAAAGAAATAAAAGACTTCAGGAATAGAACAGCAGAAGACTCTGACTTCTTCAACATTAATCTGCAATTGTTTTTGTTGTTTTTGTGAAACACCACAGACAAGGATTCTGCTGTGTAAAGAACAATCAAGTCACACATATATGTGTACTTCCTTCAATACTGATAAAGTAAACTTTTAACACAAAACAATACAAGCCATTAATGTAAATCATTAGCTTCTTACAAATGTATGCCTGATGCTTACCTTTGTTCACTGTCAAAGCATGATTTTATTCATAGGATCATAGAAAGTTACAAGGCTATTAAATCGTATTTATTTGCTTCAGTTATTAACAATGAATACCTTAAGCCCTTATAAGCCTAGCCTAGCGTTTAGCCCATGTTTAGACATGTCAGCACCCAAAGCCCTTGTCCAGTAGGGACACAGGTGGAATCTCAGGGGTGTATTTTCTGTTTCCCATCCAGTTATCCAGGTTGCACTTAAAAAGGAATAATGAGATACTCTGCTTGATGTGGAGAGGGAGTCTATTCCACAGAAGGGGGAGTCTCTGGGACTCAAATCTGTCCCACCAAGTCCTATTGATATCACAGACCAGGTTGAGGTCACACATATGGGTTGCTTGAGTTGAGCTTGACTTGTGGATATGCAGCAGTCCCATCAAGGCAGGGTCTGAGATTTCTTTATATGCCAAACAGAGGCCATCCCTGAGGAGTCTGTATGAAAATGAGTAGAGGGATAGGGCTTTTAGCCTATCTGTGTAGGGTAGATGTTTGAGGCCCTGGATTCTCCTGTTGAGGAACCTCTGTGGTCTCTCCAGCTGCTGTATGTACTTTGTGACGTACATGCTGAAGGGGGCATTGTACTCAATAATTGGCTTTATATGGAAAGAATATGGGGATGTTATGACCTCCTTGTCCCTGGATGAGATACCCTTACTTATGAGGTGGGCGATGTAGAAACCTTTCCATACAATGGAAGCTACATGGTGGTGAAAAGTCAGGTTGCTATCAACCTGGGTACCCAAATCCCTCACAACTGATTGAGTGTTTAGGACATTGTTTTTAATGTGATAATATGTGGGGATGTCACTCTCCCCAAAGGGGATGATGATGCATTTTTTGGGATTTAGCTTGACGCCATGTTTCTGCCACCAGTCATTTGTTTGGGTGCGACCCTTTTGGAGGATGTCCAGATCATTTGGGGATTTGATGACCACACACAGGTTTCAGTCATGTCCAAACTTGGTCAGCCATAGCCCACTGGTTTTGGCCTGTACCTCAGAGAAGTATATCCCAAATAACAGAGGCCTCAAGACCAATCCCTGGGGTACTCTGCTCATTACGGGTCTACTGCTTGAGGTGGCTTCCCTATTTTAATTAGGTGGGTTCTATCAGTGAGCCAGTTTGCTACCCATCTGGTAACATATGAATTGATGCCTAGTTGAGAGAATTTATCTATTGTGCCCGAGTGGGGAATAGTGTCAAAGGCTTTGGCCAGGTCAAGGAAGGCAATGTGCACAGTCTTCCCCTCATCTTTGGCTTTGGTGACTGTCTCAAAGAAGTCAACCAGATTTAACAGACATGACTTCCCCTTGACAAAGCCAGATTGTGTGGGGCTGAGTTTTTGGAGTTTGCCAATGTCTCTATTTATGAGGTCCATTATAATCCATCCCATGGCCTTGCAGATCAAGCTAGTTAGGCTAATGGGTCTATAATCTCCCAGATCAGTGGACACTCCACCTTTGTGTAAAGGGATGACAGTGGCTGTCCTCCACTCGGCTGGGAGAAGGACAGTACTCAGGCTTTGGTTGAATAAGGTGCCTAATGGTGCTGCAAGTTCATGTCTGAGTTTATGTAGGATGCAGCCTGGGATGTTATTGGGTCCCGTGGAGGCTGTATTTTTTGCCTTTGAGAGGGCAGTGATGACCTGGTCCCTAAAGATAAGGGGAGGGGGCAGGTACTGGTTATGTCCTGATTTACTGATGGGGGGACAGAGGGGTGAAGTTTTTGCTGAATCTGTCAGCCAGTAGGTTGGCTATATCTACAGCGTTTGTGTTGGTGGTCTACTTGACCACCAGTTGCGACCAGATCTGGGTGCTTCCTTTGAAATTACAGACATATGTGAAGATGGCCTTATGATTGTCTCTAGCAGATGTGGCCAATTTGGTCTTGAAGTTGGCTTTAGAGATTTCACTAGTGCTCTTATTTGCTTGTTCAGGCTAAGGGGAGATTGCTTCCAATTGGGCACTTGCTCCTTCTTAGTCCTGGACAGCAAGTTTTTCCCTTTTGTTATAGAGTTTATTTATTGCAGATGTCCACCAGACAGGTTTACTCTTCCTTGCGTAGGATGATTTAGCCCTGTTGGGTATTCAGGGTATTCATTGTTAATAACTGAAGCAAATAAATACGATTTAATATTTTAATAAAAATATTTTTTCCACTGTAAATATAGCTGTCTTTGACAAGTCAGGGGGAGCAATGACTGAATCAGCCAGCAGAAATAATGTGCCAGTAAAACGTATAAAAATTCTGATAAGAAAAAAAAATCGAAACTTCCCTCCCCTTCAGATATGTTGAGCTCTAATTGTCACTTCCACTTTCCACTGCAGAAGTGAATTACTCTAATCCCTCATTTTAATTCATTTGAAAAACCACATCGTCCATCTTTGGAGAAGAGTATTCAGCTGCAATGTATGACAAAAGACATTAACATCTTGATTTTACAGGTAAAGATAAGTTTAAAAAACTAGAATGTGATGCTAAAACACCATTCCCCATCATTCAAAAATTGATACATCCCTTATATCTGTTCTAATATACTTTAGTGATCCTGTTGTTACTTTGGATCCTTGTATTTCTTTCTTTCTGTGTATATGATGTTTCTTTGCAAGGTTTAAGAGTTTCAGTGTTTATGCACTATGCTTTAAGGCAACATCATCATCATTGCTTTCTCAGAGAATTTAGTGGAATTAAATCTGTCAAGACAATTAAATAAATAATAAAAAGGTTATTCCTATCACTTGCAAAAACTGAGCAATGGTAAAACTGATGCTTGCCTTATGCTGTCAGCTAATACAGCAGTCTACTATGCAGAAACTTTCATGATTTATAATCTGTATACAAATTGGTCAATCTGATGCATAAATATAATGATTTATGGCAAAGTACATTAGTCTAGAGGTGAAAATGGACAGACTTACTGTTGATCAGAATCTCATAGCAGGTTAACATACCTCTTCCAATTTGGATTGATCAACAAGCAGTTCTCCTCTTTCATAGAAATTGTCCAAACTAATGCTTAATCTACCTCCCTATCCCTAATAAGCTACTGGACCTATGGTACATCCATGAAATACATGTGGACATATCTCCAGCAATATTCACACTGAGCATGTTAAGTGACTATATAGCTGAATGCATTTAATCTTATCAGAGATTAGCAAAGTAATATTACCCTTTCTTTTGACAACTAATGATACATATAAATGCCTCTTATACTTTCTCTTTTTCCAAACCTGTTTATAATATTTCAGTAACTAATGTAGTTTTTCATTTCTAATAGTATTATAGTGTAACTCATGTACACCATTCTCCTTAACAGCATTGAAATTATCCACTTGTTAAAATTGCCCTATTAGTTATTTCTCTATCAGTTTAAAAAACCTTCATTGCTATAATTCATTATCCAATTAAGCACTTAATTCATTTAATGGTAGGGGCAGTTAGAGCCTATCAGAACAGTCTTTGTGCACAAGGTAGAGAACTTGTCATGGATGAGATGCCACATTAATGCAGGGAACCAAGACATACACATACAGCAGATACACATGTGCACATGCGCACACACTCACACCCACACACACGCACATGCACACACACACACACACACACACACACACACACACACACACACACACACACACACACACACACACATGCACACACACGCACGCAGTTCAGAGGATTGCAAATTCCTCAGCATGTGTACATACAAGTTAATTGGAGAATCATCACTTAACATATGACAAATCTTTCAGATATGACAAGGAAATGTGAACCCCTTTTAAAAATCAGTGTAGGCACAGGGATGATGAGCAGTGTCAATTCAGAGGGCACCCAGGTCACAAGCGAAATGAAGATTAAACTATAGTGAAATGACAATTCTAACTGTCGTAAATGAGGCATATACCAGTGAAACCAAAGCTAAGCAGCAGTACATTTCTGAATACATGATTTCTTTTTATACCACAGTTAAAGTTTATATCACAGTTTAATATATTTCCTTTGCACAATTCACATTTAAAAATAAGCTACCACATTACAAAATGTAAGCTGTTTGTAGTATATATATTCTGTAGAACAATACAGAACTAATGTAAAAAAAAAGTAACTGTAGACTAATGTGCTTAGTTTGACATTATTTTACTGCATACTAGGGTTTATCTTCTTGACTTATTGTTAATGGGCTCTGCTCAAATAGGTGTAACACAACTGGATTTTGTGGAAGTACCATGTTTGTAAATAAAGAGATAAAAAAACAAGTAATCTCGGTGGAATCCCCAAAGTCTCAAACAACTCACTAAACTAGCACAGTGGGTCCAAAAACAAAACAGTGTAAGAAACCTCTCTGTGTAAAAGATTTTCAATCCATATATATCTAGTTAATCACTTTATAGTAATCAGATCAGATAATGGTAGTAGAAGTATCAAACTTAAACTCATTCTAAGTAAAAAAAATAATAAAAAATATATAATCTGAAATATTATACAAAATTACCAAGTATTCAAAAGTAATCCAAGCAGGGTAGACAGTCTGTTTCCAGTCAAAAATCCCGAGAGGGAAGAGGAGGTTGAAAAGGGAGCCCTAGATTCAGAAACAACTGCTGAATCCACTACAAAAGTTTTTTTCTTGAGAAATTTGAGAAGAGCAGCAGAGGATGTGCATGCTGAAGCAACACAGAATTCAGAACCACTGGGACTTCCACATGTGGAGTTTGGCCAGAGGGAGCATTGGAATGGTGGAAGCCATGAACCCCAGAGCTCTCAGAAACTCCATGGCTGTAATGGAGGCCAGGAGTGGAAGAGTTTGAAAGAAAGAAATGAGAGTTAATGCCTTTGGAGGAGGCAGGGATGCCAGCACTGACACCATCTGAATCCTGCAACCCAGAAAGATATGATCCTGAGAAGGAGTCAGGGAAGATTTTTTGAAGTTTATTGTGAACCTCAGGCTCCAAAGAAGAAAAATGGTAAAATGAAGATTTTGCAAAAGGACCTCTGAAGAAGATGCCTGAATCAGCAGGCCATCCAAATAAGGAAAGATTTGGATCCCTTGAAGCCTGCAAAAGGCAATCACAGGAGTGAAGCATTTGGTGAATACCCTTGGGGCTGTAGAAAGGCCAAAGGGCAAAGCACAGAACAGAAAATGGCAGGAAGCAACAGAGAAATGCAAAAATATCCTGAAAAGAGGATGGATTGGAATACAGAGATACACATTTTTGAGGTCCAGAGATACCAGAAAGGCCTGAGGGAGCAAGAGAAGAAAAAGGGACTGAAGGGACACCATCCAAAAGGAAGGCACCTTCAGAAAAGTTTTTAGATGGGAGAGGTCTAGAATAGGTCTCCATGTGCCTTCTTTTCTGGGCACTAGAAACATTCTTGAATAAAACCATTTCCCCCTTTGGGATACAGGCACATCTTGAATAGTACCCTGGGACAAGATGTCTCAAAGAACCCCCAGGAAATAAGGAAGCTGTTTCTAAGGAGGCTGAGGAATGTCCATAAAAGAAGGGGAGGAAATCCAGTCCATGAAGTACCCTTGCTGAATGATTCACAGAACCCAAGAATTCTGGGTGATTTGGAGCCAAACAGGAAAAGAAAGAAAGGCAAAGAGAAACAGGAATGTGGCTGGGAACACGTGGATAGTCAGACAGTACCCAGTTTGTCAGTAAAGGAAGGCTTAAGAATCCCTGCAGTCTGAGTGGCCTTAGTAGGAGGAGTCCATTTACTACCCTTTTTACCTTTAGAAGGAGGATGAGATTGCCTTTGAACAAAGGCTGGCTTAGAAGGGTAGTTTCACAGAAATGTAGGCATAGGTGAAACAGGCATGTTTAAGTTCCTGTAAAGCCCTCCCATTGTCCTGAAGAGACTTAAATAAACCAGGAGCTGCTTCACCAAACAAAAGATTATAATCCAGAGGAGCATCCATCAACTTAGCCTTAATATCATCAGGCAAAGGTTGAAGCCTAAGCCATGAATATCTCCTCAGAACTAAACCAGAAGCAGCAGCCCTAGAAGAGGTATCTGATGTATCCTAACTACATTTGATAGAATGATGAACTACCTGAGAGGAAGTCTCAAGCAAGAAAAGGGCAGAAGATTTACTCTCAGAGTCTGGAAGATCAGAAAGTCACTCACAAGCCTGAGAAAGAAGAGCCAAAACATACCAACAGATATGGGTCTAATAATTAATAGCCCTAACAGCTAGGGTAGCCGAAGTATAAACCTGCTTACCCGGCCTATCCATGGTTCTACTGTACTTTTAATAAGGCAATAACTTGGACAAAGGAAGCAATTGAGGTGGCTTATCAGAGGCTACATTTCACCACAGAGGGTTCAGCTTAAAAAAAAAGAAAGAATCCTTGAGCACCATATAAAATCTATCAGACTTCTTGGGAGCAGGGGCAGAGAATATGGCACTTTAGAGGCATTGGAAAAAATATCCAATAAAGCAGGCAAGACAGGAGGAATGGCCACATGTTTAGGAGATTCCATCTGTGGTAACTCATAGTACCTCTTATGGATATCCGAAACCTGGGCACAATCCCACTTATAGACATTCCATCATCCTAGAGATTGTGTCCCCAAAGGAAATTTCCTCAGTAGGATTACCTAGAGCATGAGAATCCTCTTCCTCAGACCCGTAGTCTAAAGGAGAAGAAATCTGGGTGGAAAAAGCAAGGGAGTCATCATCAGAATCCAACTCAGAAGAATTAAATTCTCTGGGCCTTTTAGGAGAAGAGTACCAAGGAGGAGCAGGAACTGAAACCCTTTAAGGAGGCCTCAGCGACAGTAAAGCATTAAATAATCGTGATTAAAGGCCTGCCATTCACTTTGCAGATCCCTAGGAGCAGAAGAAACATGATTAGTTTTCTGTTTCTTTTTTAAGGGGACAGCTGTCCTAGAAAACTGAGAAGGCCCAGACTTAGGACAGCATTCCACAACTGCAGTAGGAACCTCTTCTCTAAAGAAAAACTGTGGAACCCCTCTAGACCCCTTAGAAATGGTCAACCGTGGTTCCCTCTGAATGCCTGAAATGGACACCTACAAAGCCTCATTGGATGTGCTTCCCTTCAGATCCTCACTGGCCTCCAATTCAGATGCAATAGAAAAACCTGACAAAACAACCGGGCAAACCTCCAGGTTAATAATAACCTCAGGAGAAACTCCCAGCAGAGGCTGTACAGTGGAAGATTCTGGTCTTACCTTATTCCTTCTTCCCTGATGGCTGACCCTCATGGGCAGGAAGTTCCATCCATAGTATCTGTAACAAGAAGCTTAAGACACTGGTTCTCAAGCTACAAGGAAAGGGAAGAAAGCCTACTGTGAAGAGTTCTGGGGACAAACACCTGACAAATTGAACAAGACGTATGGTCGTGAGCAGTATCTAGGCAAAAAAGACACTTATCATAGTGGTCTTTATGAGGAATCATTCTCCCACACTGGCATTAACCCTTCCGGGATGACATTAACCCCAAACAGCATAAAACAAACAGTAAAAGTAACCAAAATCCCAACTCACTACTTATCTGTAATTGTGCGAAATCCAGCAAACAGGAGTAAGCACAGGAATTCCAACAAAGAAAAACAGTAAAAAAAAAAAAAAATGGATGGCGATAACAGACTGATGGTTAAAACAGTGCTCAGACTGATGGCAAAGAAGTTCAGAGGATGGTACACCTGAACGTCACCTTTATGCCCTACCCTACACAAGGAGTGTGCAGGTGACATTCAGCGTACCTTAAAGCAATGGTAGACTTTGGCCAGATGGTGGGCTTCATGGCAGGGAATCCCAGTTGTAAGGAATACTGCAGTGGTGAATGTAAGGACATAAACTGTTACAAGAAAATTATATATATGTTAATGGAAATATTTTCTAGTTGGTACCATTCAAAGATCCAGATGCTTTAAAGGCCTGGTTACCTCTGATTATAGATTATTTGTGTGAGTTATTATCCTTTGACCTCCCTTAGCTTCTTTCATGACTCATCTTTTGGCCATTTCTGCATGTCAGCCCCTATATCTCCCCTTTTCTTCCTATCCTCATGCCAAGCAGTTTTTGAAAGAGGTTTTACATATTCACTCTCCTATGCAAAATGTGGATCTTCCTTGTTATTTTAATTTTGTGCTAGAAAAAAATGACACTTCTTCCATATGAAGCAGCTCATCAGGCTGACTTAAGGTTCTTAACATGGAATTCCATTTGTTGCTCTGACAGTTGTAAGACTGTCTGTGTTGTAAGCTGTTATGGTAAGCCAACCCTGCATCATTTTCACTAAGGAAAGGGTTTCTTTGAGAACTAATCCTTCTTTTATGCCTAAAGTGGTTTCAGAGTGTACTTTAAGAAAGATAATTAATCTCCATTTTTTCACTACCTACGACCATGGAGAAAAAAATGTTACATACTCTGGATGTCAACAGGTAACTCAGATACTGCTTTGACAGCTTGAACAAAACTAAATCCTTGAGGAAAGTCAATCAACTGTTTGTCTCCTATGAAAGTAAGAAAAAAGGACAATGTGTATGAAAGGAGACTTATCCATAACTAGCTGTGACAAATGATTAATGCAAACCTCGCATGATACAATTTGTGACTATAGGAAGTGGAAATATAGATCTTACCTGTACAGTTGCATAAGGTTGTAGCAGATAGAAATGCAAAGAAAAACAAGGAGAGACAAAGAGTTGAAATTTGGGTTGAAAACAATAAATATAGTTACAACTGGAAAGAATAAGGACTAAGTAAAAATAAGTAGTTAAGAGATATATTCAGTTAATAATACTATCAGGACAATGACTGGTCTGTCATAAAAGCAGCACTGCAATCTGATTATTGTTGTATATCTGTATGCTTATTTCTTTATTTATGTGGTAGGGTATTCCACAATGGCTGGAGGCCTGCAAAGGAATAAAATACCACATATAAACATTAAATACACAGGATTGTAATGGATCTATCAGACTGCAAAGTAAAGACAGAAAAAGAAAATAGTCATCAAGCATCCATCATAAGGGATGTAAGCAAGCACCGGCTCACCAGTCCACAGAACATCAAAGGAAGTTGGAAGTGCTATGTCCAGGAGCAACTGAATGAAGAAAAAAGAACAAAAAAATGAACCACCCCAGTCACACCCTAAGATGAAAGATGTAGAGAACCCTAACTTAAAAAAAGCAAGATTAACACTGTGATGGCCCTCCTATGGGCCAGGGATCAAGGAGCCTCAGTCCTCACCACTAACACTGGTGGGAAACATTCATGGTAAAAAAGATAGACACACACAGTAATTTCAGATGCAATCCTCTGTACCAAGTAAAATTTCCCTTAAAAGCACACAGGGAACGCACACTCCAGTGCTAGGAATGTGCTTTCTCTTCAGGCCCCAAATAAGACTCCCCACTGACCACTACAGAGCTAAGTAATTAGCTGGGTATTCCAGGTCAAGTCCTCCACCTTCCTCTCTGCAAAATCAGTGCTCTCAGTGTCCCTGTTCAATGTAGCTGTCACATACACTCTCTTTGAGATTTCATTTTCACACACACACACACACACACACACACACACACACACACACACACACACACACACACACACACACACACAGACACACACACACACACACACACACACACACACACACACACACACACACACACACACACACACACACAAATATGGGAAAGGCTGACACAGCATACCCGGTCTTCCACCTCCCCCCAGGCTATAAGGTATATTCACTGCTACCAGAACACCTGAAGCCAGCTACTTTAAAGCTCTTACAAGGTACATAATTACACTTGGTAAAATTAATATTTATAAAAACATACTTTAACCAAACAGCAAGACTTTCAGGAATATTAATCCACAGTGTTGCTAAATAAATGAGAACTCTCTAAGGTTAAATATTTTCTAAAAGACCAGCCACAATAAAAGGTTAAGATATACATAATAAATAAAACAATGAACATACTGAATATCTATTTACAATATACACCAGAGTTTCAATCACAAGAAATATAAAAAACAACATGGATGAAAAGAGACAGATACGGAAAAAAATACATTTAGTTAAGCTCTTTATATTTCCTAACTGACTGATGAATTACTGTTCTCTATTTACTTACTAAAGAAAGGCAAGATGAAAGTAGATGAGTGTCTTGCCAGGTTCAATAATAATAATAATAATAATAATAATAATACAGTGCATACCTCACGCCTCTCACTAGTATTCAAATACAATTTCAGTGCTGGCTGCAGAATAACATCACATCTGATCACCTGAATCTGTGGTTCCTACACTACCCCCTCACTAGAAGCTGAACCAGGATCTGTCACTGATGTCATAATACACACATAGAGCTTTAGCTACGGTTTATTGCAGCATCTGGAAACTGTAAAACATTTCCAACACTTCCACCCTTCCTGCAAAACTAACAAGCCCTTCACTGCATCCAAGGGTAGAAATTAGTTCACCACTAAGGACAATAGAGGAAGATCCAAACCCAGGCTTTTCATAGGCATTGCGTCTCTGGCTGTATTCCGACCTGTGAGATAAAATCTTTATGGCCTAGACCAAGCCATTTAATTTCAAGCTAATTTTCTTAAAGTTAGCTGAGCAGAGCTTAACCCCTTCCCTTCCAGTATCCTGTGTTAAAATATGTACATTTCATCTGTTACAACAATACAGTCTGAAATACATGCATATTTGTTTTCTGTCCAACAGAACCTTCTGTTGATACAGTTTTAACACAAGCAACTTTACAAATACATTCTTAACACAAGCATCTATACAAATCAGTTTGATATTCAAATGACATATAATTCTTTACAAAACTCCAGCTAGCTATGTTGGCATACACTACACATGCACTGCCTACTCTCCCAGGCCCAGCTGGCACTACCTCACATCATCATACCCCCTGCCTTAAAGACTCAAGCTAGTTTCTTAAGCGACCCTGGAGAAATATTGCTTGACAGAAATAAGCCTTTCTGGGAACACATTAACCTATACCCTATCTTGAGACCCCATCTGCACTGGCATTGCTGCCCACACTATGATGCTGCACTGTCATTTCATATGCCTGCAACACTAGGCTCCATCGTAATAACTTGGCATTTTGCTGTCTGGCTTGGTATAGCCATGTTAAGGGATTGTGGTCTGTAACCACAGTGATGTTCCTTGCATAAAGATAGGGCTGAGGTTTTTGCAGTGCCCATACTATGGCTAGATATTCCTTTTCTACAGCTACATAACATTCCTGTCTGGGTGGAGTCTAAGGCTGAGATATACAATAGCAAGCTCTTCTCCCTCTGAGGAAATCTGGCTGAGTACAGCCTCCACCCCATGGTTTGAAGCATCCACCTGCACAACAAATTCTTTGCTGTAAACTAGACTGGCTAGCATAGGGAGTCTTCCCAAAGCACCTTTAAGTTTTTGGAATGCCTACTTACAGGCTGGGGTCCAAACAACCTTATCTCGCCTGTTTTTCCTTATCAGGTATGTGGGGGGGGGGGCAGGCATTGAACTATAATTGGGAACAGACTTTCTATAGTATTCCTCTGTCTCCAAGAATGTTCTCACCTGCTTTTTGATAACAGCTTCCACTTTGGCAGGTTCTGGCCTGAGCTCACCACTCCCAACTCTATGCCCCAGGTAGGAGAACTCTGCAATACCCACCTGACACTTACTGGGCTTAAGGATCAACCCTGCCCTTTGCAGTCTGCCCAGAACTTCCCTGATATGCTGAAGGTGCTCTTGCCAAGAATGGCTGTAGATGGCAATATCATCAGGGTAAATAAAGGCATGATCTGTTCCTTCTAGGATACAATCTACCAGCCTCTGGAAGGCCGCAGGGGCATTTTTACATCTCAAAGGACATATTTGTGAACACATATAATCGTAAAGGAGTGACACAGGCTGACCTTTCTCTAGCAGTGGGAGACAAAGGCACCTGCTAGTAGCCCTTGGTCAGGTCAATAGTGGTCAGATAGTTGGCCTTACCCAGCTGCTGTAAGGATTCCTCTGTCCTAGGCATGGGGTAAGCATCTGACTCTGTTTGACTGTTTATTATTCATAGTCCACACAAAACCTAGTGCTGCCATCCTTCTTTGCTGACAGCACCACTGAGGAGGTGCAGGGACCAGTAACCTCCCGGATTACTCCAAGTTCCAACATTTCCTGTATCTCCTCCCTTGGAGTTTGTCTGACTCAATCAGGCACCCTGTAAGGGGCCTGCTTAATAGGTCTTTGGGGTCCTGTATCCACATGGTACTGGACCAGGTGGGTGCACCCAGGTCTCCTAGTGAACATGTCCACAACATCCAGTAACACTGCTCAGATTTCTCAAACCTGAGTAGGGGATAGCCACTGGGACATTGCTACCCATTCCATTGAGGTGTCAGTCCAAGCCTCACTGATGAGATTAGACAGCAGATCCCTGTCAGACTCCTCCTGCCACCTATTGCAAAAACTCAACACAATGGCCTCCCTATCATGGTAAGGCTTCATCATGTTAGCATGGTACAGTTTGTGCCCCTGCCTCTTGCCTAGCAGTTTTACCATGTAGTTAAAATCACTGACTTTCCTTATCACTTTGAAGGGTTCTTCCCAGGTTGTGTCTGACAGGAATGAGTGCCATTACCTGCTGTCCCACAGCATACTCTTGGACTTGAGCATTCCTGCCATATCAGACCTTTTTCTGCTGTTGGGCTCCTGCTAGGTTCTCCTGGGTCTAGTCCATGAGCTCCCTAATCATTGTCATGATGTTTAGGATATATGCCATAACAAACTCCTTATAGGATTCACACTCACCCTCCCACTATCACAAATCAAATCCAAGGGCCCCTTTACGCTATGCCCATACAGCAACTCAAAGTGTGAAGAATGCTGAGAATTCCTGGGGTACCTCTCTGTATGCAAACAACAGATGGGTAACATATTTGTCCCACTCTCTCTTAAACTGGTCTGCAAATGCCCTTAACATGGTCTTCAGTGTAGATTTTAATGTCTCCACATGACCATTAGTCTAGGGGTGGTAGGGGTCATCTTCAGGTCCTTCACCCCTCAGTGATCCTACAGACAAGCCAGTAGGTCTGGCATGAACTTGGCACTTCTGTCAGTTAGAATGTCTCTCTGGAAACCTATTCTGCTGAAAATATCTAACAAAACATTTGCCACCTTCTCTGTTTCGATGGAGGGCAGAGCCACCACCTCAGGGTACCTAGTATCAGAATCTACTACCACTAGGATATATTTTGTCCCCGTGAATCTTGGTGTACTCTGAGGCCCCATAATATACATAGCTACCTCCTGAAATAGCTCCTCAATAACAGGTGAAGGCATCAAAGAAGCCTTGCCCTTGCCTCCTGCCTTGCTGAATTTTTGGCATGCTCACAGGTGTTGCAGTACCTTGTTACAACCTCTGCAATCTCAGGCCAACAAAAATTCTGCATAATATGTCTCTTGGAATGCTTTATGCCCATATGACCTGCAAAAAGAATGTCATGGGCTATGGCTGGAAATGCCAGACGTAGGATCAGGTACTATCAACTGCTGTATTATGTCACCCTCTAGCCCTCCCTCAGGGGTTCACTCTCTATATAGTAATCCTTTGTTCAGTATACAGACTCCCCTTTTTCTTGAGAATCAGGTGCCTCCTTAGCTACCTCCCTCAAGCCTCATAATGTAGGGTCTAAGAGCTGAAAGTGTCTCAACTCTACCTTTTTGATACTACCCAGCTCTCCTTCCACAGGAATTCTGGTATCTTCTGACACCAGTACGTCAGTGTCAGCCTGGGTACTACCACTCACCTCTGCCCTTGCAGTAACCCTGTCCAAGGGAACATCAGTACCTATCAGCAGCTGTGGCTCATCTCCAGGAGCACTGCTAGAGGTAGCTCTCTCCCTGAAATAGCCACATTATCAGCCCCAGCTTTAGGTGTGGGGTCTGTCTGGGTCTCCCCTAGGCTACCAGACCCACATGCCTGTCTGCAAGCTTGACTGCATGTAACTGCATTCACACAAGGTACTGCATTAACAAAATCATTCCCTATCAAGACATCTACAGGGATATCCTCAAACACACCTACTTGCTTGCTTCCTTTTCCACCCTCCCAGTCAAGGTGATTTCAGGCCAAAGGTATTTGAAATAAGATTCCTCCTAAAGCTCTGACTGAAGTGAACTGCCCAAGCAAGTACTGCTTCTCTTTAACCACTGCAGGCTTCACAATGGTTATGTCAGAGGCTGTTTATCTTTTGCCAGTGGTCTGTTTTCCATCCTCCAAGATAGGATACAAACTCTGGTGATAGTTTGGTACCCCTGTTGTCTCCAGACAACTTACCACTGGCATGCTGTTATTCTCATTTGCCTGTTCCCTCATCTTTTCTTCCCCACTTTGCTTCATTGGACATTTGTATGCTACATGGCCCCTTTGGTTACATTTAAAACATCTAAACCCTGATTCTGGCCATGTACTTGAACTACTGGCTTCTTCTTTCATTGGTGGACTCTGTTGGGATGCTTTAGGTTGCCCACCATGGGTTCCCTTATATCCCTGTGCAACACTGTGTATCCCCTTCTTGTGCAGTAGTATCCTTTTGCCAAGTAGAGATCCCCTTTCTCCCCAGCTCATATGCAGAGTTACACTCCCGGTGAGCCAACCAGATTATCATGTCCTCAGGCAAAGTTCTAAGGGCTTGTTCACTCATTATCAAAACATTTGCCAGCCTTTCAAAAGTGGTGACCTGACACCCACACACCCACCTATGAAAATACATGCTTAGCTCAGCAATATAATGACATAGACTTTCATCTGCCCTACGTCTATGCTCATGAAATGTTTTTTCTGTAAGCTTCAGGTGTTAACATAAAACATTCTAATAGACATTAGAAAACCACTAAAATGAGAAGGCCAGTGATATAAAAACAAACACTTTAATAAAAGAAATAAAAAACAATGATGTCAAAAAATCTCTTGGTGAATTGGCTTAACAAAGCCTTTTCAGGGAATAACCTTAATTTTTCCATGCACTCTTTATATATACCCCACAATTCATCAATTAAACAATTTAATAGAAAATTCCCACTACAGAAAGCATCTCCAGTTACATTCTCTATTGAGTCCTACAAGAAAAAGAGTACTAAACTTCAAAATAAAAATGGACTCTTTTTATGTAACTTGTTCTTTATATCACAGGGAGATAAATATTCATTTTGTACCTGTTATAAAATTGTTGCCTGCAACCCAGAAGGTTCCCTATTATGAAATTGTTGAAAATGTACAGCCACTGGACTACTAGCTTTTTTTAATGTCCCTAACATATTCCTTAAGCCTAGTAGAAAAACTAATTTTACTTTCCCCTATACAACTTTTTTGATATGGGCATCTAGGTCCATATATCACCCCTTCACTCTCACAATTAAACAGTCCTTGATCTTGAAATCTTGTACCAATTAATCTTATCAAAACTTCTAACTACAAATTTACATCCTGCACACTTTCCACATGGAAAAGAGCCCTTTTCCTCTACCCCATTATTTCTTTTCATAATCAGCATGCAGAATCTCCCATGTACCAAGAGGTCTTTTATACTTCTCCCCTCATATAGGAGAGCCTCAGTTTCCTATTATATAGAAAATCAAGGTCTATGTCCCTCTTTAAAATATCCCCAAAATATTAAAGATATTTAATTTAATTTATTGAAATGTACCATTTTTTGCACTAACTTTCCTAACCCCTTCCCAAATTAATTCACTATTATATCCTCTATCATCGAACCTTTCGATGGTTCTATCCATCTCCTGTTGATGCTCTTTTTTATCACTACACAATCTTATTATTCTCAGAAATTCCCCATAACGTATGGATTCTAAAGTATGGGGGGTAAGTGACAACTCACACCATACAAAATATGATCACGATGACATACTTGTTTTTTAATTTGGGAAGGGGTTAGGAAATTTAGTGCAAAAAATAGTAAATTTCATCAGTTAAAAATGAAAAAAAAGTAATAATGTGATTAAGATTTTATCTATTTTATTATTAAGTATTACTTAGTTCTCAGAAAAGCTTATTAGCCTAGTTAAATATTCTTCATAGATCCATAGACTATTTCAAGGCAAATGACCCAAAGGGCCATTCTAAGCCTAACCAATTTTCCCAAAAGAATAATGATGCCCTACATCCAAGCAGGACATTGTGGACCAGGCATTTATAAGCTACCTCTGTCCATAAGGGACATGGGTGCCAGGCCTGGTGTACATTTTTTATTCCCCATCCACTTATCGAGGTTGTGCTTAAACTGGGTAATACACAAACTCAGCATCACATGGATTGGAAGTCTGCGAAACATATATTTTTCTCCAGCATGTTCTGTTTATGTCACAGACAAAATTCGGGTCCATAGATCTTGTATTTCTGGTAGTCTTTGACTTACAAATATATAGGAGATTCATAAGTGTGGTGCTTGCAGATGCCTTGTAATCCAGGTATAGATCACCCCTCAGCAATCTATAGGAGACTGAGAAGAGGGAAGGGATTTAAGGCACTCTGAATAAGGCAGTTTTTTTATGCCTTGTATTCTTTTTGTAAGGAATCTCTGAGGTCATTCTAGTTGCTGCATATACTTAGTTGCCTGGTCAGGTGCATACCAAAGGGAGCATTGCACTCTATGATTGGTCTGATACGGGTGGAGTACAGTGGGATACTGACCTCTTTGGATCTAGATGTCATGTCTTTACTTATAAGTTGCACAACTTAAAAGGATTTTCTCCCCACCGGGTCCATGTGGTGGCCAAAGATTAGGCTACTGTCTATGCGCAAACCTAGATCCCTGACCACTGAGTCAAATATTAGGGGTATATTATCAACATGGTAATTAACCAGGATGGTAGATTTCCCAAAGGGTACACTTATGCATTTCCTGGCATTGAGTTTAAGAACTTGGCTTTAGCACCATTTATTATTAAGAGATAGACCTTCTTGAAAAATGCTAGTGACTGCAGAGGAGCTTGCAATAATCTGCAGACTTAGTCAGCCATTAACCTTCATCATTTTCTTACATTGCAGAAAAATAGATGCCAAAAATGAGCAGGCCCAGTACTAAGCCCTGGGGACTCGTCTAGTGACTGGTCTCTTGGTGGAGGTGGCCACACCTGTTTTGACCTACTGGGTCCTATCATTGAGGCAGCTGGCTATCCAGTGGATGATAAAATGGGTTATGTCTATAATGCCTGAGTGGGGTATTGTATCAAAAGCCTTGATCAGGTTGAGGTAAGCTATGTGTACAGTTTTACTTTCATCCAACAAGTAGAGACCCAATCATCATTTATTGCAGTACATGAAGCTTTATCTGCTCTATGGATTACCAGCTGCAGAAAAAAAGTGTAAGAGTGTGGAGCATTTACAGCCTTAAAACCTGGAAAAAGTTAATTACTGTCACACAGATAAACAGACAGCAAAAGCATTGTCCCACTGTGGGGCTAAAGGCTTTAAAAGCTGTTATACAGTTTGGTGTGATGCACCTTTTGTTTAAAAGTGTGGCAGACTGACTTATGTAACAGCTTTTGAAGCAGTTCTTGCTTCTGCCAGTGTTCTGTAGTGGCTAACACAACTAGATATTAACAATGGTTACACATGTTTAACATAAGCTTGTTAAGCTCAATTCTGTCATCAGAAAGGTGCTTAACAAGCCTATATTTTTGCCAATGTTGGAGTGTAATTGCAGTGGTCCACGTACTACAAGAGGTAAAGTATAAACAACAGATATAAGGAGTACCTTAGCTAGTTACACATAGTACATCAATGTTTTGAAAGAATACTTGACAGTTTTGTTGCTTACTGAGTATATGGCATAAACATTTGTCAGTCACAGTTGCAGAGGGAGTGCATTCCAAACATGTGGAAAGTGCTGTGTAATAAACCTATCTTTCCGCCATATTTTATTTATCTTATGGTGAATATTTACATCCCCTTTACTGGTGTTTGTGGAACTAAATTGTTTATGGAGATGCAAAATATCCAGGAACACTTGGTGCCTAATGACTCAAAAAGCAAGGCATAGCTCTCCACCAGGAGCTATAAGATAATGAATACAGGGACAGTGCTTCCAGTCTTTTCTAATATCTTAAGGTTTTTAAACTGGTGAAATTCTTAGTTTGGCTCTCTGGGGTCTTTCTAGTTGTTTGATATATCTAGGGAGGTAAACCCAAAGGATGTTCTTCAATTATTGGCCTAATTAATCTGAATACTGTTAGGTAATGACTTCTTTGATCTGGATTACATCTTTGGCAATCAGTTGCACTAAATTGAAGGATTTTCTGACTAATGCTGCTACATAATGATCAAATCACTGGGAATTATCAACGCAAGATCCATGGTTTCTAACAACATTATCATTTTAGACTGGAGTATTATTTGTGTTGTATTCTGTGGGAAGGGGTAATTTATCAATTGTGACAATATTGTACTTTTTGACATTTAATTTAAGCCCATTTTAGTACACCAGGTGTTTACAAGTGTACGTTTTTGCTGCAAGGTTTCCTTATCAGACAGTTATTTGACAATGACTACTTACTTAAAGTTCCCTGAAAACTAGATCAGATGGAGGTCTTGTTTTTTTAGTATGCAGATCAGAAAAGTAAATGCCCAATAAAAGGGATCTAACCACAATGCTCTGTGGGACACCACTGATTACCTTCATACTGTTTGATGAGACACCTACTACACACATTGTGTGCTTTCAGCCCTTAAGCCAAGTTGCTATCCATCTTACCACATAGGGCTTATTTTGTAATGTCTTTAGATTACTAATTATGTTACCATAGGGCATGGTATTAAAGGTGTTGGACAGGTCAAGTCAAGATATGTTATAAAAGTGTGAGGTTAGGGCAGAAACAAAACTTAGTCCACATTCCAAGACAACTTAGATGTGGTATAAGATACCATATCATGCCAATTAATCCACATCTAAGTCAAAATAATTGGTTCTACCACTCCTTATAAGCTTGGCCCATTCAGCATAATGTAATATGAATGTGGAGTCCTATACCTGATTCCAAAAGAAGTACTGGGTTCATTATAGTAAGGAACGTTAGCATTTGATATAGGTAAGGTTCACCAATGTCCAAGGCTGACTACTTGAAGAATCCCATTCAAGTGAATGGAACATGTTGGCAAACACCTATATATTGGACTAGGTCCTGCAGGCAGTACCTGTTGAAGCCAGACTGTCTGCAGTACCTAATTCCACATACAGGTGGAACTGTATTTCAAAAGTCAGGAGTCTGTGAGGAAGCTAAGTTCTGTGCAGAAGTGAACTTGTGTTTATGGCAATACATCCCCTGAACTCCTTTATGGATTGCTTTAAACTTAAAAATAAATTGATTTCTTTCATTGCCTATTGGCCCTATGCGTCCATCCCTCTTCTGAGATGATGTGAATGCAGACATGTCACCATTCTGGCCATCATACCTGCATATACCATTTAACCTCAGTGGTGGAGCTACTTCTGCTGCTCTGGATGGCCTACTGACCTTATAGCTCCATCTGTACATTGGGGGGCTTGTTATTGCAGATAGCCTGCTCATAATATCAGGTCAGGCCCCCACATTTAGCATCTGCACCTATGAACTTCAGCCACCTATGGACAGTTACAGCACTGCATTCAGACTAGGTAATGTGATTGACTAACACTGAATGTTAGTGAATCTCATTAACCTGCATGTGCACAGCAGGGCCCCATTCAGTCCAGTACCTTGGCATTGCGAGGTATGAACTGGGTAACTCTTGCCCCTGAATAATTTATATGGAGGGATAGGGTTGATTTCTGTTGTCAGTAGGATGGTGAAAGTTGTTTGCACTTGCTATGCTGGCTTTATGTAGCCTGACCTCATGTGTTTCTTTCTTTTTTTTTTTTTTTTGAGTTCTAGGAAGTTTAACGACTTACTATCTGGAATTAGAAAGTGGTATTTCTTTTTAAAGCTGAGAAAACATATAGAGAGAGCTTTTCCTCACAGAGCTACCATATGGATTGATTTGTGACTATAGCTGATACTTCAATGTGCATGCAGTCATTGCTTTCTGCTCAGTTTGCTCTTGTGGTATTGCTGATTTATTTTAATGTAAAGTTCTTTTGCTGAATTTTAAAAATCCTAAAGTCAAACAATTATTCATAAAGAAGATATTTGTCTTGTGTTCTTGCCATAACATAAAGAAGTTAATTTGTGAAGTGGAAGAGAAGTTGAAAATAATCTTTTTATTTCACAAGGAAAACAAGTTCAATGTTTTCTAGAGACAGCTGCTGTAACAGGCTATTGTCGGAGTATTTTTTCCATAATTAGTAGTTTTCTTTTTGTGTTATTTTCTTTTCTTACATAGTTGTTTTAATTTAAAGAAATGTTCCCTTGTATTTTAAAAGTTCTAGGTTAGTGCAAAATAATACATTATATTTCATCATTATGAATCTTGAGGGACTACTACTCATGAATTATAGAGGGAACTGGAAACTACTTTTTTATTTAATGTAGCAAGGAAATTAATTTCTATAATTCCTTGAATCAGCTAACAGAACAGCCTGCTCTAAGAGTATATGGATTTTTTTTTGGTTTACATATTTATATTGTCTTCTTGATTTACATTTGCTTTACTGCACACCTGTTTTAATTAAAATATTTTCCAAGAATGTTAAAAGTTCAAGGTTTTGACAGAAAACAAATCAATTTGTTTATTGAAGCCTGGTGGAATTAATCTTGTTAGAGACAGAAGATCTACAAAGTAGTCTTTTTTATTTAATGTAATAAGGAAAATAAATGAATGGCTTTCTTGTGATAGCTGCCACAACAGCAATGCTATGTGTGCTCACTGGATTTTTCTGTTTTTGGTTTGGATATTTACAGTTATTTCTTAAAGATTTTTTTCTCATTTTAGTACAGTAGTACAGTATTGTTTTCATTGAAAGCATTTTCTCAAAGTTTTAAAAAGTCTAGGAAAGGACAGGAAGCAATCAGTCTGAATCTTTCTCTAAAATGGAGTAACTTCTTGTGAACTGTAGGAGGAACTGAAAACTATTCATTTTGTTTACAGTGACATGGGCAATGATTCAGAAACAAAAACCAAAAAAGAGCGTCACAGTCCACAAGTGCAAATAAATCCAGTCCTTTGGATGCGAAAACAACGATTTATTGTATAATCCACAAGGTGCAACAAGAAAAACAATAGAACGGTCTCACAACGTTTTCGTCGTCTACTTTATCAATATACAAACAATTAAAATGTAGAACTTCTTATATATCCCACAGTTTCCCTCCAAAAAAAACCAATCATTCAATTATTCAATAAGTACAACTAATTTAGAAAAACAGCATGAGTTACATAAAATCCTGTGTAACATGAATTGGTGTATAAGTAATAACTTTTTAAATAACTGAATAGTCATAGTTCAGTGTTATTTTCTTTGGATAGTGAATATAGTGATGTATGTAAAATCTTAATGGATAATAAGTGAGGTAAAATAAAATCATCATAAACATGGGAGAGCAACCATTCTGAAAGTAGTGGCTCCATCTAGTGATAAAGTCATAAATAACAAGTCCATAACATTCATGTGTTTCAATAATTAAAAATACTTAGGTTCATAGGTTTATACTAGGCTATCTGCCCTAAGGCATTTATAAGCCTAGCCCAAATTTTTGTGGCTTACGCCACCCCTTATATGAAAAAATACTGTGCCCATTAGTTTGTTGTGCCTCTGTCCAGCAGTGACATAGATATGATTCCCGGGGTAAACCTACGATCTCCCATCCACAGGTCTAGATTTCTCTTGAACAGAGTCAGCGAGGTGCTCTGCCTCACATGGACTGGGATTTTATTCCACAGCATAGGGAGTCTCTGAGTGATAAATCTATCCCTCCAGCACGTCCTATTTATAGTTTAAAATGTTAGTAAAATAATTGATAAAATTTATATAAATAAATTCATAATGATAAAATTGATTTTGTTAATAAATATTGCTTAATAAATATTGTAAATAAATATTATAAATAAATATTTAGTATTTAATGATTGTTAACAATTTAATGAACATAATGGGTAAGCTATAATTTTGCAGCTCTTAGTTTTAATACTGGTTTAAGGGAAAGCATCTCATTGAGTCCTGGACTTTTTCCAGTGTCTAGAATCACTTGCCAATACAATTCTCTGTGTTCTATCTGTGTTTCCCACATGCCACCTCTAGGATTAACAGGTATTACATCTAGTAAAAAAAAACTCAAAACTTGAAGTACAACATTTCAGTGAGTGTTTATAAAGTGCATGAGTGTCTTTCTTTACCTTCATATCATATAAGTGCTCATATATCCTTTGCTTAAGCTTTCTCTCGCTTTTGCCTATATAAAATGACTCACATTTCGTACATGTGGCAATATAAATAATGCCCTTCGTGTCACAGTTTGCAAACGTGTTCAAGTACAATTTCTTTTTTCTAGCTTTCAAGAATATATATTCACTGCATTTTAGGTGAGCACAATACTTGCACCTCCCACATTTAAATAAGCCTTTTTTCTTTGTTAACAAATTCTGGTTGTTCACCAGAGACCTATTCTCCACAATGTTTTTAATGGTTTTACCCTTTCTGTATGTACAAGTAAATTCATTATCAAAGATGCCTTCTAGGTCAGAAATTTTTGAAAAGTTTTTCCATTCCCTCTGAAAGATCTTTCTAATGAAATTTGAATTCCCATCAAATGTGGATATTAAGCCTGGGTCATATTCACCAGTAGAGGTGTTTTTCTTGTTTAAGTTTTTTTCAGTTTCTGGTTTACCCAGAATTGGTGCAAACCTGTCATTTCTGTTTTCTAACACTTCTGCTAGAACTAAGTTAAAAAGTTCAGGTGGATATGCCCTTTTATATAACAGTTCCCTTAGGAATTCTACTTCTTCAAGGAATGTTGAGTTGTCAGAAGTCATACGACTTGCACGTACCAGTTGTCCTTTAACAACCCCTTTCTTTTGGTGAAAGGGGTGACAACTGGAAAAGTGCAAGTAAGAGGGCATTATGGTCTTCAATTCTGCAGTTCTATAGGAAAAAAGAAAAGCCGTTCTTTTGTTTCCAACTATAGCAAGCAGTTGTATCAGTTTACGCCAGACAAAGAGAACAAACACACTCTTCATTTCTAAAAATAAAAAAACAAAAAAAAAAACTGTGTCAAGCAGTGGTTACAGCTTCTACAGTTCTAAAGTTAAAAAAGCTTGTCTTTTGTTTAAGCAACTGCTTGATACATTTGTAACAAGGAGTTGCTACATTTAATACCACACACACAGAGCACTAAAGCACTTCACTTAAAAAAAAGAAAAACACTTTTCTTTCAGATTGTTGACAGTTGTAGCAAACAGCTGGTAAAGTCTATGCTACACATATGGAGCACAAAGTGTTTCCTTTCTGACAACAAATACAATACCGGCATCCAATTTTCAATATCAGTAATGCACTGTATTGAAGACTGGTTAGAATCTGCCGGTCGTATCACCCAAGATATGTTACTCTTCTTACATGTCAATCTCAGTGCATTGCAAATCATAGCACTGACCTTTAAAAATCATAGAAGAGAGTCAGAAAGTAGTATGCCTTCTTATTTTCCGTAGCAGAAGTTCTTCTTATACTAGACCTTATATAGTAAGAAATATGGAATTGTTCTGTAGACTTAGTTTAGTTATTTAATAAGGTATGTCCCCTTAACTAGGCCTGAATGTAAGAGGAAATCAATAAATCCCAGAGTAGAAAACATGAATCTGAGGCCCAAGTCATAGTATTGTGCCTTAATCATAGCAAATAAGAGGTAGGCAAGGTTTTCAAGGAGCAAGCCACTGAGCTCCAGATGAGGATTGTGATGTGCTTTTCACAAAATTTTTGACCTGAAGGACAAGACTATTTGAAGAATCTGAGTTTGATTATACTTCCAGTGGAAGAAGAAGGCTTGGACAAGGGCTGATTGGTTTAATGTGCCTACAGTGTTTCTTCACTGCATATGGGTGTAAGAACCGATCAAAATGTTTTGATGTGATTCCAATCATGATATGATAAAGAACATGGCATGACAACAAGAAATCCCTGCTAAAGTGTGTTAGCTGGGTAAGTGGGCAATATCACTTCACATTAAGTACAAGCTCAGTTTTATGAGGCCATATAAATGTGGAGATGATAGAATTTTAAAATTCTTTTAGCACATCTGAGAGTATTAAAGGCACTTTTCCTAAACTGGTATGGTTAGGTTTACAGGTGGTGTAATGTTTATTGCCATCATACTGTAGTATGCCATGCTTCAGGTAAGTTGAAAAAAAGTCTACTCTGAAATATAAATGTAACGATCAAGCTGTAACAAGTTGCTTGTTACACTTTTCTTGTTTTTAATTATTAATGTTTTAAACTGTAGTCCAGTTTACAAAGTTTCCTACATAGCTGTTATGCAATTAAAATGTCCATACATACCATTGTACACAGCATGACTGTAAAGGCGACTGGGAGAATTTCTTTACACTGAAATCATAACAAAGACTTTAATTTTTGACTGAATTGAGAGTTATGTTTCAGTGTGACTTGTGCTAAGTTGAAGATGAGGATTCTTATATTTGCTTAACAAGAGTGGTAATTGTATTTAATTTTGTTTTGATTGACTGAATTTATTTATTTATTTGGTTGTTTGTTTATTACTAGCAAGGTTTCCCAAAAATATCTACAGTGAATATTTATGTTTATGAATATAGATATCCAGTCATGATAGATGATATTTTCCCTCTGTTGTCTGATTCTGCTTTATGTATGATAAGCCATGACACTAACCTTATAAGATCATAGGAATAATGCTAGTGGACAATAGTGTGTAGCTTACAGTTATCAATAGACTCAGTCAGCCACACTTCCAGAATATTAGATTGGATGTATTCAAATGTTAACTAAACAAGAGTGCACCCAGTGCCCCACTCATTAAAATGTTGCATTCAGAGAGGGTTAGCAGCAACTTTCACAACCTAGGCTCTTCTGGATAGCCAGTCTGATATTCAACAGACAAGGTAGAGTTTAAGTTAAGTTTGTTTAAATTTTTAATAGCACCAGCATAAAGAATAGCATTAAATATCTTTCAGCAGATCAAGATAAGCTGTGTTCACTGAGAAACTACTGTCTACAGCCTCAGTAGTCTTTTCAAAGAAGCTAACTAGGTTCTGGAGACAGGACCTGCCCTTCATAAAACCAAACCTATTGGAGTCAAGGTCAGTTAAGATCCCCATGTCTGCATATATGCATTCTGCTGTGATATGTTCTATAGCTTTGTATATAAGGCTGATGAGGATGACAGACCTATAATTACCTGAGTTCACAGAGGGGCCACACTCAAGGAGCAGTAGTTACACTGGATAGTCTACAGGCAGAATACTTAAACCCTGTGGATAGACTCAGGTGGAACAGTTTAAGTAAAGGCTCAGGTTGTGCATATTTGGTGCTGTTGTGGATACAGCAATGCATGTTTTTAATCACATGGAAATATTAGTTCCAGCCTTTGACAGGGATTTTAAAACTTGTTCCAAAATAATTTCAGAGTAAACTAAATTGTCAGGAATAAAGCAGGAAAAATGTGAACAGATAGACTACAATTATCACTAACCTTTTACTTTTACTCCACAGGGTAATAAACTGGATAATTTTCCCTGCAAAAGAGAAGGCACTTTCCATGTAAAGACTGAGTCTGGCTCACATCGTGATGCTTGTGGATAGAGTTTACTGTATGTTCCAGAGGGTATCTGAAACGGTGTTTAAAGTCTTAGATTTTTTTTTCTTTTGAAGTAAGTGCTAAAGCATGGCCAATGCTTAAAAGGGTTATAAGACTTTCAGGCTGTGACAAGGTACATCTATTCTAACAGCGCGGGTTTGTGTGGTACAGTGTTGTGATCGATGCCCCACCACCTACTCCCAGTCACTTGTTTAAATACTGCTGCTTCAAATAATGCAGATATTAAGTATGTGCTCAGACATATACTGAGCTGTGAAGCATGGAAGAATAAATTGCAGCACTAAAACAAATGCTTTCTTGATGCTTTACAAATTATTCATATTGTTTGTCTCATGAACTAGATCCTTAAGGGATGCCAGTCGGTTTATGTTTTTGCCACCTTAATTATTCAAATAATATAAGCTAAGATCATGTTTGATTTGTATTTTTTGCATTAAAAAGCATTTTTTCTGTTAATATCTAGTATGTCTGAAAACTAATGGCAGCTTGGTTGTTAGCCAGGATAAGACAAAAGAAAAAGGTGAGAATGATGGAGCTTTAGACCACCATACTTTAATATAAAATTAGTTAAAAAAAAGCAAACACATCAGCTAGAAGACAGGAACATGCATTCAGTACTTGAAAGTGATGTTTGTGTGACTATGTCAGTTGCACAGAGGAATGGCATTCTGTGACCATAATAACTATGGTGCAGTTAGCAAATCCAGCAGAGAAAGTGCCTGGCAGGAAGAGGGCAAAGTGAAAGGGCATGGACTGTTCATTTCTCATTGGTGATGGGGTGGGCTGTGGTCTCTCAGGTTCACAAAAACGATGGGGCTATTTCTATAATGGAAACTAGAAAAACTACCACAAAGTGCTTTGTGGAAGATGGGCAAGGTTGCTTGGAGGGAATGCTTATGGAAAGGCGTCCTCCAAGGTCAACCTATTCATTGTCAGCTCTCTCCCTCTCCACCCCGAGCCCCACCACTGCTACACTGGGCTCACACAGGTAAGAAGGTTCATAAAGCTGAAAAAGTTTGGAACAACCTGATGACTGTCTAAAAGATGGCCTCTCCTGGTAGACATTCACCCCAGTGATGGTAAATGGATTACTCATTTGGCATGGAAGGGACCAATGATTGCAGATTAAGTGGGTAAAAATGACAAAAGCCACAAAAAAAAAAAAAAAAAAAGTAAGTAAAGAGTAAGTAAAGAGCCCCTTATCACAGATTAATTCAGTGATCTGCACTGCACTATTTGTCAATGCAGTTGACTGTGACAAAGGAACTACTAAGGGTGGCTGCCAAACACAAGATTCTACGTAGTGATATTGATAATGTCACATCCCAACTTAACAACCGAAGGCCTGATACTTAATAATATCAAAGTCTTACTTATTAATTTGGATAATGTATCAGGCTGTCTGTTATACACAGGACTGAATGCAGCAAAGAGTTACAGGAGTTAGTTTATGTGCACCTTAGAAGTGGCAATCAGATTAATTTCAACTCAGTATCAGTAATTATGTATATGCCATATCAACATCTTATTGTGTTTTGTAGACTGAAAAATGTTTTTCCAAATTTTGTTAGAAAAATGTTATGTTGTCTTTGTGTTTTTCTAAATAATCATATTCTATTACATTTTATGTTTCTACTGACTTGGGTAAACTACAACAGAATTTTCATGCTGCGCTATGATTTTATTCATATCCACCCTATATAACAAATTATTGTCTAGCCTTTCATAAATGTTTGACCCTTACATTTTATATTGTCTTTTTATTTCATAAAACATTTTGTCCTATATTATACTTATTCGTTTATCTGTTTTTTGATCGTTTAAACAATCTGACAAGATGGTCAGGTTAATTCTCATCAACAGAACAGTTTGGAGAGACAGGTATATCTCACAGAGGATACCACAGCTCTGGAACAGACTCCCCATCCACATAAAATAAAGCACATCTCTGTCCATATTCAAGTGTAACTTTGATCTATGGATGGGAAATAGAAATTTTTCCCCAGGACTGCTTCTTGTACTACTAATGGACAGAAGCATTCACCAAATGCTTTATCCCATGCATAGGTCCTCCTCAAATTGTGTATGGTATGATCCAAGATATTAGCTTTTGGGGTAATATATAATTATCAACCTCAGACTGGGTAAGGCCAATCTCTAATCAAATGGGTTTGGTTGATTCGAGCATAAAAATGGAAACTGGATAGGCTTAAAATGGATACAAAGACAGCCATATGAACCTAAAAGACTTCCTTTAACACAGTTTAATAAATCTATCACTGAACTTAGTGGTATATAAGATTAATAAGGCCTTTGTCATTCATTCAACAGTTATTTTGTCTATTCTTAACCATAACAATATTCAGAAGCAGAATCAATTGCTTTTAATCTCTTCCGAGATATGTAATTGACTTTCCTGAGTTTACATTTTATGCAGTTGATGTCAATATGTTCACTTTTTTGTTATTTGTTTATTGTCATTGGAGGTCTGTAAAATGTGATTGCTTTGTCTTTCCGCTTTTCCCAGTTAGGAGTCGCTACAGCAGAACTCCGGTCCGCTAATGATTGGCAGTGGATTTTTATGGTGGCGAGTTGCCAGCCTAACACCCAACCTTCAAAGAAGGTACACCCATTCATGCACACACCTACCTGCATGTCTTTAGACATCACTTGACTGTGGGGAGGACATGCAGACTCCACACAGAAGGTGCTCCAGCCAAGAATCGAACAGGAGAACCTCTTGCTGTGATGCAACAATGCTAACTGTAGCACCACCATGGCCTGCAGGTCTGTAAATGTGATTACTTCCATGAAGTTTTAGCATCAATTCAATAAACAAAGCCATTGGTGTAAGGTATTAACTCAACAGTGTATGCCAGGATCTGGGTGGATATTAAACTCTTTGGGTCATACAATCACAAAACCATAACTAAGACATACTTGAGGTGTGATTTTCTTTCTTTCAAGTATGGGCTATGTTGTCTCTAATGGGCTCTGGCCTTGAAAAACACAAGATTTCAACTAATAAAAAGGCAGACATCTGTATATAATTAAGCACTGAAAAAATGGGAATTAATGATCTCTACGCTACTAAACTGTAATATATTTTAAAATTATGATTGCTGCAATAAAACAAGTATCTTGTTAAGATTAAGGTTAACAACCTTACCTCAGCTTTCATGCTTTATGACTACATTTCTCATTAAGATATGTGATAGAGAAACAATTTGACTAGTTTATCATCTACTTTAACTATGGTATCTGCCTATCTTATATATCTATATGTCTATATATCTACATTTTGTTATGTGCAGATAATATAATCCATGGCTTACTAACAACTTTTTGTTTTTATATAACCTGCAAATTTTCTGAAAGCCAATCCAGTAAAAATCTTTTGACTATTGTTCTGCAACCTGTATCAACAACATCATTTTGACATGCTATTTTTATCTGGTTTAATATCATTTCATAAACTGACCAAAACTGGAGGTCAGTTTCTTACAATGCCAGTGAAGCTTAAAGTCAACTGGTATGAAAATGATTGGCACTGCCTATAACTAGACAATGATTTTCCAGTGATACTGGAACAGGTACTAAGGACAGTCCATCAGTTATTCTGGGACAGTATGTCTGGACTGTACTAAATGAATCTTTATACTGTATTTTAATTGCACCTTAAAAATCTCACATATTGTAAAACAAACATCATGTCTGCAACAATTTCCTTTCCTCAAAGAGAGTGCACAGTGAATGGTATAACATTGTTTTGCCCCAAGCAGACATTTTTGTTAATGAACACCTGTTTAGGGTACTAGCAACATGGGTTGCTAGTGTTAGGCTGCTGGGATAGGGAGGATTTAATTTCAGGATGTAGGCTGTAGGATTAGTTTGTTAGAGCAGGATGTGTGATAACTAGGCTGGGGGAGTGACAATTCAGGAAGGCTGGGAACTTGAGGAACCTTTGTTGGTAAAGGCATTTGCTGATGTAAGTGCACATGAGAAAGATTCCTCATGAACTTTGGCACTGAAGTGATCAACTGAGTTTGTAGAGTGGAGCAGCAAAGGTAAGTAGGTGGTGAAGGGTGTAGTGATGGTTAGAGGTTTATTACTTTTCTCTGGTTATGTTTTGATGGGTGTTGGGAGCATAATGTAGCTTAGACAAGGTGATGTCTAGAAGTAAATGGTAAGGGGAAGGTTAGTTGAAAGAGGCTCCATCAATTGTGGGATTAGCATTTTGCATTCACAAAGAACATGGTAGTAGCCTGTATGATGTGTTTACAGCTAGGAACACTCTTTCCCTTTCTTGCTTCATCTCTGTCCTCCTCTACCTGCTCTCTCTCTATCTGCCTCAAACCCTTGTTGCCAATATCAGTTAATTGCTTTGTAGAAAGAACCCCCCCCCCCATACCTCTCAACCTCTTAGCACAAGAAACCTGGACAAAGCCTAAAATAATGGTAGAACAAAGACCCTAAAATATGGAAACATTTTAATGTTGCTATTTTAAACAGGATTTGTTAGTATGCATTTTTTGAATACTGTAAAGTCTGAAACTCAAATGTATTTAATTATTTAGTATCTTCAGTCATCAGTGATTTGCCAGGAAACCATATATTTTATGAGAAACAGACCAAAAATATGAGACAAAATCTGGACATTCTGCTAAAATCTTGACAGTTGAAAGGACTGCTTCCCCTTTCCTCTTTGAATGTGGGAGCAGAGGATTAAGGGGGAATGCTCAACTGGGTGTAGTTGTGGAGGTCTGTGGATGCCTTCCATGGCTAAGTGCTTGAAGCTGGGAGATTCCTGTTCAGATGAAGTTAGACCTGCAGGTAGTTAAGGGGAGCCATGCACATAAAACAGTATTCAGACATCACTGGCCAAATATAGACATGATTGATGGGGTGGCAGTCTGTGATACTGTCATAAGAGAAATTTATATGAAAACTAAAAAAAGAAAGCTAATGATAAAAATGTATTTGGACAAGGTGCAATGTAAAGAATGCCTGTATTTTGCAAAATCAGTAGAAAATGTCTGCTGCAGGCAGTTAGCATAGAAATATGGGGTCTATATCAGTTCATCGAAGATTAATTTCAGCGAACCTGACTTCATTGACCCCAAACCACTGAACTTTACTTCTGTGAAAGTTCACATCCATGAAATATTTAAGTAGGGAAAGGAAGCAGTTGGCCAACAGTACAACTTTGCCCTTTCCCCCACTTCTTTAGTGCAATCTCATAGTTGGTATATATAGTTGGGGGTGTGGGGAGTGCAGTCCCCACCCTTGGGTAGGTTTGAAGTACTGCAGTGTGTATTCTGTTGTGGTGTTGGCCAAGTGCTTTCTTTCCCTGGTGAAATTGTTTTTTGATGTGAGCATTCGTGGAAGTGAAGTTCAGTGGTTTGGGATCAATTAAGTCAGGTTCACTGAAGTGAATCTTTGATGAACTGATATAGACCTAGAAATATGTTGTGCTTGGGCTGTGGAAGAGAGAGAGAGAAGGTGAGCAAAAGTCCTGTGGTACAAAATTTGTTCCTCTAACCTTCATTTTCTTGCTGGGATATTAAGCAAATTGCAAGCAAGTACAGGATATCCCCACTAGCTCCATGCAAATAGAAAAAGGTAGAGCTTGCAGGATTTGGGAAGTTGGGGTGGTCTCTGATTAGCTAACTGAGGTGTCTGGGGATTAAGTGCAGCGGGCATATGAATATAATTGTTTAGTTGGAATACAGTGGGCCAGCAAAGGTCTTGTAAGAGTGTTAGGGGTTAGTAACAGAAGGTAAATTAACAGGTCAAGATAAGCATGAGGATGGGTTTGGGAAGGTCATTTCATGGAAGGTATGGAATGCTCTTCAATACTTCAAAGGTGGGTGAGGAGGCTCTTATGGTAGGCTTATAAGGAGGCATGGGGTCAAACAGACATTATAATAGTGCTGATAACCAGAATGGTATTAACAAGATGAGGGTGTCAGCATTGCCTGATAGCAGTCCTAGGTAGTCTTATGGTTATATCAGTACCTATTAGTTAGTATTTCAGGATGGAGCTGCGTGAATGGTTAGACAGAGTCAAGGAAAGGGTTGGTGTTGTGGTTATAATAGGCAAGAGATAGCTTGCTTAGAGTCAGTTTTCACTGAGAGCTATGTGGTGAAAAGGATGCTAACATGTTTTCTTTCCCACTTGTATTCTATGGTGGTGAACATAGTAGAGATGAATAAAGATGGGAGGCGGTCCAGATGCAGGCAGCTTCTACATCAAAAGAGATGGGCAGTGAGCAGCTGTAGCAGACCAGATGGCAGAAGATGAATAATCTGGAAGTTAGTGGTCCAGAGGTAGAATGCCTCAAGGAGGAAGAAGTCATGCAAATTGAAAGGCAGAGCTAGGGTGATTCCAATGGCATCTTAGGCTACAGCAGGTAATGGCCCTGTTATGAATTTTGGGAAGAATGTAGTTAGTGAGAATGTTGTGGATGACCACTAGAGGAGGCTGCTGCAGCATCTTGATATGGAAGGCAGGGTACACTTACAGGAGTTATTGGGAGGTGGAGAGGTGACTGGGGAACTTGTAGCACAGCTGCAAGAGTCTTGGGATGACATCAGTGGGGTGGCAGAAGACGTGGCAAGCAACTGAATTCAGTTCCTTTTGGATCAGTCAGATTAGGTGGGTTTTGTTGGATGTGATTGGTGCAGGCTATGGGGTGGCTTAACTAGGCTTCAGGGAGAAGAAAGTGGACATAGCATTTTCATTATGCCAGTCATTCAGTGGGTAATGAAGGAGAGTATACGGCAAGTGAAATTTGTGGATTGTTTGACCTGTTAGTCATCAATGGAGCACAGATCTTAGTAGATGCAGGATACCCTGTTTCAAAGGATTTGACTGTGGCATTGGCTGCACTGGGTAAGAGACTGACAGCCAGGTTTAGGGCTAGGAATTAAGAGAATTAGGTCCTGAGATTTATATATTTCATGGCAGTGAATTTAGAGAGTTAGCCAGAATAGACATTGTCTTTACTAGCTTACTTATTGGCTATAGGGACTGCCCAGAGGTTAAGAGGTTGCAGCTAATAGACGTGGTACAATCAGAAGTAAAGGAAATTCAACATTGTAGAAAAGTTCCTTAGGTAGGATTGCATGCATGCTGATACCTGGTTTAGAACTATGATATATAACACAATGGTGGTCTCAAAATAGCCACTGGATGGGGATTACTTACGACTTGAGAGTTTCTTGGGCATTTAATGTGGGCAGGTATGCGTGGCTAGCTTGTAGGTTTGCTCACAATTGCTTATATTGAGGGGGGACACATAGATTGGAAAAAGAAACATATTGAAATAGGTGGTAGTGTACCAGTAGCCCCTGAAGGATCGAGGACAGCGGCCACAGAGGCTGGAAAAATGAGAGATCTAGGAAAGAATAGGATACAAAGAGGGTCTTTGCCTTTTTGCTGAGGGGCCGGAAGGCTGACCAGCTAATTCACTCCCATATTAAAGCTGAAGTTATCAAGGCTCGTCTAAAAAATTACCCAGATCACATGGTAGTGGTGAGTTCATTGAGGGCTTTACAGGGGAGATCCTTTAATTTGGGGGTGGGGAAGAGAATCACTCATTTAGGAACTTGAGGTCTGTAAGGGATAGGGAACTGGTGGTCCAAAACCTGTTGAAAAAATGGGTAAAATTGTGAATGTGCTGGCCCTCTTTAATGAGCTAAATTTTGAGATTACAGTATATCTCCTCTGCCTTTAGTGTCAAAACATGAAACTGGTTGATTTTTGGTTGATCTACCATTTCTCCTTCCCTAAAGTTGATTCAGTTAATGATCACATTGACAGGAGAACAGTGAAAGTCCAGTATGCATCCTTGGATGATGCAGTTGGGGCCATTTGATCATTTGTTGTCCCATTGTAAGGCTAGACATTGAGTCGGTGTTTCAGTTTTTTGTATTTTTACCAGTAATGGAGTAGGACTGGGAAAAGTTAAGGATGTCCTTTCAAGGAAACTTTTTTCCTTGACAAAGCAATGCTGGTGGGTTCTGCAATGGCTTGTGCTACTACTGAAAATTTTAGATTAGCTATCCAGTGGATTTGGGAGAGTGATCTTCTACTTGAATGACTTTCTCCTAATAAGTGAAGGGAGAGAAGGCATGTCAGAGGCATGACATAGTTTCCTGGGCATTTGAGTAGAACTCTGCATTTGGCTTGCTAAAAATAAACAGGAACGGTCAGCTAAGTTGCTTACATTTTGAGGTTTTAAGGTGGATGTGGTAAATGGATTATTTAGGCTACTGCAGGAGAAGCTGTTGAGGTTAAAGGATAAGGCTGAAGTATGATTAGGAGATGACAATTGACCTTTGTGTGGAGCTGTGGGGCCCAGCATGGCTTTTCATAGATCTATAGCTAGCCTGTTGAGAGGCAAGGTGAAGAAGCATCACAGGATGAGTGTTACTAAATTTTTTAAAGAGAGGTTGGGAGTACAGGAGATGTTTTTGGAAGATTTTAATTGGGTATGAATGTGACAGGATGACTGAGTATCATCTGATGATCTCCAATTGTACACTGATGCAGTTGGAGGCTTAGGAATGGGTTTTTATTTCTAGGGAAGGAAGTTTGCATCTAGTAGTCTCAAGAGAAATGTAGGAACAAGTATTCTGGTTCTAGAGTTAATGCTGATTTGTACTTCAATATAGGTTTGGGAGAGTGAGTTTGTCAGTAAGAAGATGTTTTTCATTTGGATAATGAGTTATGAGTCAGTGGCATGGGTTTAGGCTTGAAAGTCATCAAAGTCCCTGTGCAAGTGTCATTAAGAAAATTGATGTTGTGGTATCTGAGTATCATTTTATCTTTGATTGCTAAATACTTATATGGAAATGTGAATGCACTTGCTGATAGCTTTTCTCAGTTTCAGTTTTACAGATTTTAGGCAGTCATACCACAGGTAAAGGCTCAGCTAGCAGAGATCCCAGAAAAAGTTTGAGGAATGAGCTGGCTATAGTGGGCTGGTGGGTGCAACAGTCATGGACTACTTTGACATGGAAGGTTTACAGCATGGCTTGGAAATAATTTCCTGTATTTATTAGTCAGCTACCAGTGAAGGATAGGTTTTAAGCTTTAAGTTTACCGATCAGGTATATGGTACATAAGTGGCAGCTGAACAAGGAGGTTAGGACAGTTAGAGTCCATTTATCAGCAGTGGGAGCAGTGACTAAGGTTCTCTGGGAAGATTGACCAGCCAAGATATTGTGGATGGGAGGTACTCATTCCATTCTTTTCAGATAGGTAGGACATTGGATTTAGCCTACGAAGGTAAGTCTACTGATTTCATTAAAAGGAGGGGTCACTGGGTTTCAAATATTCATATAAGTCTACATCAGATAATAATCATTTGTTCCAAGTAACAGTTTAGTGTTTTGTTTTTCAGGGAGACATTTTTTGCTGACCACAGAACATTCCTTTATATGCTGGGCAGAGAATTGAGCTGCAGTAAGACCTAGTGGATGATTGATAGATCTCAACACAAGAGTATGGCAGGTTGCTTAGAAAGGTTTAGAAGTAGACATTGGTTGCAGATGTTCCTGGTAATGGAAGATGTGAGAATATACTGTGGTAGCCCACAGGTTGTTACAGTTCATGAAAGGGAGAGTGATTTAGAGATTATTCTGAAACAGATACTTTTGGCTTGGATATTGAGAGATCTGGTATTGCTGAAGTAGTGGTTTCTGATTATTACCATAGCATGGCCTGCAATTATACTTAGGATGGTTTGGACAGGAGCAGATAAACATTTGGCTGTAGAAGCTTTGAGGCATCTTATAAATCACAGGATGGCTAGGGCAGCATCTTCAGTAGGGGTAATGGTACTGGAACACTGGGACTTAATTGACAAGGATCCAGTATAGTAGAGGCAGGTGGGTGCATCTTTGCAACGTGGGGTTTGATATTTTCAGTGTGCATATGGCATTCTTAGTTAAGGATAATGATGTGATGATATGAGGTATTGCCAGCTATGACAAGAGAAGTAGGGCAGTGGATGTGTAAAATATGCCACTATAGCTAGCTGGAGTTTGTAATTATTTAATTTCTATATCAAACTGATTTGTACAGGTGCTTGTGTTGAAATGTATTTATAAAGCTGTTTGTGATAAAAATGTACCAACAGTGGGTCATGTTGGACAGAAAAGTAATACACCTGTATGTCAGACTATATTGTAACTGTTGAAATGAATATATCATAACATAGGGTACTGGATGAGAAGAGGTTAATTTCAGTCCAGCTAACTTTGAAAAATAGTCTGAAATTAAATCACCTAGTTTAGGCCATAAAGATTGTATCTCACATTTCTGATTGCAGCCAGAGGCAAAATGTCTGTGAAAACTGTTGCTTGTCTTGTGTATTCAAATAAGACAATGAGGCTTGAGTGCTCATTTAAGTTGTTTATTAGACACAAACACATCAGGATGTATGATTGACTGCTACACACATACATGCTTTCACTCTGGCTGCTCACTCAAAATAGCACTTTTGCTTGCACATGGTCAGTACTTATATGCATATACCCACAGACTGGAATAGCTCTTAAAGGTACAACACACAGTCTGATCTGCATAAAACAGAACTAGGAATCCTACTGTATGGTCCTTATCGGTAAACTAATTGATACCCTGGAATGGTGGACGTTTTGACATGGTTTTAGCTTCCAAATGCTATAACACATCTTAGCACAGCTCTGTGTAGATGTATGGTAACACATATGTGCTAGATTCTGTTTCAGTTTCTAGTAAAGGGGCAGTGTGAGAACCAAAGTCAGATGAGCAGATGTATATGATTTCATTCTGTAATCCAACACTGAAATGATGTTTTAATACTAGATGAAACAGAAGTCTCAGAGCAGTCTATTTTTGAAACCTGACAAAGAAAGACCACTCACCTACATCATCTTGCCTTGCTCTTGTGAGTGAACTAGGGGACAGTAATTTTTTAGATCAGTCAGGAAAATATAGTAAGATTAGTTACTTATTGTTTTCTGTATCTGTCTGAATCTTTCCATTGGTGTTATTTTTAATATTTCTGTCACTAAAACTCTGGTGTTTATTGTAAAAAGATATTTAGTATTTTATGTCCTTTTATTATTTATTATTAAATATATTTAAACTTTTCATTATGGCTGGTATTTTAGACAATTTTTAACCTTTGAGAGTATTTATATTTATTTGGTGACACTGTAGCCACTCCTGAAAGTCTCACTGCATTGGTCAAACACTACCATTTGTATTAGTATTAATTTTACTCAGTATAATTGGGTACCCTTGTAAGAGCCTTAGAATAGCTGGCTTTGGAGTGTTCTGTTGGCAGTATCTACATTATAGTCTGGGCAAAAGGGGGCATAGCTGGCAAATCTGTGTCAGTCTTTCCCAGGTGTGTGTGTGTGTGTGTGTGTGTGTGTGTGTGTGTGTGTGTGTGTGTGTGTGTGTGTCTGAAAATCAAATCTCAAATAGTGTGTCTCTCAACTACTTGGAGCAGTGACACAGAGCACTGGTTTCACAGAGAAGGTGGTAGAATTTTTGGCTTGGAACACTCGGCTGAGGACTCAACTTTACAGCTGTGGTCAGTGTGGAGCCTTATATGGGGCCTGGTGAAAGGTGATGTAAACCCAGCCCCAGGACAGGTGTGTGTTCACTGTGTGCTCTTAAGGGAAATTATGCTTGGTGCAGACAGCAGCATCTGGAAATACTCTGTATATCTATATTTGTTCCAAGTGAATGTCCCTCACTGGTGTCAGTGGTGAGAATTGAGGCTTTTTGATTACTGGCCCAGAGGAGGGATGTCAAAAATGCCAATAGCATTAATTTTTAGGGTATTCATACATGAAAAGTAATGGTGAAACAGGCTGCTGTGCGGCAGCCTGCTGTGTGGGGGATGACATTGTCCTTCTAAGCTTGAGTTTGCTAGTTTTTCCATTCTCTTACTTGAGGTTGAGTGAAAGAAGTGTGAGTGACTGAATTTGGTAATGCTGTTCAAGAAGTTTGTGGTAAGTGATTAAGGATGCACAGTTAGTTGCTAGGTTGTTAGTAGGTGAGCAAAGCTACATGTTTACTCAGAGTGTGTTTGTTGCAAGTGAGCCATAAGTGTGTTTTTTGCAGGTGAGCCATGGTATTCACCTGTTATTTCAAAATTGTGTATACTGTTGAATGTTGTGTACTCAGTTTTACCAACTGGAATTCAAACAATAACAATAATAGTAATAATAATAATAATAATAATAATAATAATAATAATAATAATAATAATAATAACACTGATTGTCATGTAGATTTGTGTTTTTTGTTTTTCAATACATGGATAAGGAGTTCGCAAGCAATGAAGTTTGCTGGGCAAGCAAACATTTTAAGATGGTCTTCAGTTTTTAGCTATACATAGCAGGTTACATGGAAGACTTCTGTGAAAGGGTTTCAGTTACAAGCTAAGTGCCAATATTTGTTCTCTTGTAAAGGTCAGTTATTTGAAGCTAATATGTTGTTTAAGATGTTTATCTTGACAGATTTTTTATGCATGCTCAGCCTGTTCTTCATTTACATTCTTGAGTCAATATGTAGATTTTTCTTAGCATTCTTGATGGATTGAAATGTGCATCAGATCATTCATCCATTTTTCCTTTGTAAATAACATGTAACACTAGCGGAAACCAGAATAATTATTTGATATGTGCAATCATCCATCACATAGCATAAACAAAGAAAAAATACAAAGTGTAATATTAAGTGGAGAATGTCTGCAAGACAGTATCACAAAACATAAATGCAAGAAATATTAATTTAAAAAGAATATTAGTGGTTTTAATAAATCTGTGCAGGCTCATGCAGTTGTATAATTTCAGACTGAAGTACAAAGGGCTGAAGAAGGGGATTTATTATTTTTATAAGCATACCATAACATTCATAGTCTTGTGCATTATGGATTATTCATCCCCTCAGACTACACTGATTCATTAAGAAGGCTTGGGTAGTGCACAATGACATACAAAGATTAGCATGGCCTTAAATGGCATATAGGAATGGCACATATCTCACCAGTCTTCACTAGGTGGTCCTAGGATTTAGTAACGGGAAGTGGCATTCAGTACTTCATAGGTCCGTTGTAGCCAGTTCTATGACTAGCATAGGTATAGTGGCATATAGCATCTCATTAGTCTGTACTAACTGGTCCTATGTTTGAGATGGGGAACTAGCATTTAGTACCTCATCAGTCTGTACTATGTAGACCTATGAATAAGATAGGGGAAGTGGCAAACAGCATCTCATCAGTCTGTGCTAACTGATCCTATGATTGAGATAGGACATGTGGCTTTTAGCACCTCAGCAGTCTGTGCTAATTGGTCCTATGATTGAGATAGGAGATGTGGCTTTTATCACCTCATCAATCTGTGCTAATGGGTCCTATGATTAAGATAGGAGATGTGGCTTTTAGCACCTCATCAGTCCGTGCTAACTGGTCCTGTGATTGAGATAGGGGAAGTGTCGTATAGCACCTTATCAGCCTGTACTAGTCATTCCAATGTTCAGATAGGGGAACTGGCATTTATTAGAAGATGTAGAGCAGAAGCCAATACTTTCCACTGTGAACATTGCAGAGATGCAACTGCATGGAATGCTCTACAACTTTGCTATGAACAAATTATATTGTTCTTCTTGACAGTTTTGAAATATATACAGACTATCTGATTTAGCGACAGAAAAGCACATGAATGTATTTGTCTCTAACTGTACAAGTGTATGTGCTACGAAAAGGAGGACTGATGAATAGTGTAGTTTATAAGTAGGTACATGTAGCTACTTAGTTCAGTAAAGTACACAATGCTATTCTAAACTGCAGTCATCAGAGGACTGTGGCCCTCTGTCTTTCTAAGGAGTGATTCATATTTTTCTCTTCTTCAGCGTGATATCAACCTAATATGGTAATGAGACAATCTGACAATGAACATTCTGTCATTGTAAGGAGCTTTCCTGCATCAGTGGTCGGGCGTGTGACACAGTCAAATGTCATAATAGGTTTGCCTGGAAAATGTAGCGTGTGTGTGTGTGTGTGTGTGTGTGTGTGTGTGTGTGTGTGTGTGTGTGTGTGTGTGTGTGTGTGTATTGTGCAGCTCAGTTTTCTGCTCAGCAGGATAGTAACAAGAGATAAGGTTCGCTATGCTGTTGGGTACAGCAGCATGAGTAGTGAGTAGTTTGATTCCTTTAAGTTACTCCTTTCAGATTAGTCAGTACTCTGATGACTTTCATTGTATGAAAGGAATACAGATGGTTAAGAAGTGATTTGCATATGCACTACATCCCTGCTTACACAGTGGAGTAAGACACAGTGGGGCAAGACTTACCCTGTTGTGTGATTTCTTTATCACAACAGGTTTTGCAGGAAGTATAGAGGTTTATCAATGCTTCTCTGCCTGCAATTTATGAAGAAACCAATATCACTAAAATACAGTGAACCTGCATCTATAATATAATTAATCAGACTGAGTAAAATTAAATAATTTCATTTGCAGAAAAGCAAGCATCACATTTCAGATATAGAATAAAGCATTAAAACTTAGGAAAAAGAACTTATGTATACCTTAAATGAAATTAAATGTCCTCTTACCCGATAAAGACTATTGCAACCATAGAAGCTGTGATGTTGTGGATGTTTCAGGATATGCATTTTTAGACATGCAGGCATTGGTCACCTGTGTTTTGTTGCTTGTGCATTTTGATATATCAGCATATAAAACCATTAAGTTAGAATTATTTAGTGTCTGAAAAAGATGAAGTAAGGTATGATAAAAAGAATACACACACACACACACACACACACACACACACACACACACACACACACACACACACACATGCAAACACAAGTTTAGGCTCAAGTGAATATAGACACGGAAATGTGTATATATGTATATATATATATATATATATATATATATATATATATATATATATATATATATATATGTGTGTGTGTATGTGTGTGTGTGTGTGTGTGTGTGTGTGTGTGTGTGTGTGTGTGTGTGTGCATCAGTGTGTGCTTGTCTATCTCTTTATATATGTGCATGTGTGTGTGTGCATGTGTTATTGTGTGTGTAAGTGTAAGTATTTATAGGGTATCAATCTCTGTGCTGAATCTGCAGTTCATCAGCATAATGAACAGCTTAAGAAGAACATCAAAAGTGCCATGTTGAAGGAAGGAAGACTGATTGTTTATAGGTAAGCTAAGTGCAGGTTTGTTTTCAAGTGTTTTGTGTAATAGTGGTGTTACCATTTTTTTTTTTTAAGGTAAGGTGTAGGATTGGGGATACAGATTAGGCCAGGATAAGGGCTAAGTTTACCAAACATTAATAAGGTGAAACACCCACTGGCTGTTCTCACAAATGCATGCTCAGATTGACTCTGCTCATAGTCCTAACTCCAATACTACACCTTACTTTAGAAAAAAAAATGATAACAATACCACTATTCGAAGTATGCCTGAATTTAATGGTAGTATTTTGATTAACAGACCGTGAAAGGCAATGGTTCCTTCTATAACCATGTGTGTGTGTGTGGGGGGGTGTGGGGGGTGCGCGAGATGTTGTAGATTTTTCAGTATATGCATTTTTGGCATTTAGGCATTGATCATCTGTGTTTTTTTGCTTGTGCATTTTGATAAATCGAAATATACTCTTATCAATATATGTGCTTCTATATTTAAATAAATCTGTATCTTTAAAAGTCCCAAGTAAGAAACAGATTATGTTTTCATTCCCTTTTCCTTTGAACTATCATTGCATTACAAAGATATCTTTACAGTACAAAGATATAAGCTAGCACCATGACTACAGATTAACATATTTAATTGAATTGCCCTTGAGAAAAGAACTTTGAACTTTCCTATGTCTTTTTTTAAACACAGATTTGCAGTAAGGCATCTATAATTACAGCACCTAAAAGGTTGCACTGCTAGTCATAAAATATTCTTCAATTATAAGGAACTTCAATAGAGAAGGTGTAAAATATCTTCCAGTAATATGAATCATGTATGCAAAATGACCTTTAATGCTCATCCATTCCACAGTGTCCTGTTTAATTTTTTGCACACTACATTTTATGGAGTTTTATTTCATTCTGCCTGGTACACAGGAACTCATTTTTCTCCTACCTTGATAATGAACAAACATGCTGCCACAATCAATATCATTTTTAACTCTGTCATTAACAGCATGTATGAATAGCAAAATATTTTGTAGAACCTTTGGCTGGTTTATTGTGCTGGAAACTACTTATTAGACTTAGACATTTATTCAAGATTTCACTGTCAGCAATTATAAATGCATATTAAAAATACATATTTTTAAGGCTTTGCTCAAAGCAAGCTCTTTTAACACATGTATTACCTAGCTTTAATATACTCCATTAAAATATTAATTTTTACACCTTTTACAAAAAAGTTACAGATGGGAATATTCAAAATAAAAACATTGTATTTTTAATATTTTTTCTTGTCACTAAATGAAGTATATCAGAGTAAATAGCTATGCAGATGAGAACTTTTACCTAGTTCTTGGAAAACATAGAGATAGGTCAAATTACCATTCAAATAAAAAATAAGGCATAAAAAGTTGCTTATTATTCATAAATACATATATTTTAGATAAGAGAGTTAAAAAGCAAAAAATGCCTGGAATGTACTACAATAAAAATGTACACAAAGTATTGGAAAAGATAGGTGAAACTTGTTCCCCTAGGATTTAATAAACTCCATTTAGGCTTTGAGAGAAGCCTACACAGAGTTTACATTTGTGCACAGTGATGTGCAGTGAGCAGCAGTGCTCATTGCATATTCATGCCGCACACCACATTTAAATGTAAATATGTGAAGTTTCGTGGCCGGCAACAATGTTGCTTGCCAAGAAACTGTAAGCAAAAATGGATAGCAATCCTGTTTAAATCAGAGCACTGAAGGTTTGTGACTTTGCATGGAATGCCACAATGATCACCAGGGGCTAACAGATAGCTCTCAATCTCTTAGTGGGAGACATCTGGGCAAAGGTCATGGGGACAATGACCCAGGAATAGAGACATATTTGACATATTTGCTCATTACAAACGTGCTAGAATAACCAGGGGTTTTTAAGATACATGTTCTGAAGGATTTGAGGTCTGAAACTCAAATGTTATGTAATTATTGAGTCACATCAGACCTGAGATCATCCTATCCCAGGGCATGAGTTTCACCTATATGGTGATATGGCAGAAAAACACAACTTTGATAAGGAACACACCAAAAGATATATAAGACAAAAATCCCCTGGACATGTTGTGAAAATCTGGACAGTTGATAGGTATGATAGTTAAGTATATGGTCCAAACACAGTACAGGACAGTATATATACAGTGCAGATTATTGTGAAATCCCATTCCTGGCTTTCTGTACTGAAGTTGTGTAAATGATCTGTAAGGATACATGGACTGCCATGTAAAATAAGTACTCAGGAGAAGTGTGTGTATTGAATAGGGAAAGACAGATGAATTGCAAGAATTAGCACAGGGAAAGAGGACAAGTGAAACAACCTAATATACACTAGATGAGGGTATGTCAATGGAAGATGGTTGCAGCAACAACACCAATCACATATCAGTATGGTAGAATAGGGACTGCACAGTGAAAATGTGTATTATGTGATAGTTACACAAGATGACAAAAGAATGGGGAGGATGTCTGAGTGAGATAAGCATCCTTACATGAATAACGCAAAGGACCTCTATCAATGATGTTACATACAATTGGAGTAGGGTATATATTGTGAAGCTGTGCAAACTGATTTGCCTGAATATGATTGTAAACTCAGCAGAGGTGTCCAGTAAGTGGGACAGAGGTAAAGGCTCATGGACAACATTAAAGGAAGCAAGCACAATCATGGACAATATCAGAATAATACCACCAGTAAACCTATACCTCTGACATAACATGTATGATTTAGAGTGATCAGAAATGATTCTGTGCAAACACACTTGTACAATTATTATATGTCCACACTCTTTGAGGTTAATCACTCACACTGTCCTGGCACTGTAACGTCTGCTGGAGGTGTTAGGAGGGACACTGTTTTACCTGTATGTGACATTATGATAAATACAGGCTGTTTGACTGGTGTCCATGGCATAAACATATGGCACAATCCACACTGTCATGAATGATAGCTATGTATGTACTGTGTACATCACTGGAACAGATGCACAAATGCATCTTGTGTAACAGTTTGATGGGGTTTCTGCACTATCAGACAGTAGTGTTTATACCACAAAAAGAATACCTAGGTATGGCCAATAACATGTTCGACAGCTCACTGTAACAAAGGTGGTGCACTTCAGGTGCACATCATTGGAAGATAAGTAGGGAGGTACATCAAGAAGGGTGAATTGCACTCAGTTATTGCTTTGATGAAGGCTGTGAACTATAGAGGTATTATGGCCTCTGATGTGGATGTCCTTCACATACTCAGTAGCTGTGCTACATACAAGGTAGTAGTCAGCACAGTGACTACATGCTGGTGGATGTTCCACTTACCATCTACCCCATGACACAGGTCACATACCTATTGGTCTGATTATAGGGTGTGACGTCCACATTATACTTGGGTTGTGTGTTTGTTTTACTGATATAACAAATTCCTCCAAGTTTTCTTGCCATTGCAGATGTTGCAATGGCTGCGGCAGCAATCTTTGGTGTGTGTTGATATTGTCTGTATTATATTAATATCACAGTTGGAGTCAATGACTGACCGCAATCAGGCAGCTGTTTGGACACAAGATGTGTATGTCATCTGTGATGTCCATCACTTAAATAATGGACAGGAAAAGGACTAGCAGACAGCCATGATATACGGACCTGATCACTGGACCTGAGATATATTTCACTTCAAACATGTCAACACATTTAGATGCCATGTATGTGATAAACTGGTCTACCCACTTGGTGATATAGGTGTATATGGCCACATCTGACAGTAATGAGTGAAAATCTTATTATGGATTTGTATCAAATGCCTTGGCCTTATCAAGCTCAAAATTCTAATAGTGTTGTCATACATGCCCTCAATGATCTCTTTGAGGAAACTAACAGATGTAACAGACATGATGTAGCATTAACAACTCAAACAGGTCTGTTGCACACAGCTGGAATATCACAAGTGTCCATTTAGAAAAGGTCCATGATGACATATTGGTCTAGCTCACAAAACAGGAGAGTCAGGATGTGTCTATACATACATGCATCAGGTGCTGTGCCCCACCCAACTCACACAGATGCAGCTTGAAAACACCCTTCTACAGCAACAAAGACTGTGTGGAGAGTGTGTTGAAGTGTGTATAGGCCTGTAGATAAGACAGTGCATACTGGCTATCCTCAACTGCCCTAGGGTTTGAACACAATCCCCTACACAGAGATCATTGAGAAACTCTCCCAGCTGAGTATTAAACCTCATGTCACTAGAAGAATAGTCTCATGGACACAACACATACTGACAAAGTTGGTGAATCAACTTGTACCAGTAGGGCTGTCACAGGTGGTGTACCCCAGGGATCTGTGCTTGCCCCTTTACTGTTTGGAATCTATTTCTCGACAGTTCAGGCTAAAGTATACAGCCATTGGCTTACCGCATTTGGTTATTCTTGCGTATTGGGTGCAGTCATTGAGTCCACCTATGATGGTAACATACTATAGGAGGGGCTAACACAGACAAATAATTGGTGACAAAGCCACACGGTCTACAAATAAATGCAAAACATTGTCTTTATTTTGGCCTTCTGCAAAGTGGAATTCCCTGCTTATTACAGCACTGACAACAGTCCCACTATGCTGAAACTCAGTGATGCAAACACTGGGAACACACACACATAGCACTCTGAACTTTGACAATGAAGTGTTCACACAGGTATTGAAACCCTGTGTTCTGCACATCATAAATCATGCCATCATATTCAGATCTCAGGATTATATTACAGCACTGGACTCGAATCTCATCAGAACACTTATATAGAGTATAATACTCTCTTTTGTATGTACCTCACCAGACACATGCAGCCGCTGGACAGACCAAACAGGTTACTCACCAAAAAAACACAGACCACAAAGAGAGAATGTAGATCACAAACAGGGAACGTAGAACATAAGATGTAGTGAAGTGGAATTTAAAAAAATAGAAATAAAAAATAGAAATTGAAGTTAAGGATTCAGTGTAGCAAGTCTAGCACAGGTCATATCATAGCATGATGGAAAAAACAGTCCCCACAGTAAAGAGAAACAAGAGGAGCAGAAGACATGTGAAGAAGAAATATGGACATGGGAAAGGAAAAGAGATTTAATATGGTGCAATATTTATGCAAAAGAGAAAGCAAAGCTAATCAATACAAAAAGAGCAACACCAAAGGTATCTAGAGAGAAATAAAGACAAAGACATCCAGATACGGAAAATTTACAATACAAAAATAAGAAAAAAAAGAGGAAAAGTAGAAAATAGGTTTAGTAATGGAGAAGTTAAAGAAATAGAAACTGGGGTTATGGATTACCTGCAAAGTGAAGGTTTTAGTGTAGGAAATTTAACACAACAGGATAAAGCAAAGGACACCCAGATTAAGGAGAAACCAATGGAGCAGGAAGCATCTAATCAGTTGACATATGAAGATACTCTGGAGCCTTCCGTAGGAAACCAATACAAAGGTTCAGTTGGAGCTATACAGCAAGGCAAAGAACAGGAAATGGTGGCAACTACAGTTAATGCCATGGAGTGATAGGCCAATGAGTTCCCATATGAAAGAACACTGGACGACATGGGGTGAAACTGAAAAGAACGTGGTTCAGGAAGAAGCTCTGGAACTTTCTATAGAATGCCCACAGGAAATGTTGAACAATGAATGTACCCTCAGTTTAGAAGAAAATGATCTAAGAGAAGAGTTACTTGATTTAATAAAGATGCTAGACATATTAAGATCAATGAAAAAAAAAATAGATTGCAGAAGATCAATAAAACCCAAAAAGTTAGAAGTTTGATAATACAAATGAACACAGTAATAAGCACCCTCCATAGAGATTTATGTGCTATAACAGAAGTAAATAAGATACATTACTAAGCAGCCAAATTAATAATAGACAAAGTCCTACCATAAGAACACAGGGTAGTAAGGGGAAAGATGGGGAGAAATCAAATGCCATCATGGAAGTATTGCATAGAAAAAAACTATAAAGCAATTAAGACAAGAACTGTCAATGTTAGAAAAGTATAGAAGAGGGAACAGATCAAGAAAAATACTTAGAAAGATAGATGTGATAAAAGCAATGTGTAATATTAAAACAGACCAGGATCTATCATGCACTATCGTAAATAACAAACTAAAAACATCAGCACAGGCTAAAAACTTAGAAGATACACAGGTAAATATAAAGGAAAAATACAAAATATGCAATTTATTGATGACCCAAAAAAGTTTTATATTAAATTGGGAAGCAAGATAAAAGGAATTGAAAGACAACCAAAAAAGAAGAAATAGATACATTTTGTAGAAGTATTTATGAGGATCCTGTGGAACATAACAAATATGCTAAATGGATAGAAGAAGTAAAGGAAAGAATAAGAAGTTCAAATGTACAGGATATGGAATGGGATAAAGTAACAGCTAGAGAGATTGAAATAAAGTTAAGAAAAGCCTCCAACTGGAAAATCCCAAGCCCAGATGCAGTACCTAACGTCTGACTAAAGGTATTAACATCATTGTACGAAGATTTAGCAATGAGTCAGAACTATTTATATGCGCACCCCAAACAGACACCAGCCTGGCTAACAGCAGGAAAAACAATGCTCCTACTTAAGAATGAACCTGCAAGCTACCCTAAAAATTATAGACTAGTAACTTGCCTTCTGATGACATTCATAGGTTCATAAGTTAATAGGTTGGTACTAGGCTATCAGCCCTAGGGCCTATACAAGCCTAGCCATAATTCCCTGGATATTTCTTCCCACAATATTTACTTCCCTAGACCCCTGTCTAGCAGAGCAAGTGACGTGATCCCTGGGGTGAATTTCCTATCCCCCATCCAATCGTAAAGGTTCCTGTTGAAGAGGGCCAAGGAGGCACTCTGCTTGACATGTATGGGCAGTCTATTCCAGAGTATGGAGAGTCTCTGGGTCAGGAAACTATCCCTCAAGTATGTTTTGTTCATTGTGATGACAAGGTTTAGATCCCTGGAGTGTGTGGCTCTGAGGTATTGGGATTTCTTTAAGTGGAGCATGTCCAGCAGCTCAGGGTTTGACATGGCCTTGTATGTTAAGCAGAGATCGCCTCTGAGTAGACGATATGCCACAGAGTATAGCTGGAGGTTTTTTTTAGATGGTCAGCATAAGGCATCTGTTTTAGGCCTGTGATTCTTTTAGTGAGGTATTTCAGCAACCTTTCCAGCTGTTGCAGATGTCTTGTGATGTATATATCAAATGAGGTGCTGCACTCTGCAATGGGTCTAATGAGGGATGAGTACAGTGGGACAATGACCTCCTTTTTTCTGGATGAAAAGCCCTTAGTGATGAGGTGTGCCACATAGAAGAATTTCCTGACTGTTGTGGTGATGTGGTTATCAAAGGTAAGACCACTGTCCACCTGTGTCCCCAAGTCTGTCATCACACTTTTAATGTTTAGGGTACTGCCACCTATGTGGTAATTCATGGTTACATGTTTTTCCCAAAGAGGATAACTATAAATTTCTTGGCATTAAGCTTGAACCCATGGCTCTGGCACCAAGCATCTGTTTCTGTAAGGCCCTTTTGTAGAATATCCACATCATTTGGGGATTCAATAATGGCTCCCAGTTTGCAGTCATCTGTGAACTTTGTTAGCCAGAGTCCCATAGCCGGCCTTAGGCATAGGCCAACTAGGCAGCTGCCTAGGGCGCCACTCTAGCAGTGGTGCTTCTCTAGTATTTATTTGGTGAAGGTAGACCAGGATGGGGGCACCATGTGGTGTGGTGGGGGGCACTGTGGAGCACTTTTGCCTAGGGCACCAGTTGACCTAAGGCCGCTCCTGCAGAGTCCCTTAGTGTTGGCCTGTACTTCAGAGAAGTAGATGCCAAACAAGTGAGATCCCAGGACTGAACCCTGAGGTACTCCACTTGTCACTTGTCTAGAGCTGGATTTGAAGTTGGCTACTTTTACAGTCTGGGTTCTGTCAGTAAGCAAGTTGGCAACCCATCAAGTGACATAGGGAGTTATGCCCAGCTTGGTAAGTTTATTTATGATTCCAGAGTGGGGGATGGTGTTGAAGGCCTTGGTGAGGTCCAGATAAGCTGTGTGGACCACCTTACCCTCGTCCATAGCTCTGGAGACTGATTTAAAGAAGTAAATCAGGTTCAGGAGACAAGATCGGCCCTTCACAAACCCAAACTGGGTGGTGTCCAGTGTTTGAAGGTTGCCGATGTCTTTGTTTATAAGTTCCATGATAATGGGTTCCATGCCCTTGCAGATCAAGCTCATCAGACTGATGGGACTGTAGTTCCCAGGATCCAAGGTGGATCCCCCTTGTGGAGTGGGATAACTGTAGCTGTGCGCCACTCAGTGGGCATGAAGCCTGACGTCTATGATTAAACATGACACTTAGCTGAGGTGCCAGTTCATTTTGTAGTTCATGTAGCAATAGCCCGGGATGTCATCTAGTCCCATGGATGCTGTATTCTTAGCTTTGGAGAATGCGTTTTCTACCTGTGTGGCCGTGATTACCAAAATTTGGCAATCTTTTGGTATTGAGATGGGACCTTTAGGGGGTGGGGGGTGAAGTTGGTACTAATTCGATCTGACAGGATATTGGCAATATCCTTGAGATCAGTATATTTAATGCCATTCTGTTGTAGCTCAGAGCAGATCTGAGCATTGACATTTAGATTCTTGACATAACTATAGAATGCCTTGTGGTTGTTTTTGGAACCTTTGGCAATTTTATTTTCGTAACTAGCTATGGAGGATTTAATGAGGGATCTCAGCTTCTTACTAAGGCTGGTAAGGGAGTTTTTTGCATCCTGGGATTTTCCTCTTTTCTGCAACAGTTTTTTCCTTCTGTTGTATAGTTTGTTTATGGCAGGGGACCACCACATTGGCTTCCTTTTTTGTATTATATTTGTATAAAGTATATACTGGAATTGTTGCCTGCAGGGTTTATAGTCATTTAGAAGAAAACTCAATTATGGCAATAGAACGAAAGGGTAATAAAAGAAAGTCAAATGGAACAAAGGATCACTTGTTGTTAAATAAAGTCATAGTGGAGAACTGTAAAAAAGGAGAAGAATCTAAGTACGTCATAGATTGACTACAAAAAAAAAATGGACAACACCCCACATTCATGGCAAAAAAGAGTGCTTAAAATGTATAAGATACACCCCACATTGATAAAGTATATCACAGCGACCATGAAAAAGTTGCAGACCACTTTGCAGTTAAGCCATGATAAAAGTCAAACTATTACTCTAGGGATAAAAATCCAAAGGGGGATATTCCAGGGTGACTCTCTGTTACCACTGCTCTTTTGACTTGCCCTTAACCCATTAAGCTGTCTGCTTAATAGATTAGTTCATGGCTATAATTTAGCTCCCAGAAAGCAACAAAATGTAAAGGCTTCGCATCTTCTCTTTGTTGATGAATTAAAACTGTATAGCTCATCAGATGGGGAACTGAAAGCACAACTGCAAGTAGTCAAAACTTTTTCAGATGGTATAAGAATGTCATTTGGACTTGCTAAATGTGCAAAAGCAACCTTTAAAGCAGGAAAACTGAAGCAGAAAGAAAACATCAGTTTGGGACAGGAATGTGATATAAAAGAATTTGGGCAAGAGGGAGTGTATAAATATTTGGGAATTTATGAAGGGTCAATAATGAAACATGAACAAATACAAATAAAAGTTAGTAAGGAATGTTTTAACATGAACAAATATAAATAAAACTTAGTAAGGAATATTTTAGAGGACTTTAATCCTGAAAACAGCACTGACATCTAGGAATAAAATTCAAGCTATAAACCAATTTGATCTTCCCGTCCTAAATTACAGTTTTGGAGTGATTGACCGACCCCAAAAGATGTTGGATAGATTAGACAGGAAAACAAGAAGGGTGCTTCATGCTCATCAAATAATTTATAAAAATCAGTGTGTATACCAAGATTATATATTCCCCAGTCTAAAGGTGGTATGGGCCTCGTTGAAATTGATTACATGTATAGATCTGCAATCATGGGACTGCATCCATATCTGTTGACCTCACAAAGACCCAAACATAGTGAACGTTTTGAAACATGAGAATAAATCTAAGATGACTTCCCTTCTTTATCTATCAGAAGCATATTGTCATCAAGTGGGAATAAAAATCAAACCAGAAGTAGATAAAATCAGGCAGCAACCGAATGTGCCAAAAAAAAAAGAAAGAATATAAGGTGAAGGATCAGAAGAGAAGGTAAGAAATGTGGAAAATGCATACTTATAGTTGCAAGGACACAAACTCCTGGAACAACTTCTTGTTGATCAGGATCAAATGCAAGAATGGTTAAGGAGATGTGAATTCAAACCAAAAGATGAAAGGTTAATACTGGCAGCCCAAGATAGTGGACTGCGTACACGTTGGTTTATAAACTCCATTATACATGTGGGAGAAACAGACAAATGGAGGTTTTGTAAAACAGAATTGGAAACAGTTGCACACCTTGTTGCTGGTTGTGACATACTAATGGCAGAAGGACCGTATACTGAAAGGCATAATAATGTGGCAAGACAGTTGCACTGGGGATTGTGCAAACATTATAATAGTGAAGTAGCAGAAAAACACTGGAAACATAAGTTACAAAGCATCATAGAAAATTATGAAGTCTACATCACATGGGATCACCCATTACCATCAATTCAAAAGATAGATGTGAGAAAACCAGACATAGTGGTCCATGAAAAGAAGGCAAAAGTAGCATTGATCACTGAAATCGCTATACCCAGTGACTACAGTGTCTTGTGTACAGAGAGACAAAAAGTCATAAAATATAAGGATTTGCAGGCAGAAATGAGAGCAATTCGGAAGAAAGATACACAGAGAGTTCCACTAGTAGTAAGAGCCATGGTCCCTAAAAAAAAAAATTACAGTCGCATTTAGATATGTTACCGATACATGTAACTCCCTGCGAATTGCAGGAGTCATTACTGGGCACACTGTTGGTGCTGCTGATAGCACTTCTGGCTGACATCAGCGATTGAAATAATACTAATTTAATGAAGTTTAATCATACTTCGACTTAGGAATAGGGTCCATTCCCATCATGGTATTAGAAACCCAAAAGATTTGGAGAAATTAAAACAGTATAATGTTCTCTTTTGTATGTACCTCACCAGACACCTGAAGCAGCTGGAGAGACCACATGGGTTACTCACCATGAAAACACAGTTTATACAAACCATGCCATGACGCATGTGGAGAGACTAAAATCTATGTCACTGTAATCTGTATCATATAGGATGAGGTGACTTCTGCCTGGCCTCCAAGTTAGTCTTTGACCTTGTCCTAGTGGGAATAGTGCACCTCCACAAACCATATATTGCTGATGACATCAGCAGTGTCTGGTGTGGACAATATGGCAATAGCATATGCTGGTGTAAAATGTTATCTGTGATGTCAGGCACACACACACACACACACACACACACACACACACACACACACACACACACACACACACACACACACACACACACACACACACACACATACCAGTTAACTGCATTGAAAATAGCAGCCCTAATTATCTAAGTACACAGACTACAGAAGTCTGTATTTAAGGCAAGTACAACAGCTCAAATCTGACTTGGAGTGTCTCAGACAACACTTTATAGATGATGACATCAGCAGTGTCTGGTGAGGGCAATACAAGTGTCCCACATGCTGGTGTAAAAGGCTTTTTGCAATGTCAAGGAAATGTACACACACACACACACACACACACACACACACACACACACACACACACACAGTTGACTGCAGTGAGAACAGAACCCCATCCTATCTATATACACAGCCTACAGAACATAATACTTTACCACTGCAGGTCAACTTATACTAGATGACATCAGCAGGGCCTGTTGGAGAGAAGATGTTGGGAGGCCTGCATAAACTGGATGTGTAGGCTTGTGCAAGTATCAAAATACTGTCAATCCATGAGATTGCAGTGTTAACTGTAAGATACACACTTCTGTTCTTCTTGATAAACAGACACACACACACACACACACACACACACACACACACACGCGCACACACACGCACACACACGCACGCACACACACACACACACACACACACACACACACACACACACACACACACACACACACACAGATACACACACACACACACAAACACAGCTGACTGCAGTGAGAGCAGAATCCCTACTTATCTAAGTACACAGACTACAGAAATTAATACTTTACTCAAGTACCATGGTACAAGTTCGACTTCTAAAACACTGCAAGTCAACTTATATTGGATGACAACAGCAGGGCATGTTGGAGAGAAAATGTTGGGTGGCCTGAATAGGTTGATAGGAGGTTACTAGCCTAATGGCCCTAGGATGTTTACAAGGCTAGCCGTGTAAAAACACAAGCACCCTTATTGAGCATAGTTAGGTGGTCATTGTTAGCAGAGCAATTTTGTGATCAGCATCAACTGGCCCTGTCCATGAGGGACATAGGTGCCATCCCATGCAGTTGTCAGGGTTGCACTTGAATGTGGTCATTGAGCAGCACTGCTTCACATGAAGTGGAGCCTATTTCAGAGGAGTGGTATATGCTGGGAGATATATCTGTCTCTGCAGAATGTTCTGTTTATGTCACTGGCTAGGTTAAGATCCCTAGAACAAGTTATACTTGTCCCATTCTAATTGCAGATGTCCAGCATTCCCAGAAGGGCAGGGCCTGAGACTGCTCTATAGGGCAGGTTTAGGTTACCTCTCAGCAGCCTGCACGATACTGACTACAGTCACATGTCTTTCTGTCATTCCATGTATGTCATGTTTTGGAGGCCTTGGATTCTCCTGGTTACAAACATCTGTGTTTTCTCCACTTGCTGCAGGTGTCTGGTGAGGTACAGACAGAAGGGAGCATTGTACTCAGATAGTGGTCTGATAAGGGTAGAGTACAGTACAGTAGAGCTGTGACTTCTGGTCTTAGATGTAATGGTCTTATTTATGAGTTGTAAAATGTAGAATGTGTGTCTCACCACTATGGACACATAGTGATTGAAGTGTTGATTGCTATCAACGTATGTTCCCAAGTCTCACAATATTGTGTTTGAGCTTAGAGGGATTATATGTATATCATAATTAGCAGGGGTACTTCACTGGCAAAGGGGACAATGAGGCATTTGTTTGCTGTAAGGTTCAGTTTATGAGTTTGGCACCAGTAATTTGTCTTTGTCAGCCCATTCTGCAATATGTTAATATAGTTTGGGGACTCTATACAACTATGTCCAAGTGACAGTCATCTGCAAATTTGGCAAGCCACACATCATCTACAGTTGCCTGGACTTCAGAAAATAGTTTACAAATAGTTGAGGGCCCAGCACAGATCTTTCTGGTATTGCACTGTTAAATGGTCTAGTGGTGGAGGTGCAGTCTCCAACTGTGACAGTGTGTGTATTGTTGATGAGCCAGTTGGCTATCCATCTAGTAATATATGAGTTAATCCCCATTTGGGAGATTCTCTCTCCGATACCTAAATGGGTGATAGCGTCAAAGACCTTGGATAACACAACATAGGTGGTATGTCCTGTTATCCCTCATACAGGTCTTTGGGGTCAGTATCAAAGAAGTCCACTAGGTTTAATAAACAATATCTATCCTAGACAAAGCCAAAATGGGTCACGTCAAGTGTGTTGGGGGTCACCTATGTTCCTGTGGATAACTTCCCTGCTGATACTTTGCATTGCCTTGCAGATAATGTTTTTTAAGCTTATGGGTCAATAGTTCTATTTTTGCATGTTTACAAATTCATGTGCATTGCATATCACATAACATTTGATACTAATGTCGGTAGTGTAGGTGATATACAGTATGTGTAAAAAAAGTACTGAGAACCCAGGGTTGAAGTGCTTGGGGAGGAGGCAACACAGTGCTGCATTGTAAATAAGTGACATATTGTTAGATATGGCCTTCAGTGTGTTATGTTTCACATGTAATTTCATGCCATAGACAGAAAATGGACAGTAAACACTGATAATACATTATGGTATTGAATTTTCCATGGTGTGGCAAGCAGTGTGTTTGCATGACAGCTGGAAAAGTGTTTGCATGTGTGAGATATGCATTTCTGATACTTTCCCTGTTTGCACATTGTTAAGCAGTGTGCAAATTTGAGCTGCATTGCTAAGGTCTGAGAGTTCGTATTGAGTCTAGAAAACTCATCTGCTGCATAACTGACTCAGTTACAGCAGGTGTAAATGCATTGATCCATTTCTTTTTGAGCCCAGATGATATTGGGTTGAAATCCAGGTCTATCTAATACTTTTAATTACTTTTAACTAAACAATGATAATACAATGACATGAATTCGTCATAGTACATGTGTTGCTCTGTGTTGGCATATCACAGTGGGGTTAAGCAGCATTGTGTGGAGGTAACAGAAGCATTGTACTGAAGATCACCATCATTTGGAATTGCTGTGCTAAAAACTCCATGCAAACATAGAGGCCAAAAAGTAAATATATCCATTGCTTTGTTCTACTGCTTATGTGTGGTGTGAGTGATTCTATTTTTTGACCAGATTACAGGTATTAAAATGGCATTGATAGGAAAGTAGCTATACATTTTTTCAGCAGTAAAAAGTGATTATATGTGCAGAATATTATCTGAATTTGGATTGCCACATCCAGAGAGAGGAGCAACAACAATGTAATTATGTTGTATAGTCAATTGGACTGAATCAAATATGTCAAGAAGACATGTGTGAGAAATGGAAAGCTATATATGGGATTATTTTTTTTTTTTGCGGGACAGGTACCCATTTGTTTAGGTAAGAGAGGACTTCTGGGTTAGGGACATAAATATGCATGGGTCAGGTAAGTTGTGTAACTGTGAAGGCAAATGCAAACAAACAAGGCAAACAAAACAAGATACAGGAATGGTGAAGGACACAAAAGGTTGGGGGACTCCATAATTGGAGTGAGAGAGGGGACAACCCAGGGTCATGCCTGTCATGCTTGGAGACAGTGAAAATCAAGTCCAGACCCACTGCACTGTCATCACTGTCTCCTTACTCCACTGGTGGCTGGAGTACTTGATGTCTTCTCCTCTTATGGACCATGAGGAAGAGTAGCCTCTCCATCTGGTGTAGGTGTACACCAATGGTGTGGTGCATGACCCTACACACCAAATCTGGCATCTCCCAGTGGGTAATGATATCACCACCTCCACCACTGGTCCTGGAAGGTACCACTGTACCAGCTTCCAGAACAGTACTACCTGAGGGCACAGGTAATGCAGGGTCAGCAGAGGCAGTGTTGCCAGGTGGCACCCAAATGTGATGGACATCAGTGCTGGAGCCAGTGGTGCAGGTGCAAGTTGATCCAGTGGGTTGGTCTACCTTGCTGTGCTGTGTAGCATTTAGGGATGTGGTACACATGGATGCCATGGAGACATCATTTACCAGGAGTCCAATAACTATCCTGGACTCCTGGATACCCCACCTCTGTGCCCTAAACTTGGCACCTTCCTCTCCAACACCAGGCATATCTACCAGCTGAAGTAGAGCAATGGAAAGGGATGCTTTATCAATTCCAGTTATCACCTTTACTGGTAGTACGCAAACTCAAGCAGCAATGTCAACTACATTTGGTGAGGTTAAGCAAAGTGCAGCAGTGCCAAGCAAGGAGGAATTAATTACTTGAAATTGCAAGGTTAATCTGACACCTGGCCTTAGTCTGTGGGGTGTCTACTGATGTAGCCTGGAAATATATATTGGAAATTGGAAGTGAACTGTTAGGTGAGTTAAGCTGATGCATCTGTATGAGAAGATCAAATGCTAAAAATAGCAAACGCTCTTTTATCGAACTTAAACATGTGGAACCTTAAAATGTCGAAGGAACAGGTCAGCTACTATTTTCCCAGGGAAGAAATTTACTGAACCAAAAAAATAAAAAAAATAAAAAAAAAAAAACAATGTACAGGCAAAAAAAAAAACAACAACTGTAACAATGTATAGAATATCCTGTATTAGAACCCAGGATCATGTGTATGGCAGTCCTGCACTTACATCTGTTGCCACAAGAATGCTGAAATAACATTTGTTTAGTTAATTGCAATAAAATGCACTGTCACAACAGTAAAAAAAATGTTGCACACCCTATACAAGAATCTAGGACCATCTGCCACAGGACTAGTTACATGACAGTCACTAATTTCCTAATCATTCTTATGGTCTCTGTGTTAACTGCTGTGCAACACTGCTTAGGGTATTTGTGCAGTGCCCAACAGAATTAATTGGATTTAATCAATTATTGGCAGTCTGAGCCCTGTCTACAGATGTTCAATGGCTGTAGATGCTGGTGAACTTTGCTAACCACCTCACAACACCGCTAAGCACAATTGCATGATGGAACACAAAAATTGCAACAATGTATTGTTTTGACCTTTACCCTTTTACAGACACCCTGTTTGCAGGTGCTCTGAAGATGTTCTGTCTGGCTCCCTGCTGGTCAACTAGTCGAGTTTGTGCACTGCTGCTCTTTGTGCAAGCAAGAAAAAGCACAGCAAAACCTGACATTCATTTTCTCCATTTCCCATGTTTCTGCTAAGCTGCACATTGTGCAAACAATGGCTACAAAAAAATAAATAACTAAATAAATAAATAAATAAAAGAACAAAACGACAAGAAAAAGTAAAAAGGAAAAATAGTAGAAATAAGGAAAAGCAATCAATGACATATACACTACAAAATGTAATGACACATGAGATATTGCTACATAGGTCTGGATTTGAACTCTCACTCCAGTGAACCTTCTGAGCACAATAAGGGTGCCTTATCACTCTTTGCCACACAAACACCTTTGCAGCAAGGAACTGAAATCATTCTGCATGCCACCAACTGCAACATTATCTACAGTAATATGAAGCAATACAACTGTTATTTCTACATTTAGTATTTTTGGATGTATTGCAGTGAGTGATCATACAACCATTTATGAGTATTGCTTGCAAATATGCAGCTCTGTCTTACCTCTTTGTGTTTGTTGCTCACTCTTCTCTTATCAGACAAGTAGTCTAAGACATTCAGTCTGTATGCCAGTCTAAATTATTGTCCTTAAATATGTGAGGATATTAAATGGCAATAATATAATATGCAGTTGCCGACAAATGAAAGGGAGGTTGGATGTTAATAAGCAGAACCTGTGAATTGTGTGCGGCTTACTTACATTTCCAACCTTGACAAAATTTAGCACTTTGTAAGTCTAACCTGACACACCCACTGGATGTAGGGCAGTCTGCATTGCTGTTGTGTTTTCCCTCTCCTACCAGTAATCATTCATAGTTGTGATCCATTAAAAACAAACACTGGTGGAGAGCCATACTAGGTTTACATCTCCTACACTGAGCCAAGTATTTGGTATTCAGCAGTTCTAATGAGATAACACCTCATTTGCATCTTCACTGTGCTGATAGCCCTAAATATACACCATAAAAAAGGCAATTGTATAGTTTGAAAACTGGAGGTGAGGAAACCACTTTATGTTGAGAACACAGAAAAGAGGATATTCATTTGGGATATATATGTACAGAGGATTACTGAACTTGAGAAGGTATGCTTGCATTTTGTCAGCTACATATGGAATATGCTGAAATGTAATTAAGAAAATTCTGTTTAATAGTTTTATATATATATATATATATATATATATATATATATATATACATACACACACACACACACGCACACACATACATATATGGGTCTACTTCATAACGTTAAAGACCCATATACTCGAATTACTTTATATTGAGATGATAATAGCAAAAACCCATTTACTCACAATTTTAAAATAATGAAACCCAGAACATCGCACTTTCCCAGCTACCACAAGTCCGGTTTTCACATAAAGAAACACAGATTGACCCTTTCACACTATTTTCTGTCCCCTCTCATTACACTTGACTGTTGAACCTATCTAGTAAACAAAAAATCAATAACATAATAGTATTACCTATATAACTTAAAGAATGTGGACACACATTTACATCTTCCTTTCTCAGAAGCAAACATAAATTACATTTAAATACAGCCTACACTAAATATGTATCCATGGTTTGAAATGGAGATTGTGGTACAATGAGGATAGGGAAATTTACAGTTTTCTCACTTTAGTGCAATCTTGTAGTTGGTATATATAAGTTAGAGGTGGTATGGGGATGTATAGAGACTTGCTCCCCTGCAAAACCGCTGATACATATTTAGTGTAGGCTGTATTTAAATGGAGCTGTGTTCCTTTAAGTGAAGACCAGACTTGTGGCAGCTTGAAAAGTTCTATGTTCTGGGTTTAGTTATTTTAAGATTTTGAGTAAATAGGTTTTCACTATTATCATCTCGATGTAATGAAATTTGAGAATATGGGTTTTTGACGTTATGAAGTAGACTCATATATATATATATATATATATATATATATATATATATATATATATATATATTGTGATTAGCAAAGACTTTTACACTTTTATCTTTTATGTATGCATTAGAAGAGTACAGATGGCATGGGCATGTTTGTCACGGCATTTCACAGGCAATAATTTAACATGAAATGCTCTGTGTTAAATCTGTAAACATGTTTCAGAGACAGTTAATTTATAGCACATTTAGCATTTCAAAGATGGTTTGTTAGAAAAATGTGTCAGTTGCCTCTTCATGTGGGTGTGGGGCAGCAATGATGCATTTTTTATGGCACAAACAATGATATGTTGCTATTGTCACTCTCCTTTTTTGCATCCAGCCTGTTGTTCATATTTCAAATCTCTAGAATGTTTTATGTTTCTCCAGTGGGTAATACTGAAATGCTACCTCTTCTTTTTATCTGGGAACAGTTATTTTGTAGTTATGTGATATTTATATGTCTTCTCCTTCTGTTGTCTTTTAGGACACCTAGGATTACACCACTCAGGTGTCTTTATCCTCGGAAAAAAACTTTCAGTGACCATGAGAGTCAGGTCATTCTGGGAGCTTTTAGGCAACATCGTGCTTTCCTGCTTGAGAGGGAATGCAGAAATATGTCAGGCAGAATGCAAATTTGGCAGCAGATTATAGCAGATGTTAAAGCAGTGGGTGGCCACAGTAGGACATATGACCAGGTGTGTCACAGGGCCACTGACATGATCTCATCTGCCCAGAGGAGAGCAGCTGTAGTGGCCCCTGATCAGATGATGGAAACTGGGGGGGGGGGTGCTGCTACAGAGCTACCACTAACAGCAAATGAAGAGTTCCTGTCCACTGTCAGGGATCCAGACAGCTCCCAGAAAAGTGCAAAACAGCACATCCTTGACATTGGTGCTACTGTTTCAGGGACAGCAAGTATGTCCAAGGAGGAGTTTCCAGGTAAGCTTTTGTATCTCAACTGTTCATAGAGTGAAAGCCATTTCTATTAATGTAGAGTGCACCCTATTCCCTGGGTGGTGCCTTAATTTCTACATGTGAGCAATCTATGACACCTAGTACTTCAGGGTAGAGTGCTACAGGGTATAACTCCTACTTATCTCTGGCCCTATCCTCAGAAGTACGCAGGAAATATATGTGGTCACTAGCATGTTGGAGCATAGCATTCAAGAACTGATGGAGGATCCTGCATGCTGATGTCTGTGACACCCCCAGCATGTCCCCTGTTGGTCTATGAAAGGTAGCTGTAGTTAAGATTCTGAGTGCTGCACATACCTTTGTCTACACTGGGATTGGATCCCCTTGGTTTGGCCTGGCTATGAGTTGAGGACGACCGAGTTTGAAGAGTTCCTGGAGTGTGTCTCTATCCACCCTGTAGCACTCTACAATTTCCACATCATGTAGGTTGTGATAAATTACCTGGAGTCTGAAAACTCTTCTCCTTCTTGGCCTTGTTCTATTAGCAGCAGCAGCAACAGCATAGATTTCAGCCTGTTGCACATACACATGGATTTAAGCAACAGCAGCCCCTGACATTGTTTCTGTGTAGACTCCTTTCTGTGATTGTATTCCAATAGGTTTTGTAATTTACAGGGAAAACTAGCACTGAGTCTACATGGTTGCTTTGTAACTTGTTGAATAGCTCCTCTATCTTGGATTGGTTGATTAGCATAAAATTCAGCTACTTGTGCTGCAATTTGAACGCCACCGTGTTTACCTTGTTTAAGCAGCTGTGCACGGCTGTACACACTGTGTAGAGCTGCTTACTGAATCCAAAACAGTATGCTACATATGATGTTCAAATGGTGTAAATGGATCATATAGGCTTTATTGAATCTGGTCGGATATCTAAATCATTAGTTCAAGTCTTGATTGACAAACCAATATAAAGTGCTTGCTGAAACATTACAACATGTCACTGAGATGAAGAAATCATATTACAACCTATCTGTCATAAACCTTACACCACAACCAGAGTTTTAGTCTCTCATACATCAGGCTAGCCACTCAGCAGTGTAGATATCAGCTCTAGGTGGTCTGGTCACATTAACTAATGTTGATGTGACACTTCAACCAAATATGAAAATGTGAAATATAGAGTTGATGATGGCAATGACAATGACCTCACAGTTATCAGTGCTTTTGTTCAGTGCTCACTTTCTACATAAAACCCTGAAAATTAGTAGTTTTAAGTGACTAATGTTATGTTTTAGAAACATTTCATCCTCCCAGCATTCATAATATTGCTGCCATCAGGTTGTTATTAGAGCACTAACCTGCATATATATAGTTTCTTCAAACTATTTAAAAAATCATACAGCTCACTAATGGCATTCAGAAATACTTGAGACAATTTATTATTAAGCGGCACACTCTGCACTCTTTTCTCATACATGTCCTATGTGAGACTTAATTGAACAAGTGTCACTTGATGGATACCAAGCACAGCTCTGAAGTCATGTACTGCTATCACCTGGATAGGATATTAGAATACTGCAGTGTAAAGCTAATTGTTCATAGAGCCAGAAGGGAGATTACAAAGTGTTACAATTTCAAAAAAAGAAAAAAAAAAATGCACTGCATGGTCAGCTCTGTGTCACAAAGGAATAAATCCCTGGCTATGATTCAGATGATCCATGATCAATTAACTGCATGGACCTGGTGGAGCTGGATGGAGAATGTAAGTGAAACACAGATGCAGGTTACCTCATCCTTAGGTGGGAGGTCATATAACACCCTGGTGGCTAACACTTAGGGGAGAGTTGGTACATAGCTGCAGCTTTATAGGCCTATGTGACTGTATGCTACTGCAAAGCCATACTGCATTGGTAGGGAGATGGTGTCTGTGATTACACACAAGAGCTCTTTGTGAAGAATAGTAACACTAACCTCAAGCCACAAATGGGAAGGGAGATACATCTGGGGGGGGGGGGTCACAATCCTTAACATGATGTTTATAGCTTCTTTTCCTGGTTCAGACATCTCCCACCTCAGGTTAATAAATAGGAAGAAGGGCCCCTTCCACAGTGACAAAACAGGACTACATATTGGTCAGGGGGCAGAATTGTCTATATTATATTGTTTAGGAAAGAATTCAGACTATGACATCTCTGCAAGCAATTTTTTAATCAGTAAAGTTGTTGTTATGGACAAACTGCAAACATAGAATAATTCATCCCCCTCCTTTTTTAAATGAAGAATTCTCACTACTGTACACGTTAAGGATACTGTAAAACCAGGACTGACATGTAGCTGAACAATGAAAAGCAGTATATGGCCAACAACATAGTATAGTACAAACAATCACTATCAGCATATTTGGAAGATTACTGAAGCACCTAAAAAGGAGATTCAGAAGTATTTCCTGATTCCATTGGCCACACTGAAATTCTTGGTCTAGAAATATGTTGAACTAGTTAATTTTTTATCAAAAAACATGAAAATGAGACAAAGCATCTTCAGGAATAAAGATCAAAGAAAATCAAAACATATTTGCAATTTCACAGTGAAAACTTTCCTTGACAATAAATTAGTACAGGGGAAGGTAAAATGGGTTTGGAGAATGCCACGGGCATGTAATTCTTATTTACACGTAAGCAAAACTCAAACACAAATAAATAAATACAAAAACACAAAAAAAAACTGACATTTAAGATGATTTATCTTTTGAATATATTTTTGACCAGCAGGTACTTTAAGACACCCACTGTCTTTCATTGATATCTATAGAATATTTAGCCTTTTCAGCAATGACCATTTCCAATCAATGACTGTGTTTTTCTTTTTCTGGTAGTTTTTAGCTCATGCATGTATAAAGGGTTGTGCTTTCCTTTTGGCTTTAACTATTCTCACAGAATTTTCAGTGAAGTTACACTGGTAAGGTTATCTTCATAAATATCATTCTTCTGTAATAATGTCAACTCAAATGAGATATATTCAGAACATGACCTGTATTCCTGACACTGAGCAGATGCCATACCTCAACCCCAATGGATACTTATTCTAATTCAGCTTAGCTTGGCTTCAAATGCCCCTGAAGCATTGAACTTAACCAAAAAGAGGAGATCATATCCAACTCATGTTTTAATCATTTTGACTGGTTAACACCTATGTGGTGTGGAATTTCACATCTCTAACAACATACACGGATCCTTGCATTCTGGAGCATTTCTGGAAAAATCAAATTATAGAGCATAAGATAAAGAAATCTAAACATTTTGTGAACAGTAGAAGCTATTAAAATTGCCTAAACAGTAGTATTATCAGCTAGAAGCATTATTTGCAGTGATAATAGTTCATCCATAGTCTTTCATTAAATACTATAATATATTAGAAGGCAAAGAAACCCAGTGATATACGTTTTGCTAAGTGTTCACAAACAAATTGTCATATCATGGAAACTGTACAGCCTAGATATTTATTATTAGGACATTTTTTAATCAGAAATAAACTTTGACATGATGACAAGAAATTCCTCTCTGCATGTTGAGATATTTATAGAAATATGAAAACATGCGCTTAATTGCATAAGTAGGAGCATAATTAATGTTTAATATCTCTCAAGATGTGTAACATACAGCATGAATATTAATGAAAGTTTTCTGCAGTAATATCTAAGGTTTCACCTGATGCCATGTAATAGTTTGTAAGTCAATTGTTTTTTGACCTATTAAGTATATATGGAAATATTTATTATTTTTATAATTAATAACAACAAGAATCAATATTGCTAATATATTGTGATGGTGCAGTGGTTGGCATTGTTGCCTCACAAGAAGTTCTGTGGTTTGATTCTTGGGTAGGGTGCTTTCTGTGTGGAGTCTGCTTGTCCTCCTTGGGATTGTTTGGGCTTCCTCCAGGTGCTGAAGTTTCTTCCCGCATTCCAAAGACATGCAGTAGGTGGATTGGACACCCTAAATTGGCTGTAGGTATGAGTGCATGAGTGAGTGGTATGGATGAACTACTGCGGCAGGGCTAGCCACCCAGTGGTGTAAACCTTGCCTGGAGATGATTGTCACTGTTGAAGTGACACACCAACCCCATGTGCAAAATGGGAAAAGGGGTTGAGGATGGATGGATTGTGATATAAATGGGCACTGATAATGGATTTTCCTATCTCCCACCATGTTAGGTTTCTCAGTTATGAATATATGAATACTAAGTGGCAAACAGTGATCAATTTCTACTGCAGGACATCCTAAATTAACAATCTTAGTGTCATTTTGTTAATTACTTCATGACATTTCTAATATTATATGTTATTATCTAGTAAGTCATTTAGTTAAAGGAGTCAGACTTAGAAAAGATACAGACACCATAAAGAGCTATGGGTGTTAAATGAAGTATAAAAGTGCTATAGGCTTGAATAAGTTAATAAAACCTTCAGAGAATTATACATTCTGACAGACTGTTACATACTACTGATGCAACTGTATCCTTCAGAATTTAATAGCACCTTAGCACTGAAATTGATTCATGTTGTCATGTTTTTTATAAGAAGCTGTGGTGGCAGCATGTTTCCTTTGGCAACAGAACTCAGTATTTTGGAAAAGTATATATGACTAATTTTAACAAGATGAATATTTGCAAATTTAATTACAAGCCATGCATTGTGTTTTTAAAAGCAAATGTAATTGAGCAGCTACACACTGAATGTGTTGAGTGTCAGTTTACAGTTTATTATAAAGCATTTTCTTTTCTGTCTGAACATTTCAAATGCTTAAAAACATCACTTTTTGGAACACATATATATATAATGGTTATAGTTTTGTGGTTATAATTGTAAAATATAATTATGATTTGATGTAGTTCCTATCAGAATGAGAGATAATGAAATTATATGTTGTTGTGAAATTGTTATGATATTTGCAGGAGGTGTGCTTTGAAGCAATGAAAAAAGAGAAACATGCTTTGAAGCTATGAAAAAAGAGATATAAATCTGAAAGACATAACATAACATAGGTTGCATCATAATTTCATTCAGGAAGCACCAACGTGATAGTTTTGGCTCATTTTGCACATAATCTGTCCCATTAAAATATAGTGCATTACTTTTAACCATACAAAGCTGAAAAAATTATGTTTGGAATAGTTCCTGTGGTTATCTTTTCATACCTAAAAGATAAACCCAAGAGCTAGAGATACACACACACACACACACACACACACACACACACACACACACACACACACACACACACACACACACACACACACACACACTGGCAGGCTAGATCAATTGATTGTCTTACAATAGCATTGATGGCCATTTGGTTTCACATGTAGACTGCCTTACCCTTCTTCCCTGGTCAAATCCTATCTGGCAGGGGGACCTCTGATCTTTTTTCTTATCCTGCGGAATGCAGTATATTATTTACATAAGAGCTTGTATAATGAAGCATATCAAATTTAATAACATTTCACAGCATTCCTCAGTATGTATATCTAATTAGACCATTTACTGAGAACAATACCTCTTTTAAGATGTACCTTTCTTGACATGATATACAACCATAAAACCTCCAGAGATGTCTATGTATGGTTACTGAAAGTTGAGCTATGCCTGGTATGCAAGGCATCCTCAGATCCAACTCTGATGGACCTTTTGCACATCTGCAAAATGAACAGCATCAGAATCACAAGATCCAAGGAGATTCATTTTACTTGTAATATAAATAACACATTGACAAGACAGTTATGTGTCTCAGAGGATTTCCATTCTCTGGAACAGGCTCCCCATACATGTGAAGCAGAGTCCAACCCTAACCCTATTTAAGTGTAACCTTGATAAATGAATGGGAAATTGGAAATTCACTCCAGGTCTGGCCCCCATGTCTGATAGACAGAGGCAGGCAGTAATGCCCAAACTAACATACCCCAAATAACCTCTAGAAAATTTCTAATTAACATACCCCCACCTAATAAATGCCATGATAAATAGTGGCACAGCTGGGTTGTATTGCACAACTAGGATTTTAAAAGCCCTGGCAGTCAGTAGCCTAGTATGTAACTAACAACATTAAACAATGAACCTATAAGACTGTGCTACCAAGAAAGGCTTGAAATGTTGTCCCTCTACTCAGTTTCATATTGGCTTTTGTAAGGTGATCAGTGCTTTGCATTCTATACCTTTACAGACATCATCCTGCTTGATATCTATATTTTTGCAAATAAAAATTTATAATAATAGCAGAACTAGGACTTAAGTCTGCACCAGCTCATAAATGTATGTATTTATGTTAATTATGTATTTATTGGCATTTGTTAACTAGGAAAGTCCAGTTGAGCAGTGCCCTTTTTCTGTGGAGGGTCAGGAAGAAAAGCAGTATTATACTCAATATAATGGACATAATTTCATTAATTCATCATTTAGAGTCAGTTCATTCATGAGCAACCATTACATTATTCAGACATTCTTGAGATCAGTTACATTATTTACAAACATTTTTGTTTGAAAATTAGTTACATGTGTGTATATGAATATTTTTTTAATGCAGGGATATACATATGTATCTGTAAATACAATGCAACATCAACAGTATGCATAAATTGTCAGGTTTTGCAAAAGGATATTGTTACTATAAATACTTGTTTCAAGTCTATGGCAAAGGAAGATTAGATAAAGGTTTGGAGCAGCTGAAAGAGGGAAGGAGGCACAAGGAAAATTAAAGTTGAGGAGGTGAGATCATAGAGGAGGGAACAGTTGTGATAATAATACAGTAAGTTTTGTGCAGCAGAGCTATGGCACAAATTCATATATACCAGTTTACTATGGGTGATGCAGGTACAGAGCCATTTATCTCTCAGGTGTTACTTCAGTTGGCATTTAAAGTCTCTTAGGTTGCAGACTGTTCTTGAGTGGAGTGAGATGGTATTCCATCTATTAGCTATGCAGTGTGAATACAAGGAATATCCAGCATTATTGTTTGATTTAGTTATGAAAAGTAAGGATTTGTCAGTGGAGCGTCAATGTCTCTTAGTAGTGTAAGGCTTGAGTGATAGATTAAAGAGCATGGAGACAAATGTATTACCCAGTGTTCACTCCTTCCAAAAAAGACATCTTCTGCAAGCTAAACAAAGTAAGATCCTAACATACTTAAAATATTTCCTGGGTGATTGCATGTATGACCATAAATTTTGTACTTTCCAGTTTTTGAAAACGGGAATATAGCATGAGGGTGGCTTTTGGCAATGTAAACGGTCTTGTGACACATTTGCCTTACATTTCCTATGATCCTCTGTCCTATTACATTATGAACATAGTATAAATAATTAAATTACAAGTTGAAATAAACACCTAAAGCCTTCCGTAAAATAACATTTGGACATCTACATTCTCAGCATAATATAATTCTTCCCTGGGATTCAGTAAATTCTGTGTAGGCTTTGCGCAAAGCCTACATGGAGTTTACATGTGTGCATGGTAATGTGAGGCGAGCAGCAGGGCATATTACATATTTATGCCACGCACCATGTGTAAACAATAAGAGCAGTTTCATGGCTGGTGATAGTGTTGCTGAGCAGGAACTGTGTAAAGCAGTATGAAGAGCAATCCTGTTTACAGCAGAGCACAGTCGATTACCAAGTTTGAGCAGAATGCCACAATGATCACCAGAGCTTAATATATATAAGTTTGCATAGCTCTCAGTCTCTTAGTGCAAGAAATCTGGACAAAGTCCAACATAAAGGGGGTACAATGACCCAGAAATAGGGACAAATTCTACATATTTGCACTTGAGAAATCTATGAGAATAATGAGGTTTGTGTCTAGATACATTTTCTGAAGGATTTGAAGTCTGAATATCAAATGTATGTAATTATTTAGTGACATCAGTCCTGAGATTATCCCAGTAGTACGTCAGAACATCACAAATTGTATATGGAGTAGACCAAAAGATATAAGGCAAGAGTCAGGACATAATGCAAAAATCTGGACAGTGGCGAGGTGTGATAAGTTTATGGTCTAAACACTGTACAGGACAGTGTATAGAGTGAAGAGTATTGTGAAATTCCATTCCTGGCTTTCTGCCCGATGTTGTGTAAATGATCTGTAAGGGTCCACAGACTGCCATGTAAAATAAACACTCAGGGGAAGTGTGTGTATACAATATGGGCAGAAAGATGAATTGTAGGAATGAACACATGGAAGAGGACAGATGAAACAACCTAATGTACAGCAGATGAAGTCATGTCAATGGAAAATAGTTGAAGCAGCAACACCATTCACATATCTATAGGGTACAGTAGGGACTGCACAGTGAAAATGTGTATTATGTGACTGTCACACAAGGTGACATAACAATGGGGAAGATGTCTAAGTGAGATAATAATCCTCACATGAACAATGCAGAGGACATCTATCAGGGATGTTACATACAATTGGGGTAGGGTCCATATTGTGAAGCTGTGCAAACTGAGTTGCCTGAATATGAGTGTAGTCTCAGCAGAGGTCTCCAGGAAGTGAGACAAAGACAAAGGCTCATGGGCAACATTAAAAGAAGCACTCACAATCATGGACAATATCAGTATAGTACCACCAGTAATCCCATGTCTCTGATGTAACATATGTGATTTAGAGTGATCAGAGAGGGTTCTGTACAAACACACTTATACAACTATTATGACATGCCTGCACTCTATGAGGGTAATCACACACCATCCTGAAACTGTAATATCTGCAGGAGGTGTTAGGAGGGAAACTGCTATACCTGTTTGTGACATTATGATCCATATAGGCTAGTTGACTAGTGTGCATGGCACGATGCCAGGGTAATCCTATGGGCTACACTTGTAAAGGCTCCAGGGCCATTAGCCTAGTACACACCTATGAACCTATATACATATATATATATATATATATATATATATATATATATATATATATATATTTACATACACACACACACACACACACACACACACAGACACGCACACATACACACACTCACACACATACATACATTGATATATATATATATATATATATATATATATGTGTGTGTGTGTGTGTGTGTGTGTGTGTGTGTGTGTGTGTGTGTGTGTGTGTATTTGGCACAATCCACACTGAAACAATTGTAAAACATGCCATTAATGTTGTCAAACAGCTGTCTGCATAATCAGATAGTAATGTTTATGCCACAAAAAGAATACTTAAGTATGGCCAATAAGATGTGGTCAACTCACTGTGGCAAAGGTGGTACACTTCAATTACACATCAGTGGAAGATGTATAGTGAAGTACACGAAGAAAGTTACATTCTAATAAATTCCAAAAAGTTGCAGATCAGGCAAAGTTTGAATATACCCACAAACAAACAGAGAAAAATAATTCCAGGCTCTGACCACCACAGCTAAACAACACACATAGATTTATTGATGTAAGAAATAAAAAAGTTAGCGCTTTCATGACAACAAAATATCGCTTCTTCAGACCATTGCAAAACCTAGTACACTATATTCTTATATAAAAATTCAAGAGGACAATAAACCAATCTATGTTACTAGACATTAATTGAACAGCCAATCAGATGCAATCAAAAGACAGCATCTTTTACAGATTATAATGCTTCTAGTATCAGATCAACAGCCAATAAAAATAAAGGAATTCATTCATACACCAATAAAATTCAATGTTGTCATAAATATGCAGTAACAATATATGTCTAAGGTTCTGTACTCAATTATTGGCCTGATGAGAGAAGAGTACAGGGAGGTTATAACTTCTTGTTTTCTGGAGACAATGTAGTTACTTATAAGATGAGCAATATGGAATGCCCTTCTTACCACTGTGGAGACATGGTGATCAAAGGTAAGATTGCTGTCAACATGTGTGCACAGGTCTCTCACCACTGAGTGTATACTTAGGGTGTTGTTATTGATGTGGTAGTTAGCAGGAACATCACTCTTGCCAAAAGGGATGATAATACTTTTTTTTTGCATTGAGTTTAGTGCCATGACTTTGGCACCAGTAATTTGTTTGTGTAAGACCCTCTTGAAGGATGTTGACATTATTTGAAACTTCTATGACCACTCCCAGGTCACAGTCATCACCAAACTTTTTCAGCCACAAACCTTTAGTTTTTGCTTGTACTTTGGTGAAATAGATTCCAAACAGTAAAAGTCTCAGGACTGATCCCTGTGGAGCACCACTGGCTACAGGTCTGCTGTTGGAGGTGGATCTCCCTATTTTGACTATATGTATTCTACCACTAAGCCAGTTAGTGATCCATCTAACAATATAATGGTTGATACCTAGCTGGGTCAGAGTGTCAATGATGCCTGCATGGGGGATAGTGTCAAAAGCCATGGCCAAGTCTAGGTAGCCTGTGTGCACATATTTCCCTTTATCCAGGGCCTTGGTGACTACCTCAAAGAAGTCCACCAGGTTTAACAGGCATGATCTCCCTTTGACAAATCTCAAATGAGTAGGGTCAAGTGTTTGGAGATGACTTATATCTTTGTTGATAAGATCCATGATGATTTGCTTCATGGCCTTTCAGGTAAGGCTAGTCTGATTAATAGGTCTATAGTTCATGAGGTCAGTGGAAGCACCAATTTTGCACAAGAGAATAACTGTGGCCGTTTTCCATTCAGCTGGGAGAAAGTCAGTGCTTAGACTATGATTGAAAAGTGTACCCTATGGTGTTGCTAATTCTTGTTAGAGCCCATGGAGGACACAGCTAGGGATGTTATCAGGTCCCACAGATGTTGTGTTTTTGGCATTAGAGAGGGCGTTTACAACCTGCTCTTTAGAGATACATGGTAGGAGACAGCTGATAGGGATGTCAAGGGGTATGTATGGTGGGGACAGGGATGTGAAGTTTTCACAGACTTTGTGGGCCAACAGGTTAGTTATGTCCACAGGCTCAATATATGTGGTATCATTAACTACCAGTTCGGCACAAATCTGAGCCTCTCCTTTAAGGTTAAGGATGTAACTAAAGAATGCCTTATGGTTGTCCTTAGTTGAACAAGCTAATTTGGATTCATAGTTTGTCTTGGAGGACTTCACAAGACAGCTTATTTTCTTGTTTAAGCTGAGGAGGGAGTGTTTCCAATTGAGGGCTTGCTCCCTCTTACTCTTAGACAGCAATTTCTTCCTCATATTGTAAAGCCTGCTAATGGCAGTTGTCCAACAGGCAGGTTTGCTCTTCCTTGAGGAGCCTGTTTTAGTCCTATCAGATATGGCTGAGTCAAGGCATTTATACATCTGTTTGTATAAAGCATTGGTGTAGAACTTGGCATCATTGCCAATTCCATCTGGGGAGGGGTGCAGTGAAGCTATTTATACCATCCTGTAAGAGGTTATAATCTGCTTTGGAGAAATTTTTTTTGTTCAGTTGCTGCTGGGGGTGGGGTGGGGGGGGGATCAGCTGTGATAGTTACTTAAAATTAGATTGATTTATGGTCAGACTTCACGAGGAAAGACCTCACAGTGGGGGTGCTACAGTGGTCCTCAAATCCAGGATAGTGGCACTCCTTGTGGGGGTGTCATCCAGGTGATCCAGGGCATTGGAGTTAAAAAAGTTAAAGAACCCTTGGGCAAGTGAGCCTGAGCACTAGTAATTTACCCAGTCAATGGATGGGTAGTTAAAATCACCCAAAACCATTGTGTTCAGCTGCATCTTGATAGACTCAAGTAGATCCAAATAGGCACAGTGGGTGTCCTGATTCATGGAGGAGGTCCTGTAGCTGGCAATGACTCGAATATGAGTCTTACTAACACTTAATTGCATCTGAAGTATCTCCAGGGAATCATACTGTTTAAACAATCTGGATGTATATTTATCTTTAATGAATACTGATACACCATCTTCTTTAGTTTTCATGCCTTCATTTTGTGGTCTAAACAAGTGGAAGGAAGTGTAACCCAGTAAGGGTGGTGTGCTCTCCACAGCCTTGAACCAGGTCTCCGTGACTGCACAAATGTCTGTGTCTTCCAAAGTGAAAGCTGTTTCCAGTGAGTGCAGTTTCATATTACGACTCCTAGCATTTAGCAGCATAACCTTGAGGTTATTTTTTGATGGAGTTTTTACATCAGGAATTTTGTTCTTGAGACACTGTCTAAGAAAGGCACTATGGGGCTGGCAAGATCCTTAGCCAGTAGCCAAAATCTCAGGAGTGACAGATGAAGACCATCTCTGGCAAAGCATCGTGGTCTGTCGATCATGCCATCCCAGGCTGACAGATATTGAATCCCCCTAGAATGACACCAGAAACTGAGCCAATTATTGAAGTCAATCATTTTCTGTTTTTATTGAGGCACTATCCTAGGTGAAGGTAAAATGCTGATTAAGGCTAGGGATATACCTGCCTGAGACACATAATCCAAGAGCTCAGTCATGTCTCGCTTCATATAGTCCAGAGAGGTACGTCTCAAGTCATTCACACCAACATGGATTAGACTGTGTCATTACCGTACCTGTGGTTTTGAGACTTGAGTGCATGCATCCTAGCACCTGACAGACAGCTTACCGTGACATTTAACTTATTTAGTCTGGTGAGAGGGACATCTGTGTGTCTCTCAATGTAGTCAACTATGACTAATATGTTTGGTTTTGTGTATGACCTGTGATGTGGATGTGTTTCACATACTCAGTAGTTGTGTCAAATACAAGGGAGTAGTCAGCACTGTTGCCACATGCTGGTAGACGTTCCACTTACCATCTGCCCCAGGACAGGGGACCACAGGGATTTCTCAACAAGAAAACACAGGGCCTACAAACCATGCCATGACATATGTGGATAAACTGAAAGTCATATTAGTATACTCTGGATTGTATAGGATGCAGTGACTTCTGCTTGGCATCCAGGCCAGTCACTGATCCTCCCCTCATGGGAATAGTGCACATTCACAAATCAGATATAGCTGATGACATCACAAGTGTCTGGTGAGGAAAATATGGTAATAACCGTGTCCCACATGCCATATATTCAAATCTGAGGATTATATTACAGCACTGTACTTGAACCTCATCAGAACACTAACAGAGCATAATGCCCTATTCTGCATGCACCTCACCAGACACATGCAGCAGCTGGAGAGACCACAGGGGTTTCTCAACAAGAAAACACAGGGCCTACAAACCATGACATGTCATGTGTGGATAGACTGTAAGCCATGCTACTGTAATATGGATTGTATAGGATGCAGTGACTTCTGCTTGGCCTCCAGGCCAGTCTCTGATCCTGCCCTGGTAGAAATAGTGCTCATCCACAAATCAGATATAGCTGATGACATCAGCAGTGTCTGGTGAGGAGAATATGGTAATAACAGTGTCCCACATGCTGGTGTAAAAGGCTTCCTCTAATGTCAAGCAAGAGCACAAACACGCACACCCAGTTGACTGCAGTGAAAATCAAACCCCTACCTGACTAAGTATACAGATTACAGAACTCTGTGTTATGGCAGGCAACACAGCTGAAGTCTGATTTAGACATTTACTGATAACACTTTATAGCTAATGACATCAGCAGTGTCTGGTGAGGAGAACATGGCAGTAACAGTGTCCCACATGTTGGTGTAAAAGGCTGTCTATAATGTCAAGCAAGTGTGCACGCATACACCCTAGTTGACTGCAGTGAGAATAGAACATGCACCTATCTAAGTACATAGACTGCAGAACTCAGTACTTTAGTCAAATGCCATGGCGCAAGTCTGACTTTTGCAAGGCTGCAGAACAACTTATAGTGGATGACAATAGCAGTGAAGATGTTGGGAGGCCTACATGAAATGGATGTGTAAGTGTCAAAGCACTGTTTATTCAAGGGATTAGAGTGGTAACTGTAGGATGCATTATTTTGCTCTTCTGGCTAGGCACACATACACAGACACACAAAGTTGATGACACTGCGAACAGAACTCCTACCTATGTAAGTACACGGACAACAGAGTTTAGTACCTCACACAAGTGCCACAGTACAAGTTTGACTTTTACAAGGCTGCAGAACAACTTACAGTGGATGACATCAGCAGTGCATGTAGGAGAGGCAATTTTGGGAGGCCTGCATAGGTTCATAGCTTTGTAGGTTCATAGGAGTTTACTAAGATAATAGTCCTAGAGCCTTTAGAAGCCTAACTGTGTAAAAACCCAAGTGCCTTTACTGAGTACAGTTAGATGCTCCCTGTTAGCAGAGTGATTTTGTGATCAGCACTGACTGCCACTGTCCATGAGGGACATAGATGCCACCCCTGAGCTCACTTTATGATCACCCATCCAGTTTTCAAGGTTGCACTTGAATAGGGTCATTGAGGATCACTGCTTCACATGCAGTGTGAGCCTATTCCAGAGAAGTAGCAATCACTGTGAGAGATATCTGTCTCTCCAACACATTCTGTTCATGTCACACACACTAAGTTGAGATCCCTGGATCAAGTTATTGATCCCTGGATCAAGTTATTCTTGTCCCATTTGATTTGCAGATGTACAGCATTTCCAGTAGGGCAGGGTCAGAGACTGCTCTGTAGGCCAGGCATAGGTTGCCGCTCAGCAGCCTTTATTATACTGAGTACAGTGAGAGGGGTCAATCTTTCCATGTATGTTATGTTTTAGAGGCCCTAGTTCTCCAGCAATTGTTTGTATTAAGTTTCAGTCCATGAGTTTTGCACCAATCATTTGTCTGTGTAAACCCTTTCTGTAATAAGTTAACATCTTTGGAGGACTCTACATGATTGTGCCCAGTTGACAGTCATTTGCAAACTGATAAGCCACAGGCCTTCTACCTTCACCTGTACTCATTGAAATAATTTGCAAACAATAGAGGCCCCAGCACATGTCCATGTGGTACTCCACTGGTAAATGGTCTACTGGTGAAGGTGGACTCCCTAACTTTGATGATGTGTGTTCTGTTGGTGTCCCAGTTGGCTACCCATCTAGTAATGTATGGGTTAATACTCAGATGGGAGACTTTCCTCTATGATACCTGAAATGGGGGATTGTGTCAAATGCCTTGGCTAAATAAACATAGACTATGTCATTTTCCTCCCTCATCCAGGGCTTTTTAACATTAATAAAACAGTCCCCTAAGTTTCATAAGCAAGTTCTACCCTTGACAAAACCAAAATGAGTCAGGTCAAGAATGTTGAAGGTCACCTATATCCCTGTGGATAAGGTCCATGATGATTCTTTTCATAGCCTTGCAGATAAGGCTGCTTAGGCCTATGAGTCAATAGTTCCCAGGGTCAGTTGATGGATGTTTAGGTATATTAAACATTGAAGATAGTTCTAGTTCTGCATGTTACCAGGTTGACATGCTTTGCATATCACACAACATTTGATATTAATTTCTGTAGTGTAGTTGATATATGCATGAGAAAGTACTGAGACTCCAGGGCTGCAGTGCAACACATGCAATGCAAATAAGTGACATATTGTTAGACAGGGCCTTCAGTTTGGTATGTTTCCACATGTACTTTCATGGCATAAAGAGTAAATGGACAGTAAACAGCAGTAATACATGCTAATATTTACTTTCCATAGTGCAGCAGCCAGCAGCAGGTTTGCACAATGGTTGGCAACGTGTTTGCGCATGCGAGATACATATTTCCATTACTTTCCTTGTTTGCACATAGTTAAACAATATGCCAACAGGATCCACATTGCTAAAAGTCTGACAGTTAGTATTGAGACTATGAAACACCCCTGCAGCTTAGCTGAATCTGTGGCAGTAGGTGTAAATGCATTAACACATTTATTTTTGAGCAAAGATGATACTGGGTTTGAATCCAAGTGAATCTAATACTTTTAAATAAACAGTGATAATGCAATTACATGAATTATTTATAGTACATGTGTTGCTGTGTGTTGGCATAGTGCAGCGAGGTCAAGCAGCATTGCATGGAGGTAACCACATCATTGTAAAGCCACTCACCATCACTTGGCATTGGTATGTGATGTCAATCTCCACACAAACACAGAGGCTAAAAAGTGAAGGGATCCATTGCTTTCCCTGGTACTTATGTGTGTTGTGTGTTGTTCTATGTTATGAACAGATTATAAATGTTAAAATGGGGTAGATAGGAAAGTGGTGAAATTGAAAGTAAGCATGGGGAAGAAAAAAGAGAAAGCAATACAGGACTGTTCAGGAAGGAGATAGGAAATAACCATAGCTATCCATTTTTCAACAGTAAAAGCTGGTAATATGTGCAGACTATCAGCTGAATTTGGACTGCCACCTCCACAGAGAGGGGTGACAACAAAGCAATCATGTTATAAAGCCAATTGGACCGAATCAAGTGTTTCAAAATGACACATATGCGAAATGGAGAGCTATATATATGGGACAGGTGCCCATTTTTCTTTTTCGAATTCAGTAAGACAGGAATGCTGAGTAAGACACATAGTATTTCTGGGTCAAATAAGTTGGGTAAGTGAGGAAGCAAATGCAAACAAACAAGTCAAGAAACAAGGACAGTGAGGGACACAAAAGGTTTGGGGACACCATTATTTTGGAGTGAGGGAGGGAACCACACACGCTTATGCCTGTTAAACATGGAGCCAGTGAGAACAGATTCCTCATCCACTGGACTGTCATCACTGCCCTCTTACTCTGCTGGCAGCTGGAGTGCTTTAATTCTTCTCCTTCTATGTACAATGAGGGAGAGCAGCCTCTCCATCTGGCATAGGTGTAGACCAATGGTGCAGTGCATGACCCTATGCACCAACCATGGCATATCTAGGTAGGTGATGAAATCCCAATCTCCACTACTGATCCTGGAGGGTGCCCCTGCACCACCTGCTGGAGCAGTACTACCTGAGAGCACAGGTAGTGCAGGGGCAACAGATGCAGTGCTGCCAGGTTTGGTCCTAAACATGTTGTAAATCAATGCTGGAATCAGTGGAGCAGGGGCAGGTTAATCCACTGAGGCTGAACTACCTCACAGTGCTGTGTAGTGTTTAGTGACTTGGTACATATGGATGACATGAAGACATTTTGATGACACATAATAGAAAATAAAAAAGAGAGATAAGGGTTGGGCTGAGAGAAAAAAAAAAGAGATAAAATTAGTACCAACATATGTGGCATACAAAACATTAGCACAATTATACAACTATTTTATCTGAAGTATTACATTTAAGTATACATCCTAACAAATACACACTATACCTACAGATTGCTGAAAGTAATCCTTGAAATGTGAATATATTGTACATATGTGTGTTCCAGTTATACAGTTAACAGCAGGGCATTTATGCCACTTGTATAGCATTTAATTTAATGCAAATATTATTAAAGAAATGCAGTACTGTATAATTGTGACTCATGGAATTTGAATCCAGAACCTTGGACTACAGTTTTATATTTGACTCCTAAAGATGGTTTGTGCTACAGACTAATACATGTATACTTCCTTTTACAGTTAGGATATGCATTCTCAATTTCCTACAACTGTATAAAAACCCATACATCTATCTTCAACTTTTAAGCCTACAATAATAGTTCTCTTGTGCAGCATATATACCACTCACTGCCCTCAGTCTCTCCATTTGAGAAGCCTAAGCATGTAGATGAAACTCTGTGTCAGCATTAGCTGGGGAAAGAACAGAACAGAAGTGCATTATACCAGTCTTGCCTATATTTAGCTTTCTAAGTAATGAAAATACTCTCTTATCGTCATACTTACACAGCTGTGGTATGTCCACAGTCTCAAATTCAGTCAGCTAATGGTTGAGGCTATCCCTTTTGCACCTGATTAGGTCATTAAAATGATGCCTACCCTGTTTTCCAGTGTGTGCGATGCCAGTACCACTGGGCACAGCCGGAGCCAAACTACTCCATGCCTCAGACTTGTACTGGGAGACAGAGTAGTCTCCCTGCAGAAGCCTTTGGCTGTGGTGTTTTACCAAGAGACCAATAAATATCCTGAACTCCTGGATACCCCAAATGTGTGCCGTAAACTGGGCAGCTTCCCCATGAACACCAGACATGTCTAACACGAGACCTAGAGCAATGGAACACGATGCTTTCCCACTGATTCCAGTTATTGCATTTACTAGTACTGAGCAAACTCGAGCTATAATGAAAACCGCATTTACAATATGTTAAGCAGAGCACAGCAGTGCCAAGCTGGGATGACATAAATACTTGAAATAGGAGGGTTAATCTGACTTTTGACCTTTGCTTGAGGGGTGTCTGGTGATGTAGCTTCAAATATGTATTGAAAAGTGGAGGGCGACTGTTAGGTGAGTTAAGTTTGCAAACATGCACTGCGGAAAGAAATGTGTTGACCTGACACTTTTTTTTTGGCTTTATACAATAATGATATTGAGTTTTAAAGTGGGATATTCAATCCTAGACATAAGGGGTAAAAGATTTTCTTCCATAATGTTGATTTTCCATCTTTGCTACAGAAGAAGTGCTGCTCAGACATAGTCAGGAATCATTCATAAATACAGCTGACAGATTGAGGGGTTACACATATATGTGTGTGGTCTGGCAAGGTTCTTGTATATAGATCCAGTTGTGTATGTATCTTATTTAAATGTAAAGGCCATACAAGTCCAGACAGCAGAATTATACTTAAAGAAATATAGTAGAAATTATACCCTCAGTCATACTTCTGAAAACACACTAAGGGTGTCTTATCCTTCATACATATAATTCATATCAGCTCCACTGTCTAAAGTGTTATAGGTGAGAGTGAATATAAATGGAAATTGAACAACAGTAAAAATGTCTGGAATGTCCTGTATTAGGACCCATGACCATGTGTGGTCTAATGGATAAGGCATTGGCCTCCTAAGTGTATGATAGTCTTACACTTACACCTGTTGGCACAAGATTGTTGAACTAGTACTTGTCTGTTTTACAGTTCAGTATTAAAGACTGCACTGTCATAACAGTAAAAATAGGTTGCACACCCTGTACTACAAGCCAGGACCATCTGCACTCCAATCTTACACTTACACCTGCTTCCACAGGATAGTTACATAACAGGTCTATAATTTCCTACTCATTCTTAAGTTCTCTGTGTTAACTACTATGCACTGCTGGTTAGCATATTTGTGTGGTGCCCAACAGAATTAATTGAAGGCATCAGTTTTTGATTGCTAGTTGTCTCCATCCTGTCTGCAAGTGTTCCATGACTGCAGCTATTGGGAACCTTGCTAACCACTAAACAACACGTTGCTTGATGGAAAGCAAAAGTTGCAATATTGTATTCTTTTTGACCTCTGCAGTTTTACAGATACCCTGTCTGCAGGTGTTTTGCAAGTGTTCTGTTTGCTTCCTGTGTAGGTCATTAGTCTAGTTTGTCCACTGCTTAGCATCATGCAAATGAGGTAAGCAGATTCAAATCTGACATTGATTTACTCACTTTCCCTTGTTTGCACTAAGCTATGCACCGCTCAAATAATGGCCAAAAATATTTTAGAAAATAAAATAAAAGGGAAAGGTAGTTGAAATGAAAAACAATCTATGATATGAACATTGCAAAATGTTTGTTAGTACACGTGAAATATTTCTGCATAGGTCTGGATTTGAACTCTCACTCCAATGAACCTTCAGAACAAGGTAAGTGTGCCTAATCTCTCTTTGCCACACAAGGACCTTTGCAACAGGGAACTGAAATCATTCTGCATACAACCAACTGGAACATCATCCACAGTACTAAAAAAACACATAACAGTTATCTGTACATGTACACATTGTGCATATAGTGCACTAAGTGATCACACAACCATTTATGGCTATTGTTTGTAAATATGCAGCTCACTCTTACCTGTTTGTATTTGCTGCTCATATTTGTCTTATCTGACCAATAATCTCAGACATGCAGTCTGTAAGTCATTCTATATCCTTGTCCTTGAAATGTGTGAGGTTATTAAATGGCAATATTATACAGGTTGGATGTTAATGAACAGAACCTGTGAATTGTTTGCTGCTTACTTACATTTCCAACCTTTGCAAAATCTAACACTTTGTAAGTCTAACCTGACACACCCACTGGATGAAGGGCAGTCTGCACTGATATTGTGTTTTCCTTCTCCCTCCCAGTAATCATTCACAGTTACAATCCATTAAAAAACAAACACTGAAGGAATGCCTGTACTATGTTTATGTCTGCTACAAGGAGCCAACAGTTTGGTATTCAGCAATTCTAATGAGTTCACATCACATTTGCATCTTCACATTCTAACAGCCCTGAATCTACACCATAAAAAGGCAACCATGTAGCTAGGTAACCTGAAGATGAGGAGACTTGTTTATGTGTTGAACACAGAAGAGGCTATTACTTTGTGATATATCGGCAAGAAAGACTACTTAACCTGAGAAGGTATTCTTGCATTTTTCAGGTATATACTGATGCTGAAGTGTCATTTAAGAAAAATATGGTTCATATTTATACAAATATATTACTTTTATCTGTGTGCATTACTTAGAAGTGTACTGTCATGGGCATGTTTGTCAGGGCATTTCATAGGTATACATGATTGGAAATAGCTTAAAATGGAATGTTCTGTATTAAACTGTACATATGTTTCACGGATAGTTCATTTGATAGCATTTCCCTTATGTTTTGTTAGCAAAATTTGTAATTTCCCTGTTCTTTTGGGGGTGGGGAGCAAAGCTGCATTTCTGTCTTTGCACAAACAAGAATATGTTGCTATTGTTGCTCTTCCATGTTTTGCATCTAGCCTTGCTTTGTGTGTGAATGTAATATGTTACAACCACAACATTCTTGTTTATATTTCAAATATCTAGACTCATTTATGTTTCTCCATATACTTACATGTATTATCTTTCTGTCATGTTTTATCAGACACCTAGGACTATGGCACCCAGGCATCTCAATCCCCAAAAATGACCATTCAGTGACCCTGAAAATCAGGTCATTGTGGAAGTTCTTAGGTGATATGGTGCCCTTCTGCTTCAGAGGGGATGTGGAGGTATGTCAGGCAGAATACAAATTTGTCAGCATATAGTCGCAGATGTGAATGCAGGAGGTGGCCACAGCAGGACATATGGTCAGGTGCACCATAGGGCTACTTACATGATCTTGTCTGCACAGAGAAGAGCATCTGCGGTGGCCTGTGATTAGATGGGTACAGAGGGCTTGCTACAGAGCTAGCATTAACAGGAAATGAAGAGTTCCTGGAAAGTGAAGAACAGTATGTCCTTGACACTTATGCTACTGTTTCAGGGACAGCAAGTATGTCCCAGGAAGTGCTTCCAGGTAGGCTTATGTATCTCCATTGTTAAATACTCTTGTATAGTAAAATACTTACATCAGTAAATTAGTTCTGTTTAACAAGAAATTGGTTGGGGGGAAGGATTGTAGATTGCTGCAGTTAGTAACACATTCTGATTGATTACACATGGGGCTTAGGTTGGACTAGTCATCCAAGTTCTTGTTGAAAGTGTAGTTAATGGACATATAAAGGGCAAAAAGTTTTAACCCCGTGTTACTGTTAATTGTGATGATGTTGTCCTTACCTTTTGCTTAACTTCTTCCAAGACCATTCCGCATAGGGAGCAGACTGTCATCTGCACATGGTAAGCCAAATATTTTTATGTCAGTACTGATGAGCAAACAGTTCAAGGAATTTAGTGTGTGATGTTGGTGTCAGGACTGTTGTGTGTATTGCTGTACTGGCTGTAATAGTGGCACCACTGTTAGTTTGTTAGCATATGTTGGACTATAATAGTGTAGGTATCAATTTTTTTCCTGCTTTTGTTGCTTATTTTTACTTGTGTTCCTGACAGTGGAAATGTGGGACTTCTAACACCTGATCTCAGAGTATCAGCAGACTCTGATGATGATGGTCACCAAACAGAGGCCTAACTGGTGGGGTGCAGAGGTTGAATATGACACTGAGGTTGACATACAGTGATTCTCTGTAATTCCATCTGACACAGTCAGTAAGCCTATACCTACTCATTCCAGTGAGCCCTCAGATATTGAACAGGTGGAGAGTGAGACAATTGATCAGGGAAGTGTAGTTACTGTAGCTTTAGTGCCCATTGACTCTGGTTATAACCAAAGTGAGGGTGAGGTGCCACACAGGAGGGTTGTTAGGGGTGCTTGGAGGAGGCCTTCTGTCCATACTCTACCTGGTCCAAGTGTCTCTTCCTGTGCCACTCAACATATGTTTAGGGCCATCATGGAGGCACAGGGACATTCCCATAGGTCCTCTAGAGAAATGCTTAGGGTTGTAGATGTGGCACAGGCTGACATGAATGACTGCTTCCACCATGTTGCCGATTGAATGGATTGGATGAATGACACATTGGAATGGGCAGTGTCTGTGACAGAACAGCTGCTGGGAAGGGGACAGCATCCTCATAGGTGAGACCACATCATTTGCTGTTAGCCAACGTGGCCATGCTTGATCATGCGCCTATAGTGGCAGGATATCCACTGCTCCATCAGTGCTTGAGCTGTCCATGCCAACACATGGCAGGCCATGGGGTCACAGTCCTGGGTGTCCTCATGAAGGGAACTTGTCCAGCAGACGTCAGTCATGTTCAGATAGCAACAGTGCATCTGACCGTGTGTGTAGATGTGCCACTGCAACTACTGGCAGAATCAGTTCTTGTGGTCATATACAACAATGATGAACTGCTATCTCTGCCATGCACGGCTAACACCTGCCTGACATGCCAAGAAGTAGAGCTAGCACAGACACTGACACACCAATTTCACCTGGACAACCCAGACAGAGATATACACTCAACTGTTACATGGTTCAACCATGAAGCTTAAAACTCATTTTATCCCACTGGCCATTTGTTACTTTATCTGAATGTCTGCCTGCTTCTCTTTCTTACTCACATACACTTGCTGACCCTTTGTGTCAGCCTAGGCTTTCTGTCCCCCACACAACACCCTGTGCAAGTGATAACTGTGCCATATCCTTGTTTGGTATCTTTTGGACTCAGGGATACATAAACTTTGTGTCTGATGGTCAGGGTGCATAGCTGACTTAGTGCTTGGTATATCTGCATTTGTGATGTTGAATTGGTAATTGTACCTTTGATTTATATTAATCTTAGAAAATTAGAGAGTTGATATCTTTTTTTTGCATCAGTATTGTTAATGATTTTGTGAGGCTTGTGAAGTCTGAAACTAAAATGTGTCTTGTTACTTTCTAACTTCTCTCTTTAATGATTTTCCAATACAAATGTATGGTGCTAAACTGAGGGCATGTTGTGACCATCAGTACTTTGAGAGGTATGACTGTGTGAATGTTTAATGCCCGAGGCCTACTATTTAATAATGGACACATATAATTCACATATGTCTCTGCTGTCACATGTTAAGGTAATTTCTGTACAAATCACCCACATTTAACTTGCATACACTATCATGTATCAACATGCAAGGATATGCCAGTCATTTATTATTTCACAATACAGTCCAAGTTCTACACTTACCTTGTAAACCCAGCAGTTGAAACAGTTTTAGTTCAGGGTTGACTCTGTCTGATGCTAACAGTATGCAGTCATTACATGAGTAGGTAAAGGTTGTCAGCGTTGCCTGGCATCAGTGTTACTATATGTATGTGCATAGGAGGAATGTTTAAGCCCCTTAGGTGCTGAGTGAGTGTACTATGCATTGTCTCCTAGCTAATGCAAAGGCATATTGAGCAGGCCTACCTCTGCCTACACCCGCAGCTGCTGCTGGCTCCCCTTCTGACTCCTCACCTGCGTGTAGCTGTGGTGACATTGCCATTGGTGGTGGGATGTCTGCCCCTTCCCCTTATTGATCCTACTGTAGCTGTTTTCTCAGGATGATGTTGGGTAGTATGGCACATACAGTGAATATTTCAGTACATCTGCCTGGATTGTACTGCAGGGCTCCTCCAGATGTATCTAGGCACCAGAACTGCGACTTCAACATCCCAAACCATGCTCTATGATATTTTTGGTTTGAGCATGTGCCTCATCATGGCATTCTTCAGCAGGTGTGTCTGCATTTCTGATGAGCATCATCAGCCATGGTTCCAGTGCAAAACCTGCATCCCCCAGTAAATATTCCAGTGGGATACTCCCCTTAGTGAACATCTAATACAGTTATGAGGTGTGACAGATATGTGAGTCATGGAAACTGCCTGGTTGCCAGCAAACACATTCAAGATGATTTCCTTGGCATTACACATGACTTGGCAGTTCATAGAGTAGAAGCCCTTTCTATTTATGTAGAGCCTTCTCTTTTCCCCAGGTGGTGCCTTAGTTTATACATATGTGCAATCTATGGCACCCAGTACTTCAGGGGAGTGTACTACAGGGTAGAACTACTGCATATTTCTGGCCCTGTCCTTGGGAGTACAGGGAAAATATATGTGGTCACTGGCATGTTGAACCATAGTATTCAGGAATTGGTGGAATATCCTGGAGGCTGATGCTTGTGACACCCCCAGCATGTCACCTGTTGGTCTCTGAAAGGTATCTGTAGCTAACATTTTAAGTGCTATACATACCTTTGTCTCCACTGGGATGGGTTCCCCTCAGTTGCAGAGTTCCTATAGTGTGTCTGTATCCACCCTTTAGCACTCTACAATTTCCATGTCATGTAGATTGTGATAAGTTAACTGGGGTCTGAAAACTCTTATCCTTCTTAGCTGTGGTCAATTAGCAGCAGCAGCATAGACTTAAACCTGTTGCACATACATACGAATTAAAGAAACAGCAGCCACTAACATTGTTTCTGTGTAGACTCCTTTCCATAGCTGTATTCCAGTAGGTTATAGAATTTGCAGGGAAAACCAGCACTGAGTCTACACAGTTGCTTTATAGCTTCTTGCATACCTCCACCATCGTGAATTGGTTGATTATCATACAGTTCAGCTGCTTATGCTGTAAATAGCATGCCGCAGTGTTCACCTTGTTTGAGCTGCTCTCCTCAGGCACTGTGTAGAGCTGCCTACTGAACACAAAACAGTTGAAACAGACCATGCAGGCATTATTGAATCTCGCTGCTTTTCTTTTTCAGTTCAAGTGCAACTGTGTACCAGCTAATGCCGTCAGTCCCAAATTCTGTCCTTCTGTCATCTGCCCATTTGGGTTTCTGGGATCCTCCTCTGTGGTCTTTAGATTAATCACCCCATTGTTATTAACTTTACCATAAACAATGCTTTTTCATGCCCTTATACTCATCTCTCATTCTTCTTAGATGTAACTGAACTTTCTCTCTCTACATGCATACGTTCTGGCGATAATCTCAACAAAACACATTTCCAGTATCTTGCCACCCATTTTCTATATATATATAATTTCCTACTCTTTAGTAAAAGTATGCCATAAATCTTTAATCTATTCACACTCCAGGAACATACAATCATTCTAGTATTTTCTTTCCTATACCTGTAGCACTTGGCATCTCCCAGTGTCCAAAAATTAAATTTAGTTGCCACGATGACCTAAAACATCTGTTTATGTTGTATATCTGTTGATCCAGTAATGTCACCACAGCTCATTTTAGTTCCCTTCAGTATGACTTATTGAATGTTATCTCTTCTGTTCTGTTCCACCTAAATCTTATTTCTGTTATGTGGTACAGATTTACACTACTTGAATCATTTCCTATTTGTTTCAAACATCCTTGCAATTCGTCTTCCCAAAAAATGATGTTGAACATTGTTATGATTCCTTCTTTCATTGGCCTGCCTTTAACTCCTAAATTTATTTGCTTGATTTGGAATCATTCAGAATTAAGGAGAAGAATCTTTATCTTGAATGGTTTCCTAGGGATGAATAATATCTTCCCTATATTGCACGATATTCCACAAGCAAAAATTTCCAACACTTATATTCCTCACTAGGACCATGTTTTTTTAAAGTATTCCATATTGCTTTCCACCATAATCTCAGAGTTCTTCCAGCGTTTTTCCTATATAATCTCCCCATCCCCATACCTCTTCAAAAGTCCTTGTAGTGTCTTCCTTAAACTTATCCGAAAAGGAATTTGCTCCACTGATTCCTGTTGATGTCCTACATACCTATACATTCTGATTTTCAGTGGCTGATATTATACTACTTTAGGCTCCACAGATAAATCTGTCATCTAAACTTTGGATTTCTACAGCCTTTTATCTCTGCAGTCCAAAGGTAAGTGTCTGCATAATTAAGAGTTCCTTAGCTGGGCTAATCATTCCAATTGTATTTATACAACCAGTCACAGAACAAGTTTTTGTCTATTACTTTTCACAAAAAGTTGGGAAATCTGTTGAGCTTGTCTTCCCTACATGAATTCTGAGGTAATTAATCCCCATTGATCTACCTGTCAGATATTTCTTTAAGGGAAGAGCAGTGCCCCACATGCTCACTTGCACTTTTTTCCAGTTGAACTCCAAGCCATAGTCTCCTTTGAAAGACTAAAAACATCTCCTAAATTACCTGCAGGACTAGGTCTAGTTTAAGATCAGTACATAGTCATAGGCAAAGGTTCTTAACAACTTCCATTCACATGGTGCTCAGTCTGCAAGCCTTTGCTCTACTACTTCTGTTAGCAGCAGACATAAATTTGCCATTAAAGGCTATCACTGGATTGCCACTCTTTCTACCCTCAGCTCTTGTGAATGCCCTACATTGATGGCAAAGCATTTTAAAGCATTATAAAAAGCTTTAATCCAGCCTCTGGATTTCTTACCCTCCCCAATGTCAGAAAGTCGCCCAAAACAAAAAATGTCATTGCACTGAACAACATGCTTGCAGTTGTCAAAAATACGACTCTTGCATTAGGCTATCTTTTGTAGTTTCTTGTATAAGCCATTCTAACTTCCATCACTGGTTCTCTGCTGTAGATCTCAAGACTTTTTACTTTGACACTGCTAAAACTTTAACATCTGTGTTAATTAGCAAAACTGGTCAGTAGTTACTATATTTGCACTTATACTGTCTTGGCTTCCATATAACAGCTACCCAAACATGATCAGGTAAATCTAGCTTCTGTCTGATCATTTTAGTGACTTAAGATGGAACAATACCATCCAGTACTTTCTATAATTCACACCCCGACATATCATTTCCTGGAGCCCTTTCCCTTTTTATCTTTCAGACTACAAATCTAATTTCTTGTGCTTCTCTTTTAGTGTTAAAATCAACCCTCAACTTATCAGACAGAAGCAGGCCTAACCATAACCTTTCTCTGCCTAATAAAGAAACTTGTTATTAACTAAATGATTATCAACCTTATAATAGTCTTCTAGAATTCTGCTTTTATTTTCCCTGTTGCACACAATACCCTCTTTGGTCTACTAAGAGTCAGGATTAACCATTCTTGCTATATGAAGTTTGGCAACTAACTAAGTTGTCCCGGGACATCTTCATTGGAGGGGGGGGTTAGGTTAATATTAAGGGGAGTTAAGTGGGTTGGGGAGGTGAAAGGGTTAAGTGGAGGCAGGGATGGTTTGGAGAAAGTGAGATAGTGATGGTGAGAGGCTTAAGAGGTTTAGTCTAGCTTAGTTGTGTTAAGCAGCCACATTTTGGTGTTAACTTGCTAAGGCAAGGATGCCCAGACAACCTGTGGTTATGTCAGGAGAAAAAGTAGGCCTCGGTGTACTGGTTGGTGGTAGGTGGCTTGGTATATGGGGTGGGTGTTACTATAAGTGGTGAACTAAAAATAATTTTTTTTTTGTTATGGGATTTTGAATTTGGGTGTAAGGGCATGGGTTGCATTGGGATCATTTAGGGCTTTGTGGTTTTCACCTAGCGGGTGGTTGTTTTGTGGGGTTCATGGATGGTAATTGAGTGGATCGTTGGTTGGTGGCCGGCCATTTTGACTTGTGATTGTCTTTGGTGGTTGCTACTCTCTCCACACACCGATGCAATGGTTAGGGGTAGAAGTGTTAGCGTTGCAACACCGGTGGGCTAGGATGCTCATGACATGGTTGGCAGTTCTGTTGGAACATTGTTTTGTTGTGGCGCATTGCTTACAGTAGTGGGGATGTTGCTTCGGTGTGGTAGGGTCCCGCAGTGTGCATTTGTACAGTTACTGTGTTTTAAACACAATGCTGAAGATCTGTAGGCATTGCTGAAGGGTTGCAAGACAAATACCGTTTGCTTGCAAAGAACTTTGGTGGCTCTGCTTGTTGCTTGTCACTGCTTGTTGTGCTCCCTGCATCTCCATCTTCAGCTGTTACGCAGTCCATTCACCGGACTCGTGGGGGATGGTCTGTGGTGCTTTGTGGGCTTTGGTTTGCCATTGTGCACTGCGCATGCGCATTGATTTCCTGGGCTTAGAGGACGGTGCCGCAAATGGTGGTTTCCTGGAAAACGTTTGACTCACGGTTACTAAGTGTGGTGAATAATGGTGGACAATTGCCTTTCAGACTTATTTTCCCTTTGTGGGGGTCCATTTGGTGAGATGTGTTTATTATTGGCTAATATAAATTTATGGAAATAATTATCCTGTTAGAACTCACTCTGGATTGCTATAGCTCTTGCTTTATTTTAAACAGTAACAACTAATGTATAGCATTGACAGTACATTAACTTTCACACATCTGTTCATTTATTAAATATTCTATGTGAAATTAAATTTAATGTCATGTTCATCTCCCCTTCCACAACACACCAGCTAACATGTAAAACAGCAGACAGGAAATTACAATGTGTGTCAAGAATGTGGTTTCTGGTCAGCAATCCTCTTAAACAGCTAAATAAATGTGTGAATTAAAATTGTTACTTATTTTACACCCTACTGGTGCATACAGGTGCTAAATAATGCAATGGAACATTTTCTTTTAAATCTTACCATCATCAGCTGTTATCCATTATCAGTGCATATTCTTTTAGAGATGAAAAAAATGGCCATACTAACCATATTTTGATGTAGTCTATTACACAGTGGTGCTTAGTTTCTGCTACAGTCAATACATATGCATCAATTACTGTCTTAACCCAAGGAGTTTGTCTATATTACTTCTGCACGGTTGTAGGTTTCTATATTCCTGCCATAATGCACAGACCTATTTACTGATTTTTCATCTGTTATTATATGTTTTACTCTGCCATCTGCTTAGAGTTGTGACTGAAAAGAGTCCTCAGACCTGGTTTACAAATGTAGTAAAAAGAGGGATATAAAACATAATGGTCACAATGCTATATGGCAGCTTAGTTCAAAGAAAATGGCATTATGATGAAACATATGGCAGAGGGTATGTTAATTTTAACCAGGAAGAGGTGCATGTGCTCTGATTCTGTCCATCTCTCAAGTTGATGGCACTGGCATTTTGAGGGGTCCCTGAGTTTGCATTTGTTCCTGGTTCTTTTGTGTTGTCAGCCATCACACTGATCTGTTCAGATGTTTAAGTTGAATGGGAAGAAAAAAAAAAAAAGGGAGAAAAGAAAGAATTGTGGGGCTATTTGTGTTGGGGGTGCATCAACGGTGGGTCCTGTTGGATGTATGCATGTATGTTGGGCTGTATTGTTGTAACTGATCAAACTTGTATGTTATGTATTGTTTTATTTTACAGTTTGTTTGCCAGGATGGTCCATTGTGCCAGGGGGAGCCCATTTTCAATGGGGGGAGATGTGGCAGCGTGGCTGGGGTGCTGACTGTGTTCTTGGGCGTCGGTGAGTGCATTGTCAAGCGTATCCATTGTTGCTTGTCAGTTGCTTCTTGTGGTGGCATGGAGGTATGTGGGGATGGAATGTTTCCCCAAAGAGGGTGTGAGTGCTTTGAGGGCTGTGGTAGTGTAGGGGGGGGGGTCTGCAAAATTTAATCATCCTATGACCTTTCTAGCAGAAGTTGTTAGTAAGCCATTAGTATGTGTTACTCATTTTCCTATTTATTCCGCAATCAAATGTTAGTGTTCCTTATTTTGGAAATGGAAGGTTGAGAGCTGGGCACTGGGCGGTGAAGTACATCTGAGTCTCGGACTTCACATTTTTCAGAGAGGGTATGTTAAAGCAAATCCAGTTGTGTTGGCAATTTATAAGCCATTTGGGTAGTGCTTGATACATTTGGTGGAAAGGGAGGTTACGAGTTTTATGTCAGTGGGGTCCAATGTAGTTTTGTTAAACTGGACCATTTCTCCCTAGGTCACCACTGTAAATAAATGGATTTGTTCAGTTTGACATTTCCAGTAAACAAAATAAAATCAGTTAAGAATTCAATTATTCTGTCCTTCAGTCCATGGTTTCACTGATAGCTCTAGCAGTTAAATATAATTTAGAAACTTTTCAGAATATTTTATAATGTATAAATTAGTATATTAGTACATTATGATGCTGACTTGTCCTTGACAGACATTAACAGTTATACCACCTTATTCATAGGATATTGAATGTGCTGAAAATGTTATTAGCAATAAAAAAAATGGCAGATAGTATTTTGAGACTACAAATAATAAAATCTATATAATTTCCAGTCAGACTGAGAGGTTTGGGGGGGGGGGTGCTGCTGAAGGCACTGGGGCTGCAGAACTCTGTATAGGTTAATAATAAAAAAAAAAAATTAAAAAAAAAAGCAGAAATGTAAGCTTGGATTCGGTGTGCATAGGTTGAGTTTTCCATCTCTACAGTTGGAGTCCTGTGATGGAGGTGGACGTCTAGAAGTGTACATGTGGGATTGGAGTGGGTCCAACATTTCAGAGGTATCAATGTCGTTGTTGGGGGGCATAAAGTGAATGTTTTCCCAGGGTGGTGCCTGGCGGCACATCCAGGTAGCCAGCATGAATGGAGGAATGAGTGTCTAAAAAAAAAAAAAGCTAAATAAGTGGCTCCTAGCTGTTCATATGTATGTTGGTTAGTGTGCCTCATTTGGAGATGGAAGATTAAGAGCTAGGTAGATGGCTTTACAATATAATTTAGCTTGGCTTATACAGGGGTTAATGGAGGTAGTCGGGAATAGCAAGGTTATCTGGTTGTGGGTATTGATTGGTCCTTTCATGTGTAGGGTTTAGTTTTAGCATACTGCACTGGTAGTTCAATTTATTTTGGGTATTTGATAAGGTCATTGGAAGAATAGCTTCACTTATGGCTGCTTTGTCGTAGATGTGAGTGGCGGTGGTACATTCCTTTCTAGGTTGGCAGGATAGGTTGCCTTGGAAGCTGTTTTGGAATGTGTGTTATGTATTCACATATCTTTTCTTTCTTACAGATGGGGTCTTGGAATGCTGAGGCTGTAATTTAGAATAGGTGGGTATAAGGTGGAGCCTTCTCTTTATATATTAGAGGATTTACTTTTCTCCTTTTCTTTGTAGATGGTGGAGTGCTGACTGCCAGTTGTGGTGATACACAGTGAATTCGCAGATAATGGAAGTGGTGGTGAACAAGGAGTTTACACATGGGGAGCACATGTGGGCAACAGTTACAGACAGAAATTGCTAAAGTGCAGAAGACATCATGTGGTGGATTGAAAGACGGGGTCTTGGAACGAGATGGCTGTACTTTGGAATAGGTGGGTATAAGATTGAGCCTTCTCCTTACATATTAGAGGATTTACTTTGTCCTTTTCTTTGTAGATGATGGTGTGACGAGTTCCAGTGGTGAGATACAGAGCGTTCCCAGATCATGTTTTGGTGTCGAACAAACAGTGGGGTCATTGGACAGCACTGAGGTGACAGATGGGATGTGCAGATTGGATTTTACTTGACGGGCTAAAGGAACGTGGACTTGACAGGCAAGATTGAAGGCCAAGGAATGTGGCAGCTGATGGAGGGGATAAAAGAAGTTTGGTTTTCCAGCAGTGCAGCTGAATATGTATTCACAAGGTAATGTCTTGTTTGCTTGAAGTTGTTGGGGAATAGCAGAATTGAATTTCATATTGTATGTTAGCTGGGGTCTTCCTTGCTAGGGGATCGGGTAGCGTTGGTGGTTGGGGTTGAGTATTCTTGCTCCAGTGGCAGGTGATGCTTTGGTAAGCATTAGGTAATTGCCAGGGGCTGGTAATGTCCGGGTAATTATTGTACACCAAATAATGTTTGGCTTGACCCTTCCCTTTATGGGAAGTAGATTGAACAATTTGGGGTAGAAGGGAGGGGCAATAGCCTGGTCAGGCTGGTTGGTGGAGAAGAGCGATAGGCTTGCCCTCTTCTGTTCCCCCTCCGATGTCTGGATGTTCATTTCAAGGATCTGGGGAAAGGAAACAAGTAGTTGGAGGAAGCTTGCTGAATAGATAAGCAAGTTGAGGTAAGGATGGTGTTTATTTGGTGGATGGTAATTTAATGGATGGTGTATGAAGTGAGTTGGGTGCTGCTTCATAAGTAAAGTAAGTGAGCAGAGGTATGGACCCTGCTTGTTGGGCAGGGTGAGTAGGTACGCTGCCCTGATTAACATTACAATGAATGGTGTATGAAGTGAGATGGGATGCTGCTTGATAAGTATAACAAGTAAAGGTATGGACACTGCTTACTGGGGCAGGGTGAGTAGATACGCTGTCCTGATTAACATTACAAAGGTGTCATGCTGTATTTAGTATCAATTGTATCATGAATAGTTGTAATTAATAAAGTTGGTGATAAAAGCTATGTTATGGAAATGTAATAAAGGTCGTCAAATGTCATTTGGTGTGATGTGTGTTATTGAAGGGGACTGGGACAAATGAAGTTTGGCAACAAACTAAGTTGTCCCGGGACATCTTCATTGGGGGGGAGTTAGGTTAATATTAAGGGGAGTTAAGTGGGTTGGGGAGGTGAAAGGGTTAAGTGGAGACAGGGATGGTTTAGAAGAAGTGAGATAGTGATGGGGAGGGGCTTAAGAGGTTTAGACTAGCTTAGTTGGGTTAAGCAGTCACATTTTGGTGTGAACTTGCTACCCACCCACCCACCCTCTTTTCGTTTGTGGGGTTTAGGGTTATTTTATCAGTGGGGGTAGGCAGAGAAGAGGGATAGGCTTGCCCTCTTCTGTTCCCCCTCTGATGTCTGGATGTTCATTTCAAGGATTTGGGGAAAGGAAATGAGTAGTTGGAGGAAGCTTGCTGAATAGATATGCAAGCTGAGGTAAGGATGGTGCCTGTTTGGTGGAAGGTAATTTAATGGATGGTGTATGAAGTGAGTTGGGTGCTGCTTCATAAGTAAAGTAAGTGAGCAGAGGTATGGACCCTGCTTGTTGGGCAGGGTGAGTAGGTACACTGCCCTGATTAACATTACAATGAATGGTGTATGAAGTGAAATGGGATGCTGCTTCATAAGTAAAGTAAGTGAGTAGAGGTATGGACGCTACTTACTGGGGCAGGGTGAGTAGGTACGCTGCCCTGATTAACATTACAAGGATGTTATGCTGTATTTAGTATCAATTATATCATGAATAGTTGTAATTAATAAAGTTGATCAAAGCTATGTTATGGAAATCTAATACAGGTCGTCAAATGTCATTTGGTGTGATGTGTGTTATTGAAGGGGACCGGAACAATTGTAGTCTCTAGACCAAGATATTGTTTAATTTCCCTCTCAGACCTAACAAAAATCCTTCCTCCTTACTTTCTTTTGCTCTGCCCATGTAGTCTTGACTTCATATCCTGTATCCTGTAAAACTGCAGTCTGTCAATAACTTTCACTTATATTAATCTCCATCAGATTATCATTTTGGAACTTTTGCAAATGACTAGAGCAATGCACTCAATTGCTTAACAGTCTGCATACAATCTTTCTCCAAAAACATTTCCCCTAGCAAAAGCTTTCTTACGCACATTTAAGAGCATACCACCCGTTCAGAATAACAATATCCACTTTGTGGATGTTTCTATTTGCGACTGTCTTGAAGGGTTAAACACATTCTGTTTACTTTTCTTATTTCAACTTTCAGCACCTCCATTTCTATAAATATCCTTTCTTTCTGCACATGACTTTTAATTACTAATTTAATATAGGCATGATTAGACGTTTTCATATCCAATATCTCATGCCAAAACATTGCATCTAACATTAATAGCCCTTTTCAAAAATCCTTTCAAACCTACTTCTTTTTCTCGCCTCATTTCGAGATTAAAGGGATATATGACAACTTGGGTAGTTTCTCCTCCAAATAACAACCAATCTGTTGACCTATTCCTACCTATATGGAATATTTCTTGCTTTCTTATGAGTTTCCTCTCCTCCAAATAGCTTGTCCTAATCAGGGTGAAGTCTTCTGCAAAGATCTGCTGGGAAGAAACAAAAGTAACATTCTTTTAAGCTAACATACTAATCCATACTAATGAGTGTTAACTCTAACTGTAACCATAACCCAGCTTTAAGCCTAGCCATGCATTGCATCTCAGAAACCTTTGTTCTGTAACACAGCCACTATGCAGAATAGCTTGAACACTCACTGTGCACAAATACACACACTACACAAAATCTATCTTACCTAACCCTAGCTCTAATGTGAACTGCAAACACTTGAACATGCGCTAAACCTATCCCCTTACTCAACCCTAATTCAAACACACACACACACACTAAAATATCCTCTGACCTAATGAAAACTTTAATCCTAATCCACAAACACTTGCACTCACTCCTATCCCAGTTAGATAGCCAGTTTTGTAGATAATACACAGTAAGCTAAAAACATCACTCAGTCTGCCAAATGCACAAACTAGCCTTCACTGCACTTTGTCAGCCAAAGAAATGTTTGACAAAATGTAATGTTAATCTATATATACACATATATGCCCACATGTGTGTAACTATAGCTATACGTACTTCTGTTTGTACAGTGTTTCTCAGACCATTTTTAACATTAAATAATGTGTGTTGTAAGTTACAGTGTTGGTATTCATCAAGTACAAGTGTAGAACACTACAGTAGTTTAATAATAATGCATTTTTTCAAATAGCTCACTTATCCCAATAACGATAGGATCCTGAGATTTGTACTATTTACAAAACCACTTATAAGTATTTGGTGTGACAACTTCTAGTACCATCCATTCTATGGGTTCTCTGTTAGTGTTCGTTTGGCTTCACTGGAATTGAAAAATACATTACTGTTACTCATGGATTATTGTTATGATACAAGTTACACACTGCACATTTTGAACTCTTGTATATTTATGAACATTGTTGAGCAAAGGTAACATACCATGTTCTTTTTTCACTCTTGACTACCCCATTGTACGCTGTTCATTATCTCCAGTTCTTTTCTCATCTGATTAGGAATTATAATTTTGTCTGCTATAAATAATCACTATATTTTCTTTAAAAGAAAGGTAGGGTTGGGTTTAATTATTAATGCCACTTTCATGTTCTGACCAATGCTCAATGGCAACTTATTTCAACATCTTCATATCAGGATCTTCCTATAGACTTCTCTAAGTCATTGAGTTGTGTGTAATTACAGAATAGTCCAGTTAAGTACCTATTAATCTCCAAACAAATCTCTTTTGTGCTGTAAATATGATTGAATCAGAAAATCTGTAATAATACAAATCATATTGACATAGAAAATCTGTAATATGCAGCTGATCTCTTGTTTTATACTCCAGCTTGGAACCTTTATTGTCAATTTAGGCACTTTCTAATCAATACTGTCTATACTCTCCCATCTCATTTGGCTATCCTATCCCAACCCATTTAGAGTCAAATAAATATTCTTTCTGGCAATAGCTACAGATCCTTCCTGCTTCTACTCCCACAATGCACTTACATTGCATCACCTTAGTTATGGTGGATGGAAACTAGTTCACTCTACCAAATCAGCTGTAGAAATATGGTGAGCTGGCTATTTTCTCACCTTTTCCTATCCACTGATACCTGACTACTTCTCTCCTTTGACATGCCCCTCTTGTGACTCACTGCCAGTATCCTGCCTGAATAGCTAAGGCATAAACTTTACTAAGCACTAGCCTTGCTAGGAGGGGAAGACTGAACAATGCAGCCTTTGCATGAAGTCCCTGTGATTACCTTTTTGCTCCCCTTTGCATCATTCTTTGGTACTCTACACAGTGCTCAAGTCCATTATCAGATCTACTAGCTACCTGCTAACACTCTGGACTTTCTCTGACAGAACAGGGGCCATCTCAGAACTTAAGGGTGTCTTGGGGTTCTGCCCAACTTAAATTCACCTTTCTTATTTTTGTCTTTATTACCTACCTTATTTCTTCCCTGCCTCCTCCCCTGAGTTTAATGGCCAATATCTGAGAGCTCCTCCTCTCTTGGACCATACCTGCCTTCACAGAGTGTCATCAACAAATGCACTAACTCCCAGAATGGGCCCACCCATTACTTCCAGCACCTTGAAGCTGAGTTGCCTGTGCCATAGTTAGGGTGGTGTCCCCCTACACCATGTCACTTGCTCTTGGATGACTTATTTTATTCCAAGTGAAAAGATAAAGCATTTGGAGAGTACATGAAATACAAGAATGGAGATGGGTCAATAAAGGACAGTTCGAAAACTGCATTTCTGTAGTAAAACCTTTATTGCTAATGATTTCTTTGCCCTTTTCCTGTTTAGCAAATACAACATTTTAATGTAGATTATGTATAAAATATTCTAGGAAGTGTACAACTTCTGTGTTATGAAAAACGTTTCAGTTAGTGACTTGCAGAGCTGAACACTTTGGGAGATTGGCACTGATAATGGAGGGTATCTAGATAAGTTTAACATTATTTTGGCTTTTATTTAGTTTGTTTTTGAAGCTGTATACCTAACAGAAGTATTTTTTTCTTTCTAACCAGGAAATTAGGCTTTTCCTCTTTAGTAATATTTTGTAATGAAGCTGGAGTCCTTTTTACCCAGTTCACCCCAGGTCTTTGTTCGCGCATAAAAACAATTAAAGTGAAAGGTTAATAATCAAACATTAACCAGTGAAAGTTCAACATATCAAACATGCTTAACAGCAAAAAAATAAATCATCGAATGGCCATAGTAGGCCAACAACCAGGAAGTACTGCTATGCATAAGGTAAGTGAAGGAATTTTTTTTTTATAAATTTGTGCTATTCCCCACTGTAATGCGTTCTTGGAGTTGGTATATATAGTTGGGGGGTGGGGGGCTGAGCCCCCCAACTTGGTTGGTTATCTACTTATATTGCTGCTGTTTACCATTGCTTCACATTGGTGCACAGTGCACACCACTGTGCAATAATTATTTAAAAAGAAAAAAATGGGGAAGGCAAGAAAGTGGTGAAATGGGGAGCAAGTAGGTTGAAGAACAAAGTGAAAGGAGGGCAGGAATGTGCATGAAGGGTGTAGTAAAGAACTATAGCTATCCATTTCTTCAAGAATAAAACATGAACATATATCACTTTAATTCTAAATTCTTGCAAATCCTAGAATACCATGCCCCCACTCGCACTGTCAGAACCAGGAGCAAAGTAGCTCCTTGGCTCACAAAAGAGACTAGGCTTAAACTGTTACAAAGAAACAAAATCTGGGCCAAATGGAGAGCTACTAAAAACCCAACTGATCATCAAAACTTTAAACAGCTGAGAAATACCACTAAAAAAAATCAATATTGCTTGATAAAAAAAAAAAAATTACTTTAATCTCCAGCAAAGCCATCAACAGAACCCACAAAGTTTCTGGTCAGGTATTAATAGACTTCTATACCCAGTACAGACCAAGACACCTACCCCTTCTGGTTTCTCTCATAACTCCCCCAACCAGATTGCTGATGCATTCAACAATTTATTTACTGAAACCGTCCAAATTCTAGCTAATACCATACCACCTGTTAGCTCAATTTTGCCTCCCTCCCCAACTAGACTACATCCTACATTTCAGTTCCAACCAGTTGCAGCATTTCTTATCTATACACTACTTCAAAAACTTAAACCTCGCAAACCCTCAGCTGACCTGCTACCAGCTCAATACCTGCAAATTGTAGCTAGAGTGCTTGCCCATTTCCATCCTAATCAGTAGAACCATTACAGAATGTACCATCCCATCTCTTTGGAAAATCTTGCACATTATCCCACTACATAAGGGTGGTAACTCAACCAAACTCTCAAACTTTCGTCCCATAGCCCTACGCTCTCCATTAGCTAAAATCATGAAAAAATGTATCGACCGGCAACTACTTGATCATCTTCTCCAAAATAACCTATTAGCTGACTGTCAGCATGGTTTTAGGCCATTCCATAGTACTACCACTGCACTCTTATCCTTTTCTGACTGTATTAATAAAAATCGAAATAACAACCTGCTTTCCTTTGCACTCTTTATTGACCTCTCTAAGCCTCTGATATGGTTAACCATCAGTTAGTTCTAAATATACTTGAATCACTTTCATTGGGCCCCCAAGCAGTGAAATGCTTCAAGTCCTATCTAGAAAACAAGCAGCAAGCTGTCCTCTGGGACAATAATGTATCCACTCACCTCCCTATTTCCCTTGGTGTCCCTCAAGGCTCTATTTTGGGACCTCTCCTTTTCTCTATCTTCATTAAAGATCTAAATGCTAACCTTCCTCAAGCCACCTGCATACAATATGCAGATGATTCCACATTAGTCTGTAGCGCTGCATCTTCTGCTGAACTCCAGACCATCACCCAAAAAGTATTCAACTTAATAGAAAGCTGGTTCCTCCAACGCTGTCTCCTCCTAAATCCTAAAAAAACTAAATTACTACTGTTCACTCCCTCACAGAAATTCTCCCCTATAAATTTCACAGTTACATCCAATAATGGCACTCTCATAGCACCCGATGTGACCTCTAAACTCTTACGTGTAACAATTGACTATAACCTGAACTTCGATTCACACATTAACTTAACCATTAAATCAGCTAATAGAAAACTAGGTTCCCTGTACAGGATTAAACCTTTCCTTACTCCTGTAGCTAGAAGTCCAATCACCCACACTCATCTTATCTCTACCCTCCTATATGCCTCCCCCATTTATACCAATCTATCCAAAAGTAACCTGAATAAACTGTCACCCTCCTATTGTAACATTGCCAGATTTGCCACTGGCTCCCCATTTAGAACCCACCATTGTCAAAATCTCAAATAGTATGGCTGGAACTGCAAAATCAACTTCTACTTTAGCAACTTACTATCACCCAAAAGATTTTGCACCATCCCAGTAATACCCCAATACTCAGCAGCCTTATCACCCCATACAAAAATCTCACAACCTTACGCCCAGCTAACAAATTACTAGTGGCCATGCATAAAGCCAATAATAAATCAGGTGACTGTCTTTTCTCAAATTCTGTGGGAAAAATTTGGAACAGGCTTCCCAGTGAACTAACATCTCTTTCTTCAACAAAACTTTTCAAGAAGCAACTAAAAACTTTCCTTAAAACTCAGTGGCTATGTCCATGCTCTAACCCTGACTAATAACCTCCTTCATTCCATGCTCTTATTCACTATCATTTTAGGCCTCTGGCCATACTACTCTACTGACCTCAGTTAGTTGGACCACTAGCTTACTGAATGCTATTACTAGCCTAGTCTCTCTGGAAAACTACACTGGAATATAAACCTGCAAAATATCTCCTCTACCTTGTATATACATGCTACTATCTCTCCTGGACTGTAGAATTTGAAAACTACCCACCATGTAGATATTTGCTACTTTTACACTTGGACTGCAGAATGTGAAAGTTACTTAAAATAATGTGTTCTCAGCTAACCCACTCATCATGAAGTTCCTTGCTAGCTTTCTCTGTGATTAATATTAAGTTTCTACTGTGTGAAATATTCTTTGTTTTGTATCTGTAAATACTGTTATTCACTTGTAACAATGCAAACATTTCTTGTAGCCAGATACTCATGTAAAATGTTTTTGTTAGTATATTGTTATAGGGTGCCTTCTTGTATATTGTTATAGTGCACCTTCTTGTAATTCATTATTTTTTACCATTGTTATTATTATTTCGTAATTTACTTAGCTGAATGGAGCTTATCTCCCTGGGCCTATACTGAAAATGGACATGTATCCAGTTGGACTAGCCCAGTCAACAAATGTAAAATAAAACAAATAAAATATGCCAATATTTAGCTGAATTTGGACTGTCTCCTTCAGAGAGAGGGGTGACCACAACACTATCTGTGTATAGGGAATTGTGTTATGAAGACACACGTGCAAAATGGAGAGCTATGTATGGGACAGGGTTTTTTTTTTTGGGGGGGGGGGCTGGTGCCCATTGTTTTTTTTTTTTTTGAGAGAGAGAGAATTGTTGGGGAAGGGCTGTAGGAATGTCTGGGTTAGGTCAGTTGGGCAGATGAGGAAGCAATCACAGACAAACAAGGCAACAAGACAAGAGACAGGGACATTGTAGGACACAAGAGGTGGGTGAACACCATGGTTGCGGTGAGGGTGGGGACATCGTGAACCCATGGACTTCAAGCTGGGTGACAGTGAGAATTGAGCCATCACCCACTGGTTTGTCATCAATGTCACCTCACTGCACAGATGGCTGAAGTGTCTGACATCTCCATCTCTTTGTGCTATTTAATACAATGATGGAGAGCAATGTCTCCATCCGGCATAGGCATGCACCAACTGTGCATGTGTGCATGTAAACCCTGGCAGTTCATCATGGGTATCACCACCTCTACCACTGCTCCCAGAAGGAGCCACTGGCCTATCATGTAGGGCAGAACTATCTGAGGGGCCAGGTAGTGTAGGGGCAGCAGAGGGGGTGCTACCTGGTCACGCAACAGATGTGCTGAGTAGTAGTGCTGTAGCCGGTAGAGCCCCCGGGGGGGCAAGAAGATCCTGTGGGACAGGCCTACCCCACTGTGCTGTGGAAGAAAAACAAAAATAACAAATTACAAAAAAAAAAAAAAAAAAAAAGGTTGGGGTGAGAGGAAAAAAAAGAGCGAACCTTAGTAACTTCATATGTGACATATAAAGCATTGATACAATTATTTGACTATTCTGTTAACTTTGCTTTTAACACTATCAACTCCTAACAAATACTTTCATTGCTAAGACTACACAGCTCCTAATAGATACCCAATATACTACAGATTGCAGCACACAATCCTTGATGTGTGCATATATTGCAAATATGTGTGTTCTAATTATACTGATTACAGTTTACAGCAGGCTAGTAGTGACACTGTTTAAGAGTTCTGATGTTACATTGCAAAACTGATGAATACATAACAGTATTGCATATTTCAAAAGTGTGGATTTTGAAGGCACAACCTATGACTACTCTGTAATAGTGAACTGCTCATAGGTTCATAGGATGATACTAGGCTAATGGCCTGGAGGCCATTATAAACCTAGCCAAGAATTTTGTCCATGTTTCCACAAAGTCAGCACCTGTTGTTGTTTTGGCCTCCAGACTAAAGCACGCATACTTGCCTATTACAATTGAGAAATGAATGCTGAATTTGATACAACTGTATAATAAACCAATAAAAGCATTTTTACTTTTAATGTTTAAATAACAGAGTACTGTTCTGATGTATACATACCACATGCTTCTCGCATCAATGCCAATCTAGTGGCATGGGTTCACACATTCAGTTCTCATTCTGTGACTGCTGCAGAAAAAACAGAACAGAATAGAATAGAATACCATTAAGCATACCAAATGTGACTATATCCAGCTTTTAACTCTTACATGTAGTCTCTGTAAGTGATACTTACACACCTGTGGAGTGCCCCACAGTCCTTCATTCCTCAATCCAACAACTGATGGTATCCCTTTTCCTCATGCTGAGGTCTCTAGTATTTATTTATTTAATTTAATTTAACATTTGTTTACCCGGAAAGTCTGACTTGGAACAAGCCAATTTTCAGTGGAGGCCCGGGGAGAAACACTCCAGACACATGTCTTTGTAAGGTGGGAGGAAACCGGAGTACCCAGAGAAAACCCATTAATGCAGGGAGGAAATGCAGACTCTGCACAGAAGGAACCCCAGCTGAGAATCAAACCAGAGAATGTCTTGATGTGGGGCAACAATTCAAACCACTGCATCACTGGTCCATCTAGTAGTGATTCCTACAATGTTCCCCAGTGCAGGGGATACTAGTAGCAATGGCAGAGCCCAGCCTAGACTATTTCATGCATCTACTTGTAATTCATGCCCTGATAGTCTCTCTGCAAAAGCTTGTGCCCATAGTTATTCACTATGAGTCCAACAAACACTTTGGACTCCTGGACTCCCCATCTTTGAGCACAGAATCTCAAAACCTCTCCAGGAATGCCTGCCATGTCTACCACAGATCAAGACCAATGTAAAATGATGTTTTCCCACCAATTGCAGGTTTAGCACTTCTGGGAATGTGCACTTTCTGGTTTTGCAACATTTGAAAGTGTGCATTGCTTACCATCACACAAACACGTTGCACAAGAGTGCGCACTGCCAGGAAATGTGTTTGTGCAATGAACAATAGTATTAATTGAATGCATCTGGTGTATCTTTGTGGCTGTCTGGATCCTGTCTACCACCTGGGTAGTCCATTTGTCTGGTTGGTACACTGCCACTCTATGCAGAAAGGAGATGCACATAGCCAAAGCATTTCCTGCTAAGTGACACATCATGCTGGGGTCCCAAGAATCTTTTAAAAGGTATAAAAAATGGAGAATTAGTTGAAATGCAGAAAATCAGTCTATGACATACACAAATGTTAGTACACATGAGATATGACTAAATATGTCTTGATCCCAACTCTCACTGCAATGCACTGTCAGAAAAAATGAGGAGGGACTTGTCCATGTTTTCTGCACAAACAGTTTTGCAGCAAATACATGATGTAAATCCTCACACAAACAAGTGCAACTGAAAGTACACTGATATCAAGGCATGACATGTTATTTGTATATGTATTATATTTTATATAGTTGTATGTAGTGCACTTAGCGATCATACTACCTGCTATGATTATTCCTTGCAAATATACAGCTCTGTCCTTCCTTTCTGTGTTTATTGGTCATTCATCAGTTATCTGACCATCACTCACAGACATACAGTGTGTAAGCCAGTCTATGTAATTAAAATGTGTGAGGATATTAGATGGAACACAGCTATGCAGTTGCCATCAAATTAAGGGAAAGTTGGATGGCACAAACAACCATAGACTTCTGTTTTAGGGGTGGGGAGCAAGGGTGGGTTACTGTCATGGCCCATGCAAGGGTATTATGTTTTTTTGAGAGGGTGGACCCAGAGTAAGTTACTTTTTTGGCACAAACAACGATATGTTGCTCTTGTTACTCTCTTTGTTTTGCATCCTGCCAGTTTGATCTTGTGAGGGCAGTGAAGCCAGACACTGCTATGTGTCTCATTACTTTCTAACGTCTCTCTGTTATGATTTCCTATTACAAGCATATGGTGCTAATCTGAGGGCATGCAGTGATCATCAGTACTTTGGAGAGGTATCATTGTCTGAATCTTTAAGGCCTGAGGCCTACTACTTGCTAATAGACACATACAAGTCAAATAACTCTCTGCTGTCACGTTACATTAATTTTTGCACAAATTTCCCACCTTGTATTTTCTTACTGCACCAAGTGATGAAATACAAGGACATGTCATAATATCATTACACAATACAATATGTGTTCAGGACTTACCTTGAAAATGCAGCAGTTGCCACAGTGTTAGTTCAGGGCTGACTATGAAGCAAGCAATGCACAGCCAATACATGGGGAGGTAAAGGCTCTGGCTCTGAGCTGATACTGGCAAAGGTCATAGGGTTCCTGTACTGTGTCCCTGTCTGCCCTGTAGCACTCTACAATGTCCATGCTGTGTATGTTCTGATAAGTTAAATGTGGTCTGAAAACTCTTCTCTGTCTAGGCCTAAGCCTATTGGCAGTATCAGCAGCATTGCTTGCAGCCTGTAGCACATACAAGTGGAGTTATTTGGGCAATGCAGTGGTGCAGAGGTTAGCGGTGTCATCTCACAGCAAGATGTTCTCTGATTTGTTTCTCGGTTGGGATGCCTTCTGTGTGGAGTCTGCATGTCCTCCCTGTGCTCATGTGGGTTTCCTCTGGGTGCTCCAGTTACCTCCAACATTCCAAAGACATGCATCTAGATTGTTTTCCCTAGGCCTCCACTAAAATGAGCTCTGTCTCAGCTGGATTTTCCTCATAAAGATATGTTAAATAAATAAATAAATAAATAAAAATTAAGCAGCAGCAGCTTGTAACACTGTGTCTGTGTGACTTTCTGTGTCTGTACTTCACTACTTTTAAAATCCACAGGAAAAACCAGCATGGAGCCTTCATGGTTGCTTTATACCTTGTTGAATAGCTCCACCAGATTGGTTGATTAGTATACAATTAAGCTGCTTATGCTTATGCTGCAATCAGCATCTCTGAAACACAACCTAGACAGATGCAATCCATTAATAATCTACTCCATTATAAGAAGGTAACTGATGGTGAGGAATCTTGCTACATGTTCAGAACAGCAAAATATTCCCAAAGCTATCATTACAGAGGAGTATTGAACTTCAGCAGGTATGGACTCATTTTGTTACCTACATAATGCATATGCTGGAATATATTAATGAAAAATGTGAAGCAAAGCGTTTTACACTGTTATCTGTATGCATTAGTTAGAAATGTGCTGATGGCATGGCCATGTTTGTCAATCCATTTCAGAGGTACAAGTGATTGGGAATACATGAAAATAGAAAGTTTGTAATACATATGTACCAAATGTTTCAGGGACAGGTCCTTTGAAAGCATGTCCTTTGAAAGCATATTTAGCATTTCAAAGATGTTTTCTTAGAAATATTGTTCATGTGCCTGTTCTTTTCTGGATGGAAGGAGCAAATAAAGGCTACTGTTATGTCACAAACTAGACTGAACTGTTCTTTTGGGGGAGCACAGTTGAGTTACTGCTATGGCACATAGAAGGAGATGTTGTTCTTGCTACAGTCCTTGTTTTGCATCCTGCCTGTTAGCATTTCACATCTGTCATATGTTTTATGTTTTTCAGTGGATACTACTGACTGCCTACCTTAACTATTTATCTGGTAACAGTTACTGTGTAGTTATGTGATACTTATGTGTATTATCATTCTCTTGTCTTTTAGGACCGAAAATGTAATTGAGGTGCAGACCCCCCTTAAGTGAGGTTGAGAATACTATAATTTATGACATGACCTGCCAACATGGGGCTTTTTTCCTCAGAAAGGGTCATCCCAATATGCCAGAGGCTGAGACTATGTCAGCAAATCAGTACAAACATGAATTCCATGGGTGGCCACAGCCAGACTTATGAGTAGGTACGCCATAGGGCCACTGACATGATAACGTCTGCAAGGAGGCATGTGGCTGCTGTTGCCCAAGACCAGAGGGTAACTGGGTGTAGGCCTGCTGCAGAACAACCTCTCACCCCCCCCAATGGCAAATCATTTACAACAGGACAATTCACAGCAGAGTGGCCTACAACATGTAATTGAGTGCCACTCCTTCTCAATCTCAAGAAGAGCTTCTAGGTAAACTTTGTTATATGACCACTTGAATAATGTTGTATAGCAAAACAATTGAAATAAAACTTACTTCTGCGTCATATGTCATTTTTTTGGGGGGGTGATTGATATAGTGATAAGCTCAGTTTTGAGTTGTCAGCCTGGTCTATATCATATGAGCGAATTGCGCAAATTGCGAACGCTCATAATATCAAATGTACCGGACCTCAAAGTGCTTATTCTGAGATCACGGTACAGTGAAGAATGGGATATTTTCCCTTCTTCACTGTAGTGCGATCTTGGAGTTGGACTATATACTTAGCGGGGGTGTGGGGGGCACAGCCCCCACAATAGGAGGTTCGTGGTCCAGTACATTCGATATTATGAGCGTTCACAATTTGTGTGATTCGCTCATATGATATACACCCTTGTCAGCCACGTTCTTGTTGAACATACACTTCTTGCAGATAGAGAGGAGTACATGTAGTACCCTTTGTCTTACTGTTAAATGTGATGATGTTGGCCTTATATCTTGCTTAACTTATTTCAGGACCATCTGAAATCCAGTGATGTATGCCTCCTGCATATGGCAAGTCAAATATAGTTAATGTAGTACTGCAGATCAATTTATAAAAATATCATAATGTGTCATTTTAGGTCTGCTGTGTGTATTACTGTACTGTCTGTAACAGTGTCAGCACTGTTAGTTGTTTAGCATATACTGCACCATAGTAGTGCAGGCATTAATGTATGCCTATGTTTTTCCCTTTTTATCACAGGTAATCATGACAATGGGAGTATGGGCCCTGTGCCACCTGGTGTCAGTGTCTCATGGTGAAACTGAGGCACAGTTGGTAGGTGCAGAAGTTGAATCTGACACAGAGGTAGACTTACAGCCACCCCCTCAGACACAGCCAGTAGGCCTACACCTACCCAGTCTACTGAGACCACAGATATAGGAGAGCTCTAGGGTGAGGACATTGAGCAAAGAAGTGTGGCTACTGTGGCATCAGTGCCTGTTGACTCTGGCCATAGCCAAAGTGTTGGTGAGGTACCATGCAGGAGAGTTAATAGGAGTTCTCAGAGGGGGCCTGCTGTCCCTCCTTCCCCTGGTGCAGGTTTCTCTTCCTGTGTCACTTAACATATGTTTAGGGCCATCATGGAGTAACAGGCACATTCAGAAAGGTACTCCAGACAAATGCTCAGGGTTGTGGATGTGGCACAGTCTTACATGCATGAATGCCTCAACTGTGTCACCAATTCTTGATCAGATAAATGACACATTGGAAAGAGGGGTGTCTATAATGGACCGAGGGTATATGTCATGGAATAGGCAGTGTCTCTGTCTTAACATCTGCTAGGAGGAGAATGGTGTACTTATGGGCATGGGTCAGCCACAACATCTGCTGATAGCTAAAGTGGCCAGGCCCAATCACTCTCCCATAGTGGCAGTACTTCCGCTGGTCAGTAGGTGAGTGTGCTGTCCACACCCAGACATGGCAGGCCATGGAGTCATGGTCCTGGGCATCCTCGTCAAGGTAGCATATCCAGTAGACATCAGTCATGCTTAGGTAGCTGTGCTGCATCTGACCATGGGCCTGGAGGTGCCAGTGCAACTCCTGGCAGAGCTGGTTCTCATGGTCAGGGGTGACAGCAATGAACTGCCACCTCTACCATGCAAGGCTGTCCAACACACCAAGATGTAGACCTAGGACTGAACCTGGCTGTGTTCATGCAGACCCTCACACACCACTTTCATATGGAGGGCTCCTACACACAAACACACACACACACACACACACACACACACACACACACACACACACACACACACACACACACACACACACACTCACAAATACAGCCTGCCTGCCCCCCCAGCACCATGTGCAAGTGATGGTAACTGTGCCATATCCCTGTTTTCTCTCATTTGGATTCAGGGATACAAAAGCTTTGTGTCTGATACATGGGGCACATAGCTAGATTAGTGCCTAGTATATCTGTATTTGTGTTGTTGAACTGACAATAGTACCTGTCAGTTATATATGCCTTGTCAAATTATACAGTGGACAGCATCATCATGTCAGTACTTTCTAGCATATTCTCTTGTAAGGGTTGTGAAGTCAGGAACTGCAATGCATATCACTGCTTTACAACTTTTCTCTTTGAAGTTTTCCAGTACATACGTAGGGTGCATATCATAACACACGCCATCACATTCAGATCTCAGGATTGTGTAACAGCACTGTAGTAAACCTCATCAGAACAGTAATACACTGTAATGCTCTCTTTTGCATGAACCTCACCAGACACATGCAGCATCTGGACAGACCACAGGGCTTTCCCATCAAGATAACACAGGGCCTACTAACCATGACATGATGTATGTGGGTAGATTAAAAGACATGCCACTGTCATTTGTCTGGTATCGCATTACATTGTAACTGTTACTCTAAGCTTATTACTTTTGGTTTAATCACTTAGCCTTCAGGCAGTTGTCTTACATTCAGAAGGTTTGTAGTCTACATTTCTGTGGGAGAGACGGTAGCCTCTGCCCTTTTGAGATTGGAATTGCTAGTTGAATGCTTACTGTGCCTGTTGCTCTAAGTGTCTTTGTTATTTATTTTTATTTATTTATTTTACATTTGTTTACTGGGAAGGTCTGACTGGAACGAGGTCCATTTACAGTGGAGGCCCAGGGAGAAAAGCTCCACAAGAACACAATTTACAACATAAATATTCTGTACAGCTGTGTATATATACACAACGTATACAATCAAAGAGATATAACATACAATAGATTGTTCTAAGAAAGTTTAGCTTATACATAGTAGATCCTGGATGTCAGTATTAGTAGAGCTAAACACACATGGACTGATGCAATCAATATCTGATGGCATGAAGGAGGCATCTGACAAGATAAAAAATAATTTGTACAAGATAAAAATAAATTGCAAGATGGTAGGCCCTGTGTGCCGCATGTTGTCTGCATTGTTGTTGGAATATTTGAGCACTGTATATTAAAGATAGGTAGTGAAGAGAGGAGGGTAGCAAGATTTGGTGGAGAGCAGGAAAGCATTTATGTGATGCAAGGACAGAGCCATGACTGCAAGAGGTGTGACTTGAGTGACTTTTTGAAAAGTGAAATAGATGGTGTTGAGATATTTTGGGGGAGGTTATTCCATTCCCTAGCAATGGTGTGGGAAAAAAAGATTTCCCTGCAGAATTGTTGGCTTTGGATATGCAGATCAGGGTTATGGTTTAAGCACTTGGCCTCCAGACCAGTTATTTTACATTGGGAAGGCCTGTGGTGTAGAATGTTGTGGCAGAGGATAGCCTACACTCTTCTAAGCTGGGAATTGCTGGTTGCAGTCATATTGTGTCTGCTATTCCAAAAGTGTCTTAGTTCTGGTTTAAGCACTTGGGTTTCAGACCACTCATTTCACACTAGGAAGGTTTGTTGTCTGCACTGTTTTTGGAATATTCTACTGAATTGCTGCTTTATTGAAACTGTTATTTCTTCTGTTGTGATTGTGATTTTCTGCACTTTGAATTTGTAGTACTTCTGCATTTTATAGCATAGGCTCAATTCAGACTTGCTAAATCTAGACCGGTTGGTATCATTTGAACACTAAAACCAACCCTCTTTCATTAATAAGACCCCTGGCACTCTTGTAGCAGAACTGTGCAACCAAGAACCCATCTGAGTTGGGGATTGCTGGAAGAAGGCTAACTCTTGGTGTTTCTCTTTGTTTACTTTTATAAAAGCAGTTAACTTCACTTGTATTTCAGTGTTCTGTCTGGCCGGGTTTGCACTCAGTTTACAGGAACTGCTCAAAGCTTGCACTGCTGGCCTGCAAGCAACTCAGCTGTGCACTGTAAAACATTGCCATGTTTTTCTGCCCTTAGCCTCCATAGAATATAGACATTTTAGGTTCATAGGTTCATAGGTAGGTACTAGGCTATCTGCCCAAGGGCCTACACAAGCCTAGCCAATAAGGTTCCCTGGCTTACACCACACAAGAAAGTTATTTTCCTATGCCACTGTCGAGCAGAGACACAGAAGTGATCTCCGGGGTGTATTTCCTATAGGAAATAAACAGCCTCTGCAAGTCTCGAACCCAGGACCCTGCACACCATAGCCAAAGTGATTTGCCACTAAGCCATGATGAATATTGTTAGTCTTCCACTGAATCCTGGTCACTCTAGCCCACTCCCCACTAGTTACTACAGTATATACCTTCCATAATGGATGGACAGTTTCCCCCATTTCTCCAGGCAGCCTGATTTACATGGGCATCCTAAGGAAACATAGCAATTGCCTCATGTATACTGACAACCAGTTACTGCTAAAACAAACTAATACAACATGTGAGAACTTTATATATACTATGAACTTGGAAGCAATTCTGTCACATAACAACAAACCAGATATCAAACGTTGTTAGCACACATACACATCACCTCTTGCACATAACAAGCTCATAACACATAGATCCACATACACAGAGATAATCGCTAGAAACCTAACTAAAGATCAGAGACCTCCCAAGAGCAAACCCACTGCACACACTGCAGACCCACCAGAATCCAGTACACATAATATGCACAACAGTGTCTCAGCCAATTAGCCCCTCAGGCAAAACAATTCAAAACCCAGTGTCTTGCTCACAAGTGACTCCATAGTGAGACACACAGATGTCCTCCCTCGCTAGGATGGACAAGGTCACGGTCAGCTACCTGTCAGGTGCTAGGGTCCATCAGATCATGCACGCACTCAAGTATCTCAGTAACAAGTACAGATGAATCTGTCAAAGTCCATGTTGCAGTGAATGACTGGAGACATACCTTACTGTATTATATGAAGAGAGACATGACTGAGTTCTCAGATTATCTGTCCCAGGCAGGTATGTCCCTAGCCCTAAGCAGCAGTCCAGATTCACTCAGGATAATGCCTTAATATAAACAAAGCATGACTGACTTCAAGAATTGGCTTTGCTTCTGTTGTCAGTCCAGGTGGATCCAGTATCTCTCAGCCTGGGAAAATATGGTCAACAGACCATGCTACTTTGCCAGAGATGGTCTTCACCTGTCACTTCTAGCTTTCGGTTACTGGCAAAAGTACTTGCCCCCCCCCCCCATTGTGGCATTTTTAGGCAATGTTAGAGCAACTAAATTCCCAATGTAAAAGAATCCAGTAGAGACAAACTGAAAGTTATGCTGTTTAATGCAAGGAGTATAAATCAGAAACTTCACTCACTGGAACCACTCTTTAAATTGGAAGATGCCCATGTCTGTGCAGTCACACAGACATGGTTCAAGGCCGCAAAGAGACCCCTGGCCATGCAGGGCTACAATGCTTTTCACATATTCATACATAAAAACAAGAGTGAAAGAACCAAAGGCAAAGGTGTATACATCTTCATTAAAGACAAATACACCTCGATTCGGGTCGAGTACAAATGTGTACAACTACTCCAAGTACAGCTAACGGTAAGTAAAACCCCCTTCCATATCATTGTTAGCTACAGATCTCCCACCATGAACCACGAGTACCACTCTACCTACTTGGACATACTTGAGTCACTTACTATGCAGCCAAACACCTTAGTCATGTGTGATTTCAACTATCTTTCCATCAATTTGGAGCAATATATGAGCACAAACAAGTTCACCCTAAGGTTCCTGGACATTGCTAATACACATTCTCTGTAACAGATAGTCTGCAAACCCACAAGGGGCTTGAATGTCCTAGACTTATTCATTTGTGCATATTACATTTTTGTACTCACCAACATAGGTGATCTCTACACTAACCCTTGTTTGTTGTCTCCCCTGGTCAGGTAGGATCAGAATTCAGTCTTGTTCGAATTCATGATCATGCCTGACACCCATCAAGAGCAGAAAGAATGAAGCATTTCTACAAAGTAAACTATAGACTCCTAACCAATGCTATAAACAGTTGCAAACCCCTTGCTACCACTGTCCACAATGACAGAGGTGTACATAAATGGCCTGTACAAATACCTATACAAATGTATGGAGTCGGCCATACATGAGCAGATTAAAACAAGGATCTCACAGAAAACAAGCCACCCTGGTGGGCATCAAGCTTAAATAAGTTATACAACAAGTGGAAGAAACCAATGTCTAAGAACAAGAGGTAACTGACTCAGCACAGGAAGGACGTCTTCCACAGCTTGAACAAGCAAATTAGCCATCTTGTAAAGTCCTCAAAAGCCATGTACAAACCTAAACTAGTATCCCTAGCTAAAGATAATCAGAAGGCATTTTTTAGCTACATCAGAAATCTAAAAGTGAACGGCCAGTTTTGTGACTAACTAGTAGTGGATCATATGGCTCATACTGACCCTGAAGACATCACCAACCTGCTATCAGACAATTTGGGGCAAACTTCATCCCACTCTCCCACCAGACATACACCAAAGCATACCCTTCAGCAGTCCCTTACATATTATCTCCAAAGAGAAGTTCATAACTGCACCCGCCATGGCCAAAAACACAACCTCTCTGTGAATGGATAAACTCTCAGGCTGCTGACAAAATGGTCTGAAACAGGAACTAGCAGAACCAGTTGGTACTCTCTTCATCCACAGTGTAGGTAGTGACTTTATCCCAGTAGAATGGAACACAGCAACAGTAATTCCCTTGCACAAAAGGTGTCCATCAACTGACCTTCGGAACTATAGACCCCCAAGCCTAATCCAGTAATTATGAATGTCCATAGACATCCATGTGATATAACAGAAGTAAACAGGATACATTACTGTGCAGATAAATTAATAACAGATAAAATTCTACCACAAGAACACAGGGTAGTAAGGGAAAGGAAGGGGAGAAATCGAATACCATCATGGAAGTATCGAACAGAGAAAACTATAAAGCAATTAAGACAAGAAGTATCACTGTTAGAAGAGTATAGATGAGGGAACAGATCAACAAGAATACTTAGAAAGATAGATGTGATAAAAGCAATGGACAGTATTATACTGGATCAGGATCTATCTTGCACTATAGCAACATATAAACTAAAAATCTCAAGACAGGCAGAAAAACTTTGAAGATGCACAGATACATATAAAGGAAAACTACCCCAAAAAGTTCTATAGAGTCTTGGGAAACAAGGCAAAAGGAACTGAAAGACCACTCAAAAAAGAAGAAATAGATATATTTTGGAGAAATACTTATAAAGATCCTGTGAAGCATAACAAAGATGATAAATGGATAGAAAAAGTAAAAGAAAGAATAAGATGTTCAAAGGTACAGGATATGAAATGGGATGAGGAAACAGCCAGAGAGATTGAGATAAAGTTAAGAAAAGCCTTCAGTTGGAAAACCCTAGGCCCAGATGCAGTACCTAATTTCTGGCTAAAAGTAGTAACATCTTTGCATGAAAATTTAGCCATTAGTAAGAACTATTTATATGCACATCCCAAACAGGCACCAACTTGGTTAACAACAGGAAAAACAATGTTGGAAAATTCTGGAAGAACCTCATGTTGATCAGGATCAAATGCAGGGATGGTTAAGAAAAGGTGAATTTAAACCAAAAGATGAAAGGTTAATATTGGCAGCCCAAGATAGTACACGTTGGTTTGCAAAGTCCATTGAACATGTGGGATAAACAGACAAATGTACTTTTTGTAAAACAGAATTGGAAACAGTTGCACGCCTTGTTGCTGGTTGTGATATACTAATGGCAGAAGGATTGAATGCTGAAATGCATAATAATGTAGCAAGACTGTTGTAGTGTGGATTGTGCAAACATTATGGTATTGAAGTGGCTGAAAAACACTGGAAACATGAGCCACAAAGCATCATAGAAAATGATGAAGTCTACATCACATGGGATCGCCCATTACCAACAGTTCAAAAGATAGATGCGAGAAAAACAGATATAGAGGTCCAGGAAAAGAAGACAAAAGTGTATTGATCAATGAAATTGTTACACCCAGTGACTACAGTATCTTGTGAACAGAGAGACACAAAATCATAAATATTAAGATTTGCAGGAAGAAATGAGAGCAGTGTGGAAAAAAAAGATACCCAGTTCCAATAGCAGTAGGAGTAATGAGTCTTATAAAAAATAATCTATAGTCATATTTAGATATGTTACCAATACATGTAACACCATGCAAATTGCAGAAGGAGTCATTACTGGGCACATTGTAGGTGCTGTGAAGAGCACTTTTGGCTGACATCAACAATTGAAACAATACTAATTTCATGACCTTTAATTGTACTTTGACTTAGGAATGGGGTCCATTCCTGTCATGATATTAGAAACACAAAAGATTTGGAGAAATTAAAAGAATGTGAATTAACACATGTCACTAGATGGGTAGCCAGCTGGATCACTGACAGAAAACATACAGTGAACGTTGGTGATTCCACCTCTAACAGCAGGCCAGTTACAACTCGTGTATCACAAGGATCTGTGCTGGGCCCCCTACTACTAAGAATATATTTCTCAGATGTCTAGGGGAAAATAGATGGCCTGTGGTTTACCATGTTCACAGATGAATGCAAACTGGGTGCAATCATTGAGTCCCCTAAAGATGTTGACATATTACAGAAAGGCCTTTCACAGACAAATGATTGCATTGTCATCCCTTTCAGCCAAAGGGAAGTCCCAGCACATTACAATACTAACAGTACCCCCACCCCTCCTTGGATGAACCCCTGTGGTGAGAGATTTATGAACACAGGTTGATATAAACCTTTACTTCAATCACCATGTGTCCACAGTGGTAAGGAAGGTCTTCTGTGCTGCACATCTCATAAGTAAGGGCAGCATATCCAGAGCTAAGGATGTCATAATTCCTCTGTACTCATCCCTCATCAGACCACTAACAGAGTACAATGCTCTCTTCTGCATGTACCTCACCAGATACCTGCAGCACCTGGAGAGGCCTCAGAGGTTTCTCACCAAGGTAGGTTTCTCACCAAGGTAATTCAGGGCCTGCAACATATGATCTATATGGACAGCCTGAAGGCTGAGGCAACTTGTGCCTGACCTACAGATCAGTCTCAGACCCTGGTCTAATGGAAATGCTGCACATCCACAAGTCACATGGGGCAAGATTCACTCACTCTAGGGATCTTAACCTAGCCTGCAACATTAATAGGACATGCTGGACAGGCAGATATGTCTCCCAGTAATTGCCACTCCTCTGGAAAAGACTCCCAATTCACATAAAACAGAGCTCCTCAATGACTATATTTAAGCATAACTTAGACAACTGGATTGGAGACATTACATTTACCCTGGGTGTGTCACCATGTCCCTCTTGGATAAGGGCAGCTGCTGTTAATCATACACTTGCACTGCAAATATAGACCATACAAGTTTGTCAATAAGGGAACAATGGTATAACATGGTTAGGTTTAAAAAGACCCTAGGGCCAATAACCTAGTAAATGCCTATGGACCTAAGGTGACATCTTCCTGGGCTGCAGGCCATTGTCTGATCCTGCCCTGGTGGGATGGTTGTATATGCAATAATCTCATATAGTTGATTATCTCAGCATTGTCTGCTGAGCATATGGTGATAGCAGTGTCCCACATGCTGGTGTAAAAGGATCTCTATAATGTCAAGTAAGAGTTCACAACCCCACACATACAAACACATTTGACTGCAGTGAGAACAGAAACCCTACTTATTTAAGTACACAGACTACAGAACACAGTAGTATATGCTAGCACCACAGCACAAGTCTGACTTTTACATATCTGGATGACATCAGCAGGCCATGTGGGAGACAAGAGTTTGGGAGGGCTGCATGAAATAGATGTGTAGATTTGTGCACGTATCAAAATACCAGCAAGTAATTTTTCCATAAAGCATTCAGCACTCCACATAAAAGTGAATTAATGTAAAAAAAGTGTTATATGCTGGAGATGTAAGTTGAACATTAAAACAGATTGGCAGCATATACTTCTCAAATGTAATGTAATTAAACCATTTTGGATTGATATTAATATTTTACAGGCACTATTAAGTGATAATTTTATTTTAACTAAATCATTAATCTTATTTAATGCTCCAATTCCTTCAAGTGTTGTATGCTAGAGATGTAAGTTGAACATTAAAGTAGAATGGCAGCATATACTTTTCAAACATAATGTAATTCAAGCATTTTGGAATGATATTAATGTTTTACAGACACTATTAAGTGATAACTTTATTTTAACTAAATCATTAATCTTATTTAATGCCCTAATACCTTCATGTGTTAAAAAAATAAACCACTCACTTATTTGAAGTATTTTATCATTCACAAGGAAAATAATCACCAAGAATTGGAAAAGTGAATCGCCTCCATCGTTAAAATATTTTTTTACCATTGCAACTGAAGTCTGTCATCTGGAGTTACTACGATGAAGGAAAGAACAACTAGAGCTACCACTTCCTATAGCTCATGGACGAAACTCAAACAACTGTTAAATAAATAGTTATTAATTGTTTAGAAACAAAAGATTACTTCATAAACATATATAATTTCTTATTTTTTCATGTACAGTAGACAGCTTCGTAAATTGTTGCTTTTGTTATTTTGATCAGATATTTTCTGTTCACTGTTGTCTTTTTTCTTGTTTAATTATTTAATTTCTATATCTATTGTAATGTTACATTTTATCTTCCTGTAAAATCTTAATAAAAATATTAATAAAAAAGACTAGCAAGCCATACCATTGGACAAGTAACTGTATGAGTGCACATCCACTCTGCTGAGTAAAGACACACACACACACACACACACACACACACACACACAGTTGACTGCAGTGAGAACAGAAACCCTACTGATCTAAATTCACAGACTATACAACACAGTACTCTATGCAAGGGCCACAGTACAAGTCTGACTTTTACATTTCTGCAGGTCAGCTTATAGTGGATGACATCAGGATTGCATGTAGGAGAGAAGAAGGTGGGAGGCCTGCCTGAAATTAATGTGTAAGAAGGTGCAGGTATCAAAATACTGGCAAGCCATGTCATTGGGAAGGTAACTGTAGGATTACATTTTTACTCTGTTGAGCAGACACACACATAATTGACTTCAGGGAGAACAGAACCCCTACCTCTCTAAGGTACACAAATTTTAGAACACAGTAGTCTATGCAAACACCACAGCACAAATGTGACTTTTATATGTCTGCAGGTCAACTTATAGTGGATGACATCAGCAATGCATGTTGAAGAGAAGAAGGTGTGAGGCCCCTCTGAATGGATGTGTAGACAGGTGCAGGTATCAAATTACTGACAAACCAGGCCATTAGAAAAGTAACTGTAGGATAGCATGTCTGCTCTGCTGTGTAGAGACACACACATGCACCCCATTGACTGCAGTGAGAACAGAACCTCTACCTATCTAAGTGCACAGACTATAGAACACAATACTCTACAAAAGCACCAGTATAAGTCTGACTTTCACATATCTGCAGGTCAGCTTGTAGTGAATGACATCAACAGTTAATGTTGGAGAGAAGAAGGTGGGAGGTCTGCCTGAAATGGATGTGTAGGCAGGTACAGATATCAACATACTGTCAATTTATGGGATTGGGGTGATACCTGCAGGATTCCCACTTGCTCTTCTGTCTGGACACATACACACACAAGGTTGACGGTAGTGAGGGCAGAACCACTACCTATCTAAGGTATACAGAATACACAACTCAGTACTTTATTGAAGCACCACCCCACAAGTCTGACTTTTATTTGGCTACGGGTTAACTTATGGTAGATGACATGAGCAGGCCATGTGAGGGCAACAGATTGGGAGGCCTGCATAGGCACATAGATTCATAGGTTCATATGAGGCCAGAAGCCTAACTGTAGAAAGTGTCCTAGAGAAGCCTAGTTGTGTAAAAACACAAGTACCCTTATTAAGCATAGTTGAATGTTTGAGTTTAGCAAAGCAAGGTCAGAAAGTAGGACTTCAAACTGCAGTAACGCATTTTCATATAACGTCAAATCTATATACTATTGCTGTCAGCACTGCAGGATTGCAGTGAACTTGTGTGAAGCATTTGTTTCAGGTCAGGGACCAATGCTGATGATGTCCTACTGCCAAGATTGCTTAAAGGAACACATTTTTACTCTTTCTGTGTTTTGGGAGAATGCTTAGGCCAGTATTCTGCTGTTACCCTGTACTACTTCAGTGAGAAAAGCTTCCTGCCAGCATAAATCTCCAGACAAGGCAAAACAGTATTTTTAATGCTTTCTGTGTTTTGGGAGAACTCTGTGGCCAGTGTCCCATTGTTACCCATTGCTGTTTCAGTGTGAAAGAACTCTTGTCAGCATAAATCCCCAGACAAGGCAAAACAGTGTAGGTACTTGATAAAACAGTGTACGTGCCAGATAATCTACAGTTTTTACTTTCACTGTAAAGGTGTGCACCCTCGTTTGACCCAAGAAAAGAGTTTTACTCTTTGTTTGCTATTACAATAAATCCCCACTAGATATCAGTACATACTAGTCCCTGCTTTTCAGTGTATGCTAACATTGGGAAGAGCATATAAAGTGCTCTAACTGTATCAGTTTGATCCCTACTAAGAAAATCACTCCTCTGGACAATAGAGACACTCTTTAGATAGCCCCTGACATATGTAGACTGAATCTGTATTAAGTGTGATACCTTCTCCCTAAACTACTCTAGTACAGCTGGAATAGTACAGTTGTTGCTGTATAAGTCAGATAACTGATCTCTCTGTGTAATTAACAGTGCCTGATGCACTTACGTTACACAGACAATCACTGATTGATTTTGGTTGATTCTGGGATTTTCAAGAGGTGGGGTTAGGCTAATGGCTTTTTCCAGCATCTTCAACTACTGCATTCTGCCGCTATACCTCTCCCCCAAACCTATAATAGACAGTAACCACATTAGGCACCATATTTGAATTTGGTAAGCAAATGCGCTTTCCCTGCAGCCATTGCTACCCAATCGAGAGTGTGCTCACCTATAAGTGCTATTCTTTTTGTTAAAAGTCTGTTTTATCTGATAAAATTATTCTAGAATTATAAGGGTAGTATTCTGCCTTAGCTGTGGTTTGTTCTTTACATATGATATATTGTTGTGTTGTGGTCTGACTGACAAGGCTCCTAGACTGTTTATGTTTTTGGTTAATGTGTTCAGCATAGTGTGAAACAACATTTTCACTGTGTAGGTACTAGGAGGTCAGGCACCAGACCATTATACTAACGGAACGTAATACTGACCCGACTGTTGGTTTGTCTTAATCCCATTTCCAACATGAATGTAATACTTGTTTTTTATGCATTATTTGAACTGTTTAGTTGTTGCTGCCTAATATCAGCTGCTGAGTTAATGTTGATGACTACTGGTAAATAATAGGAACAGTTAGTACATGTTGCTTGCTATGGTCTGATTCTAAGGAATGTGCTTATAAAAATTATTTGTTAAGCCTCTATCAGTTGTACCTGGATTTTCTTTCAACAAGTTTCTCTGGTTTTATATAGCCAACCCATTCTCCTAATGAAATGCTCTTTAGTCCCTTTTATGACCCTTAACTTTACATTACCTAGCCTTTGTTTTTAACAGATTTTTACTCTTTCTCTGTTTGAGAGAATGCTGCGGCCAGTGTCCCGCTGTTACCCTCTACTAAGACTTCCTGCCAGCATAAACACCCAGATAAGGCAAAACAGTATTTTTAACACTTTCTGTGTTTTGTGAGAATGCTGTGGCCAGTGCGCCGTTGTTACCCTCTACTGCTTCAATGTGAAAGTCCTCCTGCCAGCATAAATTCCCAGACAAGGCAAAACAGTGTAGGTGCCTGATAAAACAGTGTAGGTTCCAGATAATCTACAGTTTTTACTCTTATCTGCTTCTGTAAAGGTGTGCACTCTTGGTTGACCCCAGAAAAGAGATTTACTCTATTTGGCTGCTATTACAATAAATCCCCACTAGATGTCAGTACATATTAGTTTCTGCTTTTCAGTGTATGCTATCATTGGGAAGAGCATATAAAGTGCTCTAACTGTATCACTTTGATCCCTACTAAGAAAATCAATCCTCAGGACTATAGAGCCACTCTTTAGATAGCCCCTGACATGTGAAGACTGCATACACATTAATTGTGATACCTTCCCCCTTAACTACACTTGTACAGTTAGAATAGTACAGCTGTTACTCTATAGGTCAGATAGCTGACCTCTCTGTGTAATTAACAGTGCCTGATGCACTTACCTTAAACAGACAATCATTGATTGGTTTTGGATGACTCTGGGATTTTCAAGAGGTGGGGCTCTACCCCAGTCCATTCGCCCTCGCTCTGCTCAGGATCACTCTGATCCCCTACCCTGCCCTATTTCCCATCTGCCCCCACTATATCTACATTTATACCAAATAACCAATCCCATAACACTAACTATCCAACCCTTAACCGCCACGCATTAATTCCCTCACTTATCACCTCTGCCTCAGGTACACATTCAACAAACACCCACCCATAACTTCCACATCACCCAGTCTCACTATGCCCCTCCCAAAATACCTTCTGTTAACCTTTCTTAAAGCTTTTCTAATCTTAACTCTATTGGGGGCTTATTACCATACATTTTATGAAATTCACTATATACCTTTCCAAAACCCAAGGGACCATACTTACTCCATTCCAACTAATACCACCCACTTTAACTTCATTGCGGTCCACAACATAAAAAAAAAATCTCTTCTTAAAACTTACATACTTCACACAAATCTCTGAAAATTCCAAATCACCATTAGCAAAGAGATATACACTTCTACTTTTTAAACTATCCAAACTACTCCTGAAAGTGTATAGCCAACTAAAACAACATGGTGACATCCACCCAAACCCTGGCTCAGCTACACAAATTCAAATTTCTAACAACAACAACCTGAACAATAGCACCAACTATGCCAAAGACCCACCACTAGTCTAATGATCATTAATTTGAACATTAGAAGCTTAGCAAAAAAGGCGCATGACTTTCATTCCCTATTGTGACAATACTCACCAGACATTGTTGGCCTTACAGAAACATGGTTAAAGCCAGCAATATCTGATAATGAAGTGCTCCTTCTTGGCTATAACATCTACAGAGCAGACCGCCAAGGTAGAAAAGGGGGAGGGGTTGCAATACTCTTTAAAAACTCCCTTGACATCATAAAAATAACTACAGGAATCCCTTTATTTACTAATGCTGAAATCTTAGTCACCAAACTTAGAATCAACAGCAAGAAACATATAAATATTATATATGGATACATTCCCCCTGGAAACAACATAACCACACTTGAAAACATTTTGTAATGGTTATCCAAAACCAGCCCCCAGGAAACTTATTTGATAGTAGATTTGAACATTGACTGGAATACCTGTTCCTCTATAAACCCAATCACCTAAATCTATATAACTTTAAACGGGTAATTAATATTAAAACCAGAATAGACATCAAAAGTAAAAAACAGAGTATCTTAGACTGGATCCTCATTAATAACACCCCTCACCCCTATACATCAGGGACCCTCCCTGATAATATAAGTGACCACCAGCCCACTTTTATTCTAAAACTCAAGTCTCACCATAAACATATGCCAGTCCTTCAAAACATCAGGAACTAGAAAGAATTCAACCCCATCAAGTTCAATGCAGACCTTAAAAACTATAACTGGGCTACACTTTGCCATCTATCACTGGAAGAGGCAGTTCAGCACTTCAATTCCATCTTCCTGTCTATCTTGGATAGACATGCCCCAGGTCAGGCCATTAGATCAAAGCCAAAAATTGCACCTTGGGTAACAAAAGACACCAAAAATAAAAATAATAAAAAGGAACAAACTCTGGAATCTGTGGAGAAAAAACAAATCCTCTATAAGCCAGGAGCTCTACCATGAACATACAAATAGCACAAAAATATCAGTGTACCAGGATAAGAAAATCTTCTTTCTAAGTCTACAAACAAAATATCAAGGAAACCCACAAAAATTATGGGCAGAGATAAATAAGGTACTTCAACCAGGCAAACCTACTACCCCAACCCCAACTGTTACCAATAACCAACCAGGTGACATAGCTGATATCTTTAACAGATACTTTACAGAAACCATACTGTCCTTTGCCAACCAGCTACCAAACCAAATAACCATCATTCCCCTAACTTCTCCAATACCAGACCTCTCTTTTAGCCTCCAATGAGCATCAACCAATTATATCAGAAATCTACTGGCCAAACTAAAGCCTACAACCCTAACTGCTGATCAACTCCCAGCTGAATTCCTTCAGATTGCATCAGATGCCATAGCTGTGCCAGTTGCAATTCTTATTAACATATCAATTACTAAATCAACTATTCCCCCTGTTTGGAAAATTGCCCATGTAATCCCCCTGCACAAAGGTGGTAGTTCCATTGATATATCCAGATATAGACCTATAACAATACTCTCTCCTTTAGCTAAAATCTTGGAAAGGTGCATTCACAAACAACTCATGCAATACCTCACCAAAAATAGACTCCTATCCCAATCTCAACACAGATTCAGACCAGCCCACAGCACAACTATCGCATTACTAACATTTACAAATACCACCAACCTTTATAGAAATAGTGGTAAGTTATCATCTGCACTCTTTCTAGATCTGTCAAAAGCCTTTGATATGGTAAACTGGGTCAATATTAGAACATCGATGTTTCAAAACATCGAATGTTCTAATATCAAACCCTATTCAGCGAACGCTGAAAATAGCGAAGCTGCAGAAAACCTATTTTTTTTCCCAGGGAAAGAATTTGGTTGTCTGTTTCTGTCGTTTCACTGTTTTCAGTGCTGTAGTGGAATTTTACGGGTCAGGTTCAGGTAAGTGTGCGATTGTGTGGACGTGAGGGTTAGGGTGGGTTAGATGAGTTAGGGTTAGGATGCGGGTCAGGTAAGTGAGCGAATGTGCGGACGTGAGGGTTAGGATGGGGTAGGTGAGTTAGGGTTATGGCATGGGGGAGGTGAGTGTGCGATAGTGCCGGACCTTAGGGTTAGGGTTTGCGTTAAAGTAAGTGGATAGTTAGTGGTGTATGTACAGTTTAGTGTAGGGTTAGATATAAGATTTTAGGTGTATGTGTGTGGATTGCTGTTTGTTTGGTGTGCTTGTATTGTGTGTATGTGTTTCGGAACAGCACATTTTTTCCCTAGGAAAAAATTTGCTGTTCTGAATGTTCAATGTTGTCAGCGTTCGCTGAATTGGGTTCAATATTAGGACATTCAAAGTTCTGATACTTCAATGTTCTAATATACACCCAGTAAACCACTCAAAACTGTTATACTCTCTACAAAAACCTGGCCTTAGACAATCACTCTATTGTCTAGTTTCAAAACTACCTACAGGGAAGACAACAAGCAGTTCAATGGCAGAAATGTCTCCCCACTTTACTCCTGAGAGTTGAAATTGATAACAATCTAAAATATGATCTTCATGTAAATCAGATAATTAAAAATACACATAAGAAACTGGGCTGCCTTTACAGGAATAAATCCCTCCTATTCCATAATGCCAAAGCTACCATTGTTCACATTCATCTCCTTTCGACTCCATTGTATGCATCCCCCATCCTAACTAACCTATTCAAGTCTGAACTAAGCAAACTTTCTTCATGCTATAATAAAATTGCAAGATTTGCCACTACATCCGCCAATCAAACCCATCACTGTCTTTCTCTCAAAAAACTCAGTTGGCTAGAATTTCCCCACCTCCTCCATTACAACCGACTTGTAGTTGCTCATAAAATACTAAATCAACCAGACAGGGTACCATCACTAAAAAACATAATTATGCCTCAAACCACCTCAAGACCTCTCCAGTCAAGTGACAAGCTTCTACTTAAGGCCCCCAAATCAAATAATTCAGCTGGGGATTCTTTATTTTCTACTTATGTTGGTAATCATGGAATGGTTTCCTAGCAGCCTTAACTCTTGAATATTCTTATACAGCTTTCAAAAAAGCTATTAAGTCACACTTACTGGATCACTGGACCTGTCTCTACTCATCCCTAGGTTGATCCTGCTTCCTCCTCACTTACCCTGCTAATAACATTGTTTACCTACCTTCAATTACCCTACTAATTGATACTAATCTTTACCATGTTAACTAGCCAGGAAATGTACCCAAGACTCTTTATGTATTATGATATATCCTAGTCTGGCTTATACTGTATAATGAACCTAACTAATTGTTATTTTATGAAGAATTTATCTCTGTTTATGTTATTATTTCAATGTATGTAACTATTTCATGTATAGCTACAATGCAATGTATGTTCACTATGTACTGATGTTGTGCTCGATATCTTGTTATATGCATACTGATGTTGTTTGCTTGCCTTATCTTGTTATATGTATGCGTAATTACTTGTCAGCTGGAGCTTTTCTCCCCAGGCCTCTACTGAAAATAGATATGTATCCAATCAGACTTTCCTGGTTAACAAATGTAAAATAAATAAATAATACGGTTGTCAGCACCACCGACTGTCCCTGTCCATGGGAAAGCACACAACATTATATATTACACTTTGTAGCATGGTTAATATATTTGTGTAAAAAATACTGAGTCCCCAGAGTTGCACTGGTTGTGTGTGTGTGTGTGTGTGTGTGTGTGTGTGTGTGTGTGTGTGTGTGTGTGTGTGTGTGTGTGTGTGTGTGTGTGTGTATGTGTGGGGGGAGGGGGGGCAACACATGTATGCAATGTGAATATATGAAGAATACTTACAATGTTCGCTGAATTTGTAATGTTTACACATATAGTTTCAGGTCATACAAAGGAAATGGACAATAAACACCAATAAGAAGGCATCATATATACAGTTTCATAGCACAGTGAGCACCGGATTTGCGTGATGGTTAACAGTGTTGCTAAGTGGTGCACATACATGAGCCACATTGCTAACGTCAGCAAAAATAATACTATATAGCATATAGTGTATTCAAACCCAGGACCATGTGTATGGCAGTCCTACAATTGCACCTGTTGTCACAAGAAATAGCTGTCTATATTGCATGTCATTGCTGTAAACTGCAATGTCACAGCAATAAAACAAAGGTTGCAAACTCTGTACTAGTACCCAGTACCATCTGTACTCCAGAAAGGTTTTCATGATGGCAAGGGCATTCATTGAATATATCCAGCTACTATTTTTGAGCATCTGCTTAATAGGTGGTCTACTGTGCTTTGCAAAAACCCAATAAACACAGACATTATCTGCTTATGCTATTTGTGCTATGCAGCACATCATGCAAAAAGTGCAATGAAAAATGGGAGGAATAAGAAAATAAAACATTAGTAATTGACACATATAAGTAAAATAAGTGTCTGCTGTCACATATTAAGGTATTATCTGTACAAATCCAACACTACTTACTTCATTACTGCACCAAGTTAAGATATACAAGGATATGCCATAATATTATTACAGAATATATTCTATGTTAAGGACTTACCTTGCAAATGCAGCAGTTCAGTCAATTTTATTTCAGGCCTAGAATTTCCTTGTATCTATTCCCATGGTGTAGACCTATGTAGGAAAAACAGAATGTAGGCTACATTGATGCTTTATAGTTTGTTGAATAGCTCTTCTGTAATGAAAACCACCTGCTTATGTTGCAGTTACTAGCTATGAAAAACATCTGCTACTTTACTGAATGTATGATCTCAGTTAGTGCCCATTAGTGCACTTTATGCACCTATGAGGTGCTGCATGCACCAACACTGAAATAAAGTAAATACAAGGGATCTTATTACTTTTGTACATGCCTGTGATATCGCACAAAGATACAGCTCAAAAATTAGAGTGAAGGTTGCAGACCCTGTAGTAAAAAACAGGATCATCTATACTCTAGCCCTACAAATATACATGCTGCCACAGGAATAGCTATGTGACAAAAAACAAGAAACCTGCCATTCATTGCTCCATTTTCCATGGTTGAACTAAGTGCCACATTGCGCAAACAAGGATAAAAATTAAAAAAATACATTTTAACTTAATGTGTGCAGATATAATACATTTTAATAAACCAAAAAGAAGATGTCAAAGTACCTGTGAATTGTGCACTGTTTGCATGCACTTTTACATTTCACAGACTTATATGTACACCTCTTTAAGTGTAATTTCACATACTCCCCGGATATCATCATTCACTGTTGCCATATGTGATAGCTTCTCTACCTGGTGTCAATAATCAAGGAGCTTAAATCATCACCACTGACACCGGTGGCAGTCACTAAAAACAGGAATGTATTTATACAGTATTTTTCAGATGCAGCTCTTTGTATCAAGCATAATTTCTCCCAAGAGCACACAGGGAACATGCTCCAGACCTGGGACTGGACTCTCTGCCTCTCCAGATCCTAAACAAGATTCACTTTGGAGAATTGTGTCCAAGTTCCAAGTAGATGACACACTCACAACTGGGTATTTGATTTTCAAACACACACACACACACACACACACACACACACACACACACACACACACACACACACACACACACACACACACACACACACACACACTCCTGGGATAGGCTAGTACAGATTTACTAGCAGTGTGCCTTCTGCCCAGACTATAAGGTAACCATTCTTCTACCAGTCAGCCACTCTAAGGCTCTTACAAGGGTATCCAATTAAACAGAGTAGAATCAATTCTAATATAAATGGTAGAGTGTTGCAAGGCATTTTGGAGTGGCCAAAGTATCACTAAAATAAGCACAAGTACTCTCAAAATTTAAAAAGTATTATCTAAAAGACCAACTGCAATGAAAGGTATAACATATTTACTAATAAATAAAAAAGAATATGAGACATGCGAATACTAAATATCTAATACTACAAGCATTAGAGTTTCAATCACAGGAGATATAAAAATAACACAGTTGGACAGATTCACACAAATGCAGAAAAACAGTACTTAACTGATCTCACTGTATTTCCTGACTGTCTAAAGAATAACTGTTCCCTAGTTAACTTAATTAATACAACAAGGCAAGATGAGATGCTGAGATGCTTACTTCCACAAGGCAAGGTGAGTTGCTTCAAACTAACTGAACTGAACAAACTCAATTGACTGTGATAACTGTATAGATCTTTTGCATCAGGGTCTTAAGAAAAAGCAAAACAAACTGCTGTGAGAGTTCCATTATCTCAGTGCTGATTATAGAATGACATCACATATGATCACCTGACTCTGGTAAAATACACACACAGAGCTTTGTTAAGATCAGTTGCAGTATCTGAAAGTTATAGAACAATTTAAAAACTTTTACTCTTCCCTTCCAGAATTCTCTGTTTAAACATATACTTTTAATCAGTTATAACAAAATTGTTGATACATTTTTAACACAAGCATCTTTACAAATCAGTATGATAGCCAAATGACACAAAATTTCCTACAAAACTCCAGCTAGCAATGCTGGCATATGTCACACATGCACTGCTATATTCTCTGTGATACAGATTGTGATACCTCAAATCATCATACCATACATTCAACACGAACACTGTGGAAGTGCCTACACAAACTGAACATCCCTACACAGTTACAAGTTTTTGGGATTCAGCAATTCTAATGAGTTTGACTTCATTTGCATCTTCACCATGTTGTCAGCCGTGAATCTACATGGTTGGGAACCATGTAGGCAGGGAAACGGAAGGGGAGCCCAATATTGTACAGTCAACAGTGAGTATTACTCAGGTATATATCTGCACAGAGGAATGCAAGTTTTGAATTCTATGTTTCATGGGGTTTACACTTTTATCTGTCTACTATAGTTATGAGTACATTCATCATTTGGGATGGGGGTGCAAAGCTGCATTTATGTCATGGCACTTATAAGGAATTGTGGTTATTGTTAATATAATTTTCCAGCATCCAGCATGTTTGCTAATGTCATAATGTGTGTGCGGTTACATGTTAGGTTCTGTTCTGTACAAATATACTGACATTTATTTGGTCTTCTTTCTGTGTAGACTTCTTTGCATGGCTGTAATCAGAAATCTGTTGAATACATGGCCAACATGAGCACAGAGTCTACACAGTTACTTTACAACTTGTTGAATTGTTCTACTGTGTTCTTTACAGCTTGCTAAATTGTTCTACTATGTTGATTTTCTTTATTAGAATACCAGTCAGCTACTTATGCTGTAATTTGCATGCCACAGACGCTTCTGTGTTTGCACGTGAGTGTACGCCACTATGCAGAGCTTACTGAATCTAAAACTTTTCATGGTTGTGTGTGCATCTCACCACAATATGCACATGGTCAAAATTATTGTGTAGTCCTTGTTGAATTTCCCCCATGAGTTACCTATTACAATTTACATGGCACAGTTACAAGATTACTTTTCTTCAGAATCTTAATAAATGAAATTGGTAAGGGGTTAGAAGCATTCCCCTCTGTAGGGAATACAGATACTTATATTTGACACAGATGCTGGGATAGTCAGAATTAGAAGAAACTGCACAAGGTTAGAGTAGTGGGACAAATATGAAGCAGCTTAAATTCAATGAAAAATAAGTACAATATACTTTACCCATGCAGCGAAAATTGAATCAAAAACTAATGCACAATTAAAAGCAAAACATGTAGGCCTGGTAGTTAAGTCAGTGTATGAAGAGATGGTCAGGCAATGTGAGAGGCCAGTAATGGAAACTGAAGAGATTCTGGAAATCAGGGGGGATATGTATAACTACTGGAAAGATGGAAATTCTTCTTCTGCTAAGAGATGTGATGAGACCTTGCAGTGAGTAATAAAAAGTTCATTTTTGCCAAGAAAGAGATAGAATGGCAGATATGTAAATAAATACAAAAGAAATGGAAAGGAACAACACTAGGAACATATATTTGAATAGAAGCTGAAGTAGCATGTCTGTTCTCAGAAAGAAGGGAAAATTGACCAAATGTAATATAAATGCTAAGATATGTCAAGAGAATTAACAATGTCAAAGAGGTCAACATCTTTTAGATCATGATGTAGAGAAAAATTCCATGCATCATGAAGTTGAGAAGGTCCCGCATGTGATTTCAGGAAGGTTGTTTTCCCTATAGAATCAAAGATTGCATTTGGATACAAGAATACATGAGACAGACATCACACCATTCTACTAAATTATGGAAAATGCTGAATATGGTTAGGAAGGAACAGCAGTTTATCCATGGCAGGCAGAAAACAGAAAATAATTTCTTGCGAGCTATATTTATCAGCTGATAAATTCTATGCTGTTGTGTTTTTGTGATTGACATATATCTGTTACTTATGAGTGCTCAGAATTTGCAGATTAATACTTCTGCATTTTTACATTTCTTCAGTCAGTTATTATTCACATGCCCAACATTCACAGAATGATAATTCCACATTTACTTACAGATCTCTGTAACATGTTTTAATATTTGTGGCTTACCACATCTGACAATTCATGTTTCAGCATTTGCAAATCACATTATTTGTTCTACAATCCCCCATTTTCTATTTTTTCAGCATAATATACCTAACATTTTAGTTTGGCTTTCAGTGCAATGCATCTTGGCAATTTCACAGAGAGAGAGAGAGAGAGAGAGATAAGTACAGAAGGTGAGAAGATGCAGATAAAGCACATGTATTTTGTAAAGTAGGGTGCAAAAACTTCTATTTGTATGTTAAAAAACATTCAGTTTCTGATGTATATAATAGAAAATCTAGAATTCAGTGTGGCTTAGAAGTTGATCTGTAAAGTTCATTGAAAAAAGCTTATTATTAGAACCAGTAAAGTTAATAGAACTAGGAGTCCCTCAGACATTTATAACCTTATTCACATTCATTTACCTTGCTTCTTTAAAAGTAGATAGTAGCTCAAAAAAGTATTCAGATGTTGCACCGTTGCATAGTGTAGCTGACCTTTAGCTCACCCTCTTAACCTTTTAAAAGGAGGTACTGTGTAGATGATGACTTTACTCCATATGCATGAAAATCAATGATTTACGGAACAGTCCACATTGTGTATGCATAAGCATGCCACAATATATCAGCAGCAGCTTGATCTGCTGCATCCAAAGTTCTGAATGAAAGCATACCATCTTTTCAAAATGCTCAATGTGGCAAAAATATACACAAAACAGCTGCTGAGTTACTGCACCAGGCAAAAAAAGAAGTAGATATATTGCAGTGAGATGAATCTGCCTCAGTCAGGTCACTAATTACTACGATCCTTCTAATTCTGATATTTTTCACCTGCATATGCCTAAAAAGATGATAGATGATGTCACTTGACATCAAAAATATTATTTATATTGCAATTCTCTCAACACATATAGGCCATTGCTATGTATACTGTACCAGTATGATTCTTGAAGATTTTTACTGCTGAATTAATTATAATATTCTATTGCAAACTGTTGTCTGTGTACTGTACACAATAGAATGTTGCTTAGAAAACTGAAAATTTTACATTCTTCTTATTGAGTCCTGTTGTTTGATTATTGCATTTTGTGTCTTTATTTCACATCTGAATACATTACAATGCTGAAGTTAAATTGTGTTTTTTTTTTTTAAGAAGTCTACATTACACAGAAGAGAAAGCTAGGAGGTCAGGTCAGGTTTGCCATGCAGTATCTCCCAAGTGCAACTGGTTTCAAACATATTTAATAAGTAGCACTTTATTGCAAAAATATGCCCCGGGATTCATGAAGCTTGGGCCAGGCACCGGAGTAGCATTGCAATCTAGCACCAAATATGGCCGCCGAGCGATTCAGGTATGAGCTGTTTCCATGTGCAATACCAGCATACACCAGAGCTGCACAGCGCCCGGTGCATGTATGCTAATTACCCCATGCGCAGCAGTGTAGCATGCAGATGAAGGTATATAGTGATTCATGAAGTGGTGCAGGCAGGTGTAAGCATGAAGAAATGCAAACCAAAAAAAGGTTTACATTTTTTCAAACATAAAATTGGAGGCATGAAAGCGGACCAAACTTACGTATTATAATGTTAATATATGCCAGTGGCTAAATATATAGCCAATGGCATTAAAAAAAAACTTGCACAACACATTAAAAATAACATTTAATGTCATGGCCACACTAACGCAAAGTAAAACTGCAGTGCATCTGTGCACAAATGGGATCACAAGAAAAATATATTTAGATGTCAAAAAATGCAATGCAACACAATTCATGAATTCCCCATAATAGTCAATGGCACGCATGCTACACCACAACCATGGCGCAAGGGTTGCTAAGTGTCTGTGACAGTGTTCTGCTCAGTAACTAGGAATTAGTAGTCAATGCCATGCAAATGAGTAAAGTAATACTGAGTTGCAAACGCCCCACTGGCATAAGGATGTAACACACGGTGTAGCGGTACAACACTGAGGAGTGGCCTGGAGGTAAACATGACATCAAGAGAGGGGTGCGCCACCGTAGCTGTAAGCACATTAGATCATTGCTAAACTGGGTTGCCTGTTGCTAAGCAAAGCCACAGGATAGGGGTATGGAAGTAGCCATAGCTTTGCTTAGCTGAGAGCATAGAATGTAACCAAAAGTGCATGTGAACGTGGATGAAAATGCGCTCGAAACCCGGTAAACGGCTGTGCGCAGAATGCACCACAGCTGAAACAGGAAGGATACAGGAAGACAATAAAGAAATGCTGCAGCATGGTAATTGGAGTACAAATGAGTAATTAACACCTAGGAACTCACAGTGGGCCATTGACAACAGCTAACAAGGCTGCTAGCCGCTACCTGCAGAACAGGAAAGGGGAGGTGCCGTACAGCAAAGAAAAGAGAACTGTTACAGCAGAACAAAGCAAACTTGCAGTAGATCAGCTACATAACACATTTCCCAACACATTCCTGGGTTGTGAAAGTACAAAACAAGAAAGCCAGCAGCTGGATGCATGCCTGACAATGGGTGGGGAATCGGGTTGAAAAGTGAAGTAAAGGGCAATAGATTTATCATGGAAGCCAAGTGTAAGTCAACACCAAAGGCCCCACAATAGCAGTACCTGCTGTAAAACCAATAATTAAGATACCCTGCAGCTGGAATTCCACATACACACCCAATTACATCATCATCATCCATTTCACAACAGTATAAGGTGTGAAAGCCCCACACACACACTTGTGTTTTCCCAGACACTCTGCACCATTGGTGTATGCAGACAGGGAACTTTTAATATGTACATGTCAGGGACCACCATAGCTTTGATTCACCAGCATGTGTTGGAGACTGATGCTGGTGTGGAGGATGATGCTGACAACCATCTCAGGCACTGGAGGAGGAGAAGAGTGTTCAGACCCAGGGAAACCTACCAGGGGCTACATGATCTGGAGATAGTAGAGTGTTACAGGGTGGACAGGGACATCATACAGTAACTTGTTGAGCTGTGCCGGCCATGCCTCAGAGCCAGAAGTAACAGAGGGAAACCCATCCCAGTGGACACAAAGGTGTTTGTAAGCTTGAGAATACTAGCCACAGGTACCTTCCAAAGGCCAACTGGGGATATCATGGGGATCTCACAGGCATCAGCATCCAGGTTACTCCACCAATTCCTGGATGCCATGTTACCACATGCCAATGAGCACATATACTTCCCCCGAACGCAGGAGGAGTTGGCCAGCAATTAGTGTCTCTTCATTTGACTGAAATTTCATTTGACCGACACTTCATTTGCCTGACACTTCATTTGACTGACACGTATTATTGGCAAGTAAATGTAATATGTCCCCTTCCTCACTGTAGTGCGACCCTGGAGTTAGAATATATAGTTAGGGGGGTGTGGGGGCACTTACTTTTGTTTTACTAAGCAATATGAAATCAAAACCACACAATATAATATGAAATTAAGTGGGGGGCTTTGCTCCCCACACCCCCTAACTATATATTCTAACTCCAGGGCCGCACTACAGTGGGGAAGGGGACATATTCCATTTACTTGCCAATAATACTTGTCAATCAAATGAAGTGTCGGGCAAATGAAGTGTCGATCAAATGAAATTTCAGTCATTTGGTCTCGGGCAAATAGGTGTCAGTCAATTGGAAGTTAGAGCAAACGAAGTAGACTCATTATATATATATATATAAAAATATATATATATATATATATATATATACATATACATATATATATATATATATATATATATATATATATATATATAAAGAGAGAGAGAGAGAAAGAGATATATATGTCGATATATGGGGATATACATATATATGTAGATATATAGATAGGTTAACAACATCTACATAACCATGGAAGTACATATAAATGGGATACCTACCACATACCGACTGCATGACATACTGACGCGTGTAATCACGAGGCTTAAAATCCAAAAGAACACAGTACTGAAACACCTGATGCACGAGGTTTAAAATCACGATGTTAAGGGACAGTTAGTCAGTGCTTCTGGTGTTGCGGTTCAGGTAGGTTACTGTGTGTAAGTGTGTTTCTGAGGGCTGTAGTGTGTGTAAGTGTGTGTTCTGAGTGTGATGTGTGTTCCTGGTGGACTGTAATGTGTGGGTGTGGGTTAGTTTTGTGCATCTGTTTGCGCGATCTAGGAGGTAGAATATTAAAGTAGGGGGGTGTGGAGGGCACAGACACCCACATGGGGGGTGTAGGGGGGCTTGCCCACCTGCTCATATGTAGTGTAGAATGGTTTGTTTGGATGTGGTGGGTAGCAGTGTATCTGTGTGTGTGTGTTCCATGTTCTTGTTATTTTTGCGAGTTACTGCCGCTGTCGGTAATGTGGGGTATGGGAGTCTGGGCCCGGTACTATGGGCGTCGGAACTGTGTGGTTTCGGAATTCCATAGGTATCCCATATACAGCGGTTGAAGTGTTTATATATGAGTATAACATGGACCATAGCAATCACACATTCCACCACGACCAACCTTTATGAACAAAGGATATGGAGTGTATATGCCTATACACTATTACTAATATGTGCTATAGACATGAGACAATGATAGGGTTACCACTTGTCCCACTTTGCGAGGCACAGTCTCTCTTTGGGAGGTTGTGTCCTGACCAAATATATTAAACTTGGCAAATATCCTGAGACTGTAGGACATAATTATGTCCCATATGTAATGTAATAGTTGCATACAATAGTTCTTTCTGTATCTAAAATACCTACATGTTACAAGAAACAGGATAAGCAACTAACTGCTACAAGAATAAGCTTATATTTAGGCAAGAAAGGAAAGTTCTATCCCTTGTACTGACTGTGGGTTTGTGTCAGCCTGTAAAATCTGATATGTGTCCCGAAAATGTCCCACAAGGCCATATGAAATGGTGGCAACCCTAGCCAAAGAGGGTCAGTCACCAACACAACTACAATGACTGCAAATACCTATGACAGAAATACACAGCTTTCATGTAGCAACACTTTATTACATTCTGATATATTGCCGAAAGGATTCAAGGACTAACATCACCTGCATGCTATACAGAAACCACTTAACAGTGCCTTAATGAATCAGCCTGCAATTACCATAGTATTAGTCCACTAAAGGATAAGTGTTCAAATAGGGAAGGAACCCTCATGCACATATCGATTATGTATAAAAGCAATTCTTACACACCAGCGTCTGCTATGCACACCCACCAACATCACCCCCACACCCAAAAAAATTACAATACAAACTTTACTAACATCACAAATCATTCACTCACTGTACGACATCTGCAGAAGCCTTAACATACCTTGTCAAAGATACCCTAACATGGCCCTATGTGAAATAGTTGCTGTTATACAATGGAACAGTTGATGATGTTACAGGGTTTGTTTGCACTAATCCCATTTCAGAGGGTTGTGTGTACACCGGGAACTGTTACCAATTACTGAGTAACAGCACAGTATGATACACATGTACACCAAATCAAGGATGCCTGGTGAGCACACTGTAAACCACATAACAGTTCATGCATATTCATACAGCCTTGAGCTGCCCAAACATCCTCGCCAGACTGAAACATCTGCAGAAGTATCAGGTACAAACAAACCCTGCATAAGTAGCAATGTTCTGAAATATAACAGCTGTACTCACATGTAGAACAAAATCATCTAGCCATTACACACAATCCACGGGAGTCATGAAGCTAATATATCTCTGTCTGTCTCCATATAGCTGTTGAAATACATCACAAACAACACATCCAGGCCATCTTCCTCGAAAGTAAGGCAAACGGACAATGCACAAAAGGAGTACTCAGTTATACACCACTGTTGCCATGGTATTGGCTAATGGAGTAGCTGCACAGCTGATGTGCATCTAATTAACTACTTTGGAACACCAGTTGGTGGTCAAGATAGCACATGTTACTGATATTTAACTAGAAAAGGATGGATTATCACACATTCAAACCATCCGTATATACCAGCAGAACATTACAAAGAAGATTGAAACACCAACTGAAAAGGATTGAATCAACAGTCAATGACACCTCGGGTTAGTAATAAGGTATGTAGAACACTCAGTATGTCTGTGTATTTAGTACCTGTTCTGTAATATTTAAAGTGCACACAATCCATATAGTGGAAACAGTTATTTTGTAGTGATGTATTATTGAGCATAGTAATGCTTGTAGTATTTATGTGTGTACTACTGTAGGTCACAAGGCAAACACCACATACACCACAAGGGATGCTGTATAAGGGCTTTGAACACAAATATTCCTCACCAGCCACAGTCAGTGGCAGAGCTGGTCTAACAAGTATGTTCTATAACAGGGGATAGTACATGTTGATATATTGTAACAGTAGCCATATGTATGGAATGTATTACTGAGAATAACATGTCGAAGGTTGGCCCACTGTGCAATTATGATTTGCATTGTGGGATATTGTGCCAATAACTGCGTAATGTTCAGTATTGTAGGCAGATATGTATTACAAGTTACATAGCATTATTGTTATGTTAGGCAAACATTAGTTATGTCTATTGGCTTTTACAATACACAGTAACAGGATACATATGACATGTATTCACTCGACAGTTTATCAGCATGATAGCAAAGTAAAATGGAAGAGCTAATTAACTATCCATGCACATAAGACATGTAATAAGTGTAAAGGTAGGTACTAGGCTGTTTTACCAAGAGTATTTATAAGTCTAGCTAGAGTGTGTTGGCTTTCGCTACCCCCATAGGTTAGTTCCCTGTGCCTCTGCCCAGAAGAGCCACTGCAGTGATCCCCGGGGTACATGTATGTCTCCCAGCCACACATCAAGTTTTCCCATGAAGAGTGCTAGTGAAGGGCCCTGCCTGATGTAGATTGGAATCATGTTCCAAAGCATGGGGAGTGTCCGGGTCAGGAATCTATCCATCCAGCATGTCCTAGTCATCCTTGTGGTTAGGTGTATATCCCTAGAGCATGTGGCTCTCAGGGGCCTCTGTTTAGGTGGAGCATATCCAGCAATACTGGGTTGGACATGGGCCTTGTTATGCCAAGCAGAGATCACCTGTGAGTATGTGGTATGCAACCGAGTACAGCTGGAGTTTCTTAGGTTGGGCTGCATAGGTCATCTGTTTGAGGTCAGTAATCCTCTTGGTGTGGTACTGTTGTGGTCTTCCAAGCTGTTGCAGTTGTCTTGTAAAGTATATCCCAAATGGGGTGTTGTATCCTTTAATGGGTCTAATAAGTCATGAGTAGAGAGGCACAATGGCCTCCTTTGATCTGGATGCGAACCCATTAGAGATTAGGGGGGGCACATAGAAGGAAATTCTAACCACCTTGTCATTATGGGTATCAAAGGAGAGATTGCTCTCTACTGGGGTTCCCAGATCCCTTATTACCTTTTCTGTATGTAGGGAACTAGCACCTATGTGGTAGTCCGCGGGTAATTAGTTATATCCAAAGGGGATGACTATGCACTTTTTGGCATTCAGCTTGAGGCCATGATATTGACACCAGGTATCCGTCACACTGCAAACCTTCCAGAGGGTGTCTGTAACAGTTGGGGAAACAATTATGTCCTGTAGTTTGCAGTTGTCTGCAAACCTTTTCAGCCAAAGCCCTCCTGTGCTTGCCTGTAAGTCAGAGAATTATATATCGAACATGAGGGATCCTAGGACTGAGCCCTGCGGGGCACCACTTGTAACTGGTATACAGTCAGACCTAGGGTATGCAACTCACACTGTGTGGGTTCTGTCTGTGAGCCACTTTGCAAACCATCACATGATGTAGGGGTTATTGTTCAGGCCGATGGGTATATCGATAATACCAGAATGAGGAATGGTGTTGAAAGCCTTTGAGAGATCTAGGTAGGCTGTGTGGGCCTCCTTACCCTCATCTAATGCCTTGGTAACTATCTCTAAGAAGTCCACCAGGTTTAGGAGGCATGGCCTGCCCTTAACAAAGCCAAACTGGGAGGGGTCAAAGGTTTGGAGGTACCCAATGTCTCTGTGACTGAGATCCATAATGATGTGCTCCATAGCCTTGCAGACCAGGCTAGTCAGGCCTATAGGGCAATAGGTCCCGTGGTCCATTGTGCCACCACCTTTGTGGAGTGGGATAACTGCTGCTGTGCTCTATTCAGGGGGCACAAAGCCCAATGCGAGGCTATTATTGAACATGGTGCGTAGGTGGGGAGCCAGTACGTTCTGAGGTTCATGTAAAACGCAGCCTGGGATGTTGTCCGGTCCCATAGATGATGTGATATTGGCTTTAGAGTGTGCAGCTTTGAGAGGGGGAAAAGGTAGCACTGAACGTATCTGCCAGGATGTTGGCAATATCAGTTGGTTCTGTAATGTTCGTGCCTTTGTGCTGTAACTCAGAGCAGATCTGGGTGTTGACATTGAGATATTTGGCATAGCTATAGAATGCTTTGTCATTGTTGTTGGAATTGGTGGCAGTTTTGTTTTCGTAGCTATCTTTGGAGGATCTTATAAGGGATCTCACCTTCTTACTGAGGCTGACCAGGGAGCTCATCCACGCATGGGATTGTACTCTCTTTTGCAACAGTGTCTTCCTCCTGTTGTACAGTTTGTTTATGGCAGGGGACCACCAGACTGGCTTCCTAAATTAGGAGTATAGCATATTGGTTCTGTTTGGGATAGCACAATCCATGCACTCAAGTAAGTGCTTATAGAGTGCATTTGTGCAGGATTCAGCAGTTGTAACAGTATTGTCCATCTGCATGGGTGTCATGACGTTCACCACATCTGTCTTAAGAAGCAGTTGGCTTGCAGACATATTATACTGAAGTTCCCTTGATGGGGGTGGGGGTGGGATGTGGATATCAATGGTGTTCAGCTCATGGTCAGATCGGACCAACGAGGAGTTGACTTCAGGTGTGGAACACCGGTCACTCATGTTGGTAATGCCTAGGTCTGGGATATTGTTGCCCCTGGTGGGTGTGTGGATATGTTGATCCAGGGCATTGGTGTTTATGAAATCCAGAAAGTGTTGAGCTAATGAGTTGGTACACGAGTAGTTTTCTCAGTTAATGGTGGGGTAGATTCAGTGAGACTATGTGATGAATGTGGTGTGGTGCGAATGTTTACCTTCTTCACATGACTGTCAGGGTCAGGCTTGTTCGGAGAGAGCTTTACCTCCAGTTTGGCTAGATAAGTGCATCTCTCACAGGCTGTAGTGTTGGGTGGTAGGCGAACAGGGTTGTCTGTGTACATGAGGCGATTTCTACATTGCCTTAAGATGTCCAGATTCATCAGGTAGACAGGAGAGAACACTGACAGCTGACCCTTGGACATGCCTGAATATAAAACTAATTTCCCCTAGATAAGTGAGGAAAGTGAGTACAAGAGCTATTTTACTCTAAACAAGTGAGAAAAGTATGTACAAAACCTGTTTACCTATAGGTAATGAGGAAGACTGAGAGCTATAGTAATTAGTAGCTTACGTAGTGCTTACAAGTTCTGAACAAGTGCTGAAGATGAATAAGCAATCCAGATAGGGTCTTGAATAACATTGCCCCCCCAACAGGTACACAATTGTATATCCATGTACACCACAGAGCCCCTGTACCCACAAATATGCAGGTACAAGCTGCACTCAGGCTGCATGGGACCTGTCCACATCACAGATTCTATCATACACATATGGCAAAACAAGTTGCTCTCCACATACTCATCATGTAAAACATAGCTTCATGTCAGGCTGTGTATGCACTGAATGGTGCACACCAAAAGGTATCACAACCCACAAAGGGGGAGACACCACTGATAATGGGAAGTACTGCACTACTACCCTGCTGAGTCTGGTCTGAAAGGCCATGAACCTTGATCAAATTATTTGAGGTCAACAGTACAGATGTAGATGACAGTAAGGTTGATTTCACACTGCATATCATAACCTTGCCAGATCATGGGACATCATCACCCATACTGTGTTCCACCTACACTCGGTATACTAGATGTACATTCCTATGTCACAGGAGTGTTTTGCAATGGGACTGTTGGCAGAACCAGCACTACAGAAGGTGTCTGAATAATATATGCTCATCACACCAGTGCCAGCTACAGTAAGACAGGGTTAATTAACTGTATTCCCCCTCACTGTAGTCCATAACTCACAGACAAACAAAAGGCATCTGCCTATTGAAGTATGCAAATGACTATGACCTAGGAGCAATAGCCGACTCAAGAGTGTTGTGGACAACATACAGAAGGGGCTTTGTGGGTGAGGTGTGTGTGATATATGGCCACAATCTGACAGCTACATATTGCATTTTCACCCCTATGTTAATAACCCTGTACCCATGAACTACCACCTAGGCAGCGGTCAACATAATGGACACTGTGTGTAAGGGATGCAGCTTGGCAGTTGTCTTTCCTGTGATAGCTACGTCACCACACCTATCAGGTAGTCATATGTGGCAACCCTAATAATGACAGGGTGCCATCCATGAATATAGAGATCATTGTCAAGCCATATACAACAGTCAAGTGACCCATATCAGATCACATATTTCCTTTAAGGCGTATTGGCCATGTGCAGATGGCCTACACCAGCCTTCCCTTTCCCCATCTCCACTATGTAGTATGATGCATACCCTGAATAAATCTATGTCCAACCCAGTGATGTTGGACATGCTACACGTACACATCCTGATCTCAAACACATACTTCATGGACATCCACCTTCCACATGCTGGACAGATCCTTGTCCCAGTCAATTTACATAGTCCTGCCATACTATGCATTCCTGTCCATCAAAACTGCACATTGCTCCACTCTCAGACATGGTGTGATGACTGCATGGTAAATGTATTATTAACCCTGTGGGTCAGTAATATGGCACTGCTCTACCTGGCCCCAGAGACCCTCCTGTTGGCTACAGCCAGGTAACCTTTCATCCTAGATTCATACATGGCCCATGGCATATAGCCTACTAGCTGACTTTGACTGTACATGCTATAGTTGGTATCCATCCCTGCAGATACCATCTGGCTAGCCAGTGTCCCATGTGTATCACATGTGCAACATAGGTGATACATGGCAGCATGTTGAATTGCTGTACAGTGCCATGTAGATGTATATGGCAGAACACATACATGTAAAACCTTATGTGAGCAAGTCTGCAGTGTCACAGGTCATGTCTGTTAAGGCAGTGTAAGTCATTATATGTGACATATACATGGCATCATGGTCGACTGCATTATTGTGGACACATCCAGCCATGTGCTGATAGGTAGGAACACCAGTACAGGCAAACAGACATGCCCACATCAAGACAGCATCCACATGGAGTATGAGCAATGTACTCATGTGACACACACACATATATGGTGATAATATCCACTCACCATTGAGTGTCAAATGTGTGTGACACAAACATGTCAATGTCATGTAGATTTGCAACTACAACTATTTAATCGTAATAAATGCGATACACGTGTATGTTCAGCTGTAGCTCTGTATGTCTCTGTGAGTTACTGTGACCTGTCTCCATCATTATGTCTTCCAGGTATGCCACATGCAAGGCTACCCCCTTTTACCCGCTTGGAGGATGAGGCCCTCATCCCATACCTACATGACAATCATGATATCCTGTTCATCCATGTGCCACAGGATGCACAGCAGCAGGATGCCCTGTGGATGGAATTTTGCAGGAGGGTTAATGATGTGGGTGGCCACAACTGCACATACCAGCAGGTGTGCCAACACTGTACAGACCTCATTAGATGGGCAAAACAGCATGCGGATGCAATCACCAGGGAACAAGGTGCAACAGGTAGTGGACCACTAACCCAGCTCCCACTCTCACGTACCGAGGAGCTACTGGCCAATCTGGGAACACCTGCAGAACCACATCCACAAGCCTTAGCTGATATTGTGGAGGTGGGTGTCTCTTACCACTGAGCCTGGAGTTGCCTGGTAAGTCAGTATTGCACCTATAACAACTATATTCCATATAGTTGCATGTGTCACTGTACAATATGTAATGTAACATCATATCCAAGGCATGTATACAAACATGCTATAGTATGCTACTCTGTGTATGCACACATGTGCATACACCATAGTATAGTCTAATGTACTGGTGTATGTGTTAACATGTAGATTGCACCCTGTAGTCATCACACAGGTGTGGATAATGCTCATACTGCTGTGTTACTCCTATTTAGGTACCTCTGGCTTTCAGCTGCAACAGCAGCTCATTGCAGGTGAGACTGTTATTATTTATCAGGCATCATAATGCACAGATCTATCTGCCATGTGGCCATTTACAACATGTACACATAATGTATGATCCTGTCACAATATACAGGTTGGACCTGCAATGCATCACAATGCCAACCAATGTGCAACACTTGCAAACTATGTGAATCACCTCACTGACATGAATCCTCACAAACTGTCATTGCCCGATGTGTGGACAGCTGTGCATACAATGGTGGAGGTGCTGTTCACTGTAGGAACATGTACTACTGATCAGAACTACACATGTGGGGAATACAAACAGCAGTACACAGTGGGCTGGAGTATGGCCCACCTACAGGATTCACTGGTGTGGATCATAGCCCTGCTATGAATGTCACACAATGTGATGTGCTATCTTGACATACCCATGACATCTAATGGCTTGGCTGCAACACTGCCTAACCTGCAAACATATCCCACATACCACCCTTTGTCTGCATAACCCTGTCGTCAGTGGAGCATATGACATCTATGGGTGTATGTCATATGGGACAACACAGACATGTGAAATAGATGCCCATCTCAATAATTTGGCCAACACATGTACACACATGGCCATGTAGGATGACCAGAGACATGAATCAACTCACACAGTAGACGTGATGTGCTTGTGTGTACACCCTGTCATACAGTGACTACACATGGTCCAACTATGGCCTTTGTGTAATGGTTATATTGTAGATGTGGAACACTAGACATCCTACCGGCCTGTGCACATCTTGTGTAGGCATGACATCAATCCGCCACATAAGATGTGTTGAACATCTTGAGGGTGTCACAACATGACAGCAGTCACCTGTACAATATCCACATCAGCCCACAGATACAATACATTCTCCTTGCTGGTGTCGGACATCAATGTCATACTTGCTCCTTATCTGTGTGTGCGTGTGTGTGTGTGTGTGTGTGTGTGTGTGTGTGTGTGTGTGTGTGTGTGTGTGTGTGTGTGTGTGTGGTACACCGATGTCATGTGGGACATGGTGTTTTGATGTGTTCGACATGTCTGGCCATAGCTGCCAGGCAGCAGCAATATGGTTGCAGATGTGCAGGGGTGTCATCCGTATACCCTTCAGTGACCTGTGTCACACATTCCACATCATGGTTTAGTGTGTATACACCTCAGTGACATGGGTCACATTCCACAGTATATATGTATTGTATCTGAACACAGTCATGGCTATAAACTGTGTCTGTAACTCACACTGTATAGCAATGGAGATGCCACATGATTCCCTGCAATGGCCATGCACATTTGCTAAATGTGCAGTATATCTGTAGGGCGGACACACAACACTGCATTGGGACACCATTACCCCACTGTATATTTGACAGGACACCATTGTGTTAAACATGTATGAATGTTATTGCACATGGCAGAAGATTGCATGTCATACTACATGTGACTGTCAAGGTCATACGCCACACATCAGGCAGGTGTACTGTTAACCTGTGCTGGTCTGCATGATGTAACACAGGGATGTATGCTAATTACGACTATGATTGTTTTATTTGCATGCCATCTGCTATGACACTGGCATGCTGTTGTGTGCAACCCAGGGATGTATGATAACTAACACTATTATTGTCTGCACTGCATGCCATCTGCCGTATCACATGCATGTTGCATGCCTTCTGTGATATCACATGCGTGTGTGTCTGTGTGTGTGTGTCTATTGTATAGATTATAATGTACAGTTCTTGTCTGCCCTCACAGGTGATGTAGGTGCATTGCCCTCCTGTGGTACATCTGATGTTATGTCCCCACAGACTCTAGCAGTGATGATGAACATATGATTGAGGCACAGGCAGAGTTGTCAGGGGCTGAAACTGTGCCATTCATTGCCATTCCAGCTATATCCCCCTCATCCCCACACACAGATCCCATGCCTGCACATACCCAATCACCCGTGGCCATAGATGAAGGACAGTTGGCATGTGGTAGCTTGGAACAGGAAAGAGTGGGGGCTATGGAAGGTGTGCCTGCACAACATGGTGTCAGCCAACTGACTGGTGGTCCCCACACAGGCACGTGGCCAGTGCTGCTCGTACGAGGACCACTGGCCAACATGCTCCTGTAAGACAGAGCACAGCAGCTGGTGTCACCAGACACATGTTTTAGGCTGTAATGGAGGCACAGGCACATGCTGAATGGCACAACAGAAACGATCAGAAGCTTCATAGAGCTGATGTCCATTCTTTAAACAACAACATCCAGGCAATGGTAAATGCTCAACAGCAGATTTCTGAAGCTTTGGATAGATGGTTGGGTGACATGGTTGGAGCCCTTGACCATGGCATGACAATCCGCGAGTGTGAGCTGTCTGTGTTGGAACATCTGGTAGAAGTGTGGCGTCGGGCATGTGGATGTAGGCCTGCTACATCACCTGTTTCAGGTCTACGTGTACGAGCTACCTCAAATGTCCGCTCCCATAGTGGTGGTAGCAGCAGCAGTGCATCTGGTGCTGTCCACACCATGACACAGCAGGCCACATGCACATGGCCCGGGATAGTCCCAACAAGGACACTGTTCCAGTGGACAAGTGACATCAGACAGTACCCAATCTGCATCTCTGTCTGGTAGTGCCCATGCAACCCCTGGCAGGCAAAGGTCACATGTCCGTGGCCAGACACCATGAACTATAAAACCTGGAGTGTACAGTCTGCAGCTGTCAATAATACCCCTGTGTAGGCCAGACACATGCCAGAACTGTGTGCATACATACACGCACATACTGGAAACATATGTAGGGCACCGCAACACACACATGCATAACATCCACACATGCCCAATTAGATCAAAGGCCCTAACCCACACACATGATGTCATCCAATGGTGCAGCCTAGGCCTCTGGCAAACATTATCACCCTGTATATATGATGATGCCTGTGCCGCATCCCTTAACATCCACACCATCTGTGCAGGGACATGCTCATATGGTCTGATGCACAGGGTGAACAGACTAGGAAGATAAGTGTAGTTTACAATTGTTGAGTACTGTTGACAGGCAGCAGACATACCATGTACTACAGGTGTACAATGCATTTCGTACTGTTAACAGTATGTGTCTTGTGTAACAACAGTAACTGCATGTTGGTCATGATGTTCTGCTGTCCTGCTTCACGTCTAATTGCACGTGCCAGTGGATGCCAGTGTTTGCAGTTAGTGTCCCATGTGTCAATGTGGACTACTCACAGGTATATATGAATATACCAGCATGCACCGTGTAGCTGCCACATAACAGTGACAATGTCCCGTGTTCCAAACACGTCTACTGATCCAAGAGCTTGATAGCTGTGTATTAAGCTACTTTGGCTACAGATGTGACATCCATACAGTGTGACATCACATGTACAGTTACATGGAGTGGTGAGGTAAGAGAGCGGTCTAGCTAATTGCAAGGGTAGAGGCCGGTGGGAAGTGTGATGCCTCATTGGGAAGCAGTAATACACATTCCCATGACAGGATGCCAACACACAACTGCACCCACACACTCAGGTATTGACACACATGTATTCAGTGACATAGTAGCACACCCACACACTCACGGATTTACCGACACAGTAACACACACTCACACACAGTTGCTACTGGTGAGGGAGAACCCCTGCCTATGTGCAAATCATCATTACAGTACTGTGCACCTACATGATGCATCACAGAGAATACACATGTACAGGTAGTCAGTATGGCCTAAGATCGGGGACATCAACACAGATAGTAGATTGCATCGCCTGGATGGGGGGAGGGTTCTTATCAATTCAGTATGGTAACATCCATCCTCACTCCAGGGACCAGACAGCCATACATACACACACACACACACACACACACACACACACACACACACACACACACACACACACACACACACACACACTGTGGCATTCAGTATTGAATAAACCTATGTCATGCACATACAGATACCTCACATGTGTGAGATACACACACCTGTTTATGTCCTGCTTTCTACATTGCGGTCTGTACAGATGTGTTCACTAGTGTACAGGACAGTGAGTAACAATTGAGATGTATTCCCCACCATACGTGAGATATATGGATACACACGCAACCACACATGCCAGTACTATGAATCAAAAACCTGCCTAGCTCATGATATGTATAACAGATTTACAGCAGTATTGCACGCATTACAAAGTGTACTGACACTTCCTTTGGCAACAGTGCTAATATATGCACAAGGGACATCTTAACTGTTAACAGGTGTCAAGTGATTTACCTTCGCTGTCACCCTGACCGCTGTCTAAGTTGTGTGTTATGTCCTTCAGTTAACAAAACCATTGCTTACCAGTTAAACGGGTTATTGTAGGACCACTAGTGATACACCTGTGAGCTGTCCTCAGCAAACATCCATCTGCAAAGATGCCCCACCACTTAGTTGTTTCCACACATCTGTCCATACCTGAGGTACATCTTTCCATACATTCAGCATACCACCATATACAGTTGGCAATGTTGAGGCTGCATTGCAACTGCATGATGTACTAGGATACATGTCACCTGCATACAACAGCAACTGCACATGCATGTTATCTGAATGCACACCACTACATGTACATGTGCATAGGTCCCACAACCCTGTCATTTGGGCATGTTTGTAGGCATTGCAATTGGTGGCCATGTGTAATGACATACATGACACATGGACTGTTGTATGATATGATAGGTATAATGGGTGACCGGTACAGAGGGAATGTTACCTCTGTCAACATTGTTATCACACCTTATGTACTGTGAGCATTCAGCAGCCATGGACCTACATTCCATGTGCATGTGTGTAATGGCTGTAGCCACCTGTTTGCACAAAGGACAAAAACAGCTATGCTATTTACATGTATGTTGTGTGTGTGTGTCACATGTACATACCCAGGGCAGGTGCATGTATGTCATATCCATACATGAGGGTGTGTACTGGTGTACAGCAACAGCCATCTGCTAATGCTGCAAATAACCAAGGGCCCCTGGTATGTGTACAGTCGACCTGTTTACAGACAGTGGTATCATTGCATTGCATAACACATGATACAACTGTGTCAGTATATGGGTACTCTCTACAGTTGAGGTGGAGCTCGGTATAGTCCACTGGTCAAGGGTCACATGGTGGTGTACTCTTATATGTCCTACAACATGTATGGATGCATGTTGGTGGTCCGAGGGCATGGTGGTGTCTGAGGTTTACATCCTAGAATGCAGTATGTGACACTGTGTCCTGCACATAACTCATCTGTGATGCCTTTCGTGGGGGTACTGGTCTGTACATATGAGTGGCCTCTATGTATGTGGGGACACACCACCTGGAGCAGTCCGTACCTGTGTTATGGCCCACATGTCTTGTTCTGAGGTATATGGTGGTAGTGCTATTGTACACAACAGAGCCATCAGCCAGGTGTTCCTCACTGCACTGATATCAGTACTCCCCATTGCTGGATCTACAGTGAGCAGCTGTGATTATGCATGCTACACATCTAGCACTGGTTAGCATAAGCATACAATGCAGTTGTCCTCCTGTGTTTAGGACATTTGCCTTGGAATGGCACTGTATGGGTGGATGCGACTTGGATATTATCCCCACTCCCTTGAATCACGGATGCATGTAATATGTGTCAAAGGCCTGTCTACTGTCAGTCATGTCATCCCAGAATGACAAACACTGGACAACCTTGTACTTACAGCAGGACATTGGCTCATTGTGTTGTTCAAGCAGTTTCCATCTCTAGCAAGGCTCATTATGTTGGTCAAGCAGTTTCCACTCCTAGCAAGATGTCACTGCGAGTGGTTATATTGTGCTTAGTATAGGATGGTACATTTAAGGTGATGGACAGCAGCAGATGTTGTGTAAAAGACCGGTGTCAAATATATGTAGAGCAGCATTCCTGCTAAGAATGACAACTACTAACACCAGAGCCCATTACAATGTGTTCTTTATGTCTACCTGTAATAGCATGGACACTGTTGCCTTCCGTGTTTAGAATCAGAGTGCATCCCAGACAGCCCTGTGCTACTAAGTGTATGAGCATGCCCAGTATAACCTTGTGTAGATGGACACATAGTGCATTCCGAACAGCCCTGTGCTACTAAGTGTGTGAGCATGCCCAGTGACACCTTGTGTCAGTTATGTGCCTCTGTGTATGGGCATGGCCATTGTAACCCTGTATAGTGGTAGAAGTCGTCCATTCCACAGATGGGCATACTCCAGGTCAGGATGGATTCCGACTTTAAACACACAGGTTCACAGGTATGTACATCTTAACTTCCAGCATCCCTGTTGATGTCTGCATTCCTAGAAGGTCATAATGACAGTCTTGACATGTGTAGTCTGTGTGGCGCGACTCGTAAGTATGCAGTATTGTAATAGCGATCTGTAAATAGGCTGGTGTGTGTGTCTGTGTGTGTGTGTGTGTGTGTGTGTGTGTGTGAGTGTGAGTGTGTGCGTGTGTGCGTGTGTGCGTGTGTGTGTGTGTGTGTGTGTGTGTGTGTGTGTGTGTGTGTCTGTATGTGTTTGTCCCCATTTGCCAGAGGACTGAAAATTGCTTTTAGACTGCTCACACTCCATACAGTTCTTATACTCACCTTTGGCAGGGCTGATGATGACACCCACCTATAAATACACCTCTGGGAGTGCTGTGTCCCAGTAATCTCAGTAGTGCATTCTGTAACTGTGTAATGCTGTAGTGTAATAAAATAGTCAGGTCATTGTTCTAATCCCAAACTTGCCGTGTGTGTGTGTGTGTGTGTGTGTGTGTGTGTGTGTGTGTGTGTGTGTGTGTGTGTGTGTGTGTGTGTATGTGTGTGTGTCTGTCTGCCTGAGGACTGAGTAATGCTTTTAGACTGCCAACACTCCTTACATTTCTTATACCCACCTTTGGCAAGGGTGATGATGTCACCCACCTACAAATACACCTCTGGGAGTGCTGTGTCCCAGCAATCTCGGTAGTGCGTTCTCTAACTGCGTAATGCTGTAGTGTAATAAATTAGTTAGGTTGGTGTTCTAATCCCAGACATGCCGTGTGTGTGTGTATGTGTATGTGTGTTTGTCCCCATCTGCCTGAGGACTGAAGAATGCTTTTAGACTGCTCACACTCCATACATTTCTTATACCCAGATTTGGCAAGGCTGATGATGTCACTCATCTACAAATACATTCTGTAACTGCGTAATGCTGTAGTGTAATACAGTAGTTAGGTTGGTGTTCTAATCCCAGGCTTGCCTTGTGTATGTGTGTTTGTCACCATCTGCCTGAAGACTGAATAATGCTTTTAGACTGATCACACTCCATACATTTCTTATACCCACCTTTGGGAAGGCTGATGATGTCACCCGTCTACAAATACACCTCTGGGTGTACTGTGTTCCAGTAATCTCGGTAGCGTGGCCTGTAACTGTGTAACGCTGTAGTGTAATAAAGTAGTTAGGTCGGTGTTCTAATCCCAGACTTGATGTGTGTGCTTGTCCCCGTCTGCATGAGGACTGAATAATGCTTTTAGACTGCTCATACTCCATACATTTCTTATACCCACATTTGGCAAGACTGATGATGTCACCCATCTACAAATACACCTCTGGGTGTGCTGTGTCCCAGTAATCTCGGTAGCGTGCTCTGTAACTGTGTAACACTGTAATGTAATAAAGTAGTTAGGTTGGTGTTCTAATCCCAGACATGGCATGTGTGTGTGGGTGTTTGTCCCCATCTGAATGAGGACTGAGTAATGATTTTAGACTGTTCACACCCCATACATTTCTTATACCCACCTTTGGGAAGGCTGATGATGTCATCCATCTACAAATAGACCTCTGGGAATGCTGTGTCCCAGTAATCTTGGTAGCGCATTCTGTAACTGCATAATGCTGTAGTGTAATAATCCTAGACTTGCCGTGTGTGTGTGTGTGTGTGTGTGTGTGTGTGTGTGTGTGTGTGTGTGTGTGTGTGTGTGTGTGTGTGTGTTTGTCCCCATCTGCCTAAGGACTGAGTAATGCTTTTAGACTGCTCACAGTGCATACATTTCTTATACCCACCTTTGGCAAGGCTGATGATGTCACCCATTTACAAATAAACCTCTGCGAGTGCTGTGTCCCAGTAATCTCGGTAGCACGTTCTGTAACTGCATAATGCTGTAATGTAATAAAGTAGTTAGGTCGGTGTTCTAATCCCAGACATGCCAAGTGTGTGCGTATCTGCCTGCATGAGACAAGTACAGTGCTTTGTAGGGTATGCATTCTCTGTACAAATCGCATGACCACCTTTGTCATTCCTGCTGTTGTCACCCATCTAGGTATACACTTGTAGGTATGCCGCAATCCAGTATTCGCCGTAGTGCATGCCCTAAATGCGTATTGCTGCAGTGTGATACGGTAAGGTTTGTATACAGGACATGGCAAGTGTGTGTTTGTCTGTCAGAGCCTGTGTAGAGGTGGCCCTGATTGTCTTACCATGGGACATGTTTGGAAGCGGATTTTGTAGTTTTCCTATATGGTGTCCATCTTATGTGAGGGTGGTCTAATGGTTAAGATGTTTTCCTTACAAACACAAGGTGCAGGGTTTGAGTCTCACAAGGGATAATTGGCTAGGCTTACAATGGCTTGCAAGGGCAGTTAGCCTAGTACTAACCTATGAACCTAAACCTATGAACCTATGACACATTGGCCACCTCACGAGGAGTACAGCTGTTAGTCAGCCATGGGACTGTGTTGGCAAGCCATACCCATACATCTGGCAAAAGGCCTGGTGAACAAAGTATAAAGCCCTACTAGTACCCGGTATATGTCCTGCACCCATGTGCCATGCACAAATAAACTTCCCTATGATATCCCACTATGTTGCTAGTACCATGCACATTGATAACAGATAGTAGGCATGGTGTGAATGCAATAGCCCACAGAGGACATGGCACCCTGTACAGCGGTACAATAGGCACATATATGTGGACATTGTGCCTTCACTATGTTCTACACTGAATGCCTGCAACATATGTGGTGCCATCAAATGTGATCCACAGAGGCCAGAGAATGCTGTACACATGTGCCCTGTATGGACCCATGCCACTAAAACCACATAATACCTGTATCATACTATCCATGCAGGTGCAGGATCGACCTGCTCACTATAAGCAGGTTTCGCTACACCAGGCCAGTATTGGCATATCGGGGGATAACAGGCTGTGTACACAACATGTGTCTGCCAAACCAGGTACACCTGTACATGTCACTGTACAGTATTGTGGAACATGCACATCTCAGGCAATGTCCATGTGAAGGACTATCAAACACAGACATGGCATGCATTGCAAAGCTATGGCCATACACACTGGTAACCAGGATGTCAGGTCAGATAATGCAGTACCCATCTGTGTGGGACAATGCTGACACTATACCCCTGCACTGCACACCATTGTCAGGTGACACGATGCCAAGGATTACCCCTCACCAGCCTTATACAGCCATCTTGCACAGCCAACCACTACACACCCATGAATCAATGCATACCTGCATGCCAGTACTGGCACCCTGTGTCTGCATGTGGGTTGTGATGCCCCAACCACAGTCACTCCCAGTATAACCTTCATTGGCATACCAACAGATTTCAAGCACTTTCACCTGCCCTAGCCCATAAAACCTCCAGATATCCCCCATGGTGCATGTGGTCCTATGCATTACTGCAGTGTGGCAAACTAAGTAGTTATGTTGTGTATTTGTGGTCCTGGCAAAGGTGTCAATGCGTGTCCATTAGAGAGTGTGGTTGTGGTGACAATGGCATCCATTCACATGGACAGCCATGTGTGCCACACCTAATGTATGTCTGCTATATATCTGTTGCAGATGTCACTCACCTACACACATATATGTTCTTACAGCACAGCAGCATGTTGTCTTTGTGGCACATGTAGTAACATCATGCACATGTAATAGTAATGAGTAATCAGTCAGGGGTTTGACCCCTGTACTGTTCGGCATGTGGCAGATGATGCTTATGGTTAATTCTCCAAGCCCTTCCCTGGTGTACTTTGCCTGTCCCACCCACACACTCTCTGGTGGATGTGAAGGAGTACACCTGCACAGCAGCAGCATTTGTATTGTAAGTGATGGACATGGTCAGGTGATGGCCTCTGCACCTATTGCAGTCCTCCTCTAGCTGATTGCATGTGGTACAGCTTTGATGGTGTTCCCATAGCCATCTGCATGACAAACACAGTACACCAGACCTCTCAACCAATTGGGGACAAATTTCAACAGAATCAGGAAAAAAATCAGGGACACTTTTTAAATATTAGTGCTATTAACTTGAAACATTGACAGAATCAGAGCATATGAATTAATACACATTTTCTGAAGTAAAAGAAGTCTATAATTCTTAATTATTGTCATTATTCATTAAGTGTAATTCACCACCTTTCCTTCAAAAGTCACTAGTTTTAGGAGGGATTAAGAGGGACAAAGCTAAAATTTGAGTCAAAATCAGGGATGTCCCTGAAAATCAGGGACAGTTGAGAGGTATGCAGTACACTATCTAGGGAAAACATGTTGTTATTTGGCCATTACAGTTGCTGTGAGTGGTACCTAGATGTGATGTTCTGACACGGCATCACAGATGATATCTGGATGTACCTCAATTATTTTCCACTGTGGGTAATAGCCTAAAGACAGGAGGGTGATGTGCCACACATGACTACAGCATGTAAGTGTAGATATGCTGCATTGAGACTACTGCCTGTTTAACATGTGTGGGGTAATGGCTATTCTGCATGTTATAATGCAGACATGACAGTACTCTGTTCATGAGGGACCCCTATCTGTAGGGCCATCTGTGAACTGGTCAGTGTGTTCAACCATTTGTTTCCTGTGTTACACACTGAACACACATCTGTGCACAGCAGAAGCATGGTGTGAGGATTGCAGACAGTACGTGATGATAGGGATGTGTTACTGCCATTGCATCCCTGACTGGACATGTGTCACATGAGACTGTGGTATGACAGGCACTGTCTGGCGTTCCCAGTGACAAATCAATAATGGGAAACTGTTCATAGCTGCGGTCACACATCTACTACACATTGTACAGATAGTATGCAATATATATGCATGTGTTGTGCTCCCTCTGCAAATGTATACCATCTGTTGTGTTGGATTGCTGGTGATATCTATGCATACTGTCATAGGTAATCCTGTATGCTGTTGTCTATCACTAAGCCATATGTGGGTTTAAACTGCAACACCATAGGCTGAATGGGTTGGGAGGTCCCGGCAGAACCTCCTGTCCCACTTCAGCTGGCCATGGCACCGGGCACTAGCACATATGGAGCCCAACCTTAGACATCAGCCTCTGTTGGCTCTGCACCACCTTCTGGTGGTAACACCACTGAAGAGGAGCATATTCCCCCTGGGAACGGGACCAGGCAGGTACATGTCCACTGTCATGTGGTCCCGGATGTGTTGCATTGGTGGCTTACTAAGGGGTTCCGAAGCCAGATACGCCAGCTCAAGGGCGGAGTGTCACATTTACAGGGTGATGCTGCCCCTCCTGGACAGCCCCCAGTACTGCCTCCTTTGCAGCTGTGTAGGTGCAGTGGCAGTTGCCCATGGCTGGGGACCTCCGACCCACTGTTCCCATAGGCTTGTGAATGCCAAACACACATCCACGTCTGGGGTGTATCCCCTCACATGTGTCATCTACCAACCCTGCATGCTGTCTTTTCTGTGATCCTACCTATCCTCTACAGCCATACCTACACTCCTTCCCCTACATCCGACCCTCACCTACGGAAACATAAGGCCAATCGGCTCCTAGGACAACATCTGCCCTATACATAGCTGTCCATTACACACACGTGCCTACTGGACACATGAAACCCTTGTAATATGCATCACAACATACTCCTGTTATCATCACCCCTGCCCCTCAGGTGCATGATCCTGGTATGCACATCACTCCTACATAGTCCAGGTACATGTGATGAGGATGACACCATTGTGCACACAACACTACCGGTCCCTCTAAAGTTACCCCATTTACCTTTATCATGATGATGATGTTGCACACAGCACCTTGCAAGAGTACTGTTCACACATAATGATTGGACAGGTACTGTTGTGTTAATGTACATATATGCACAGAGTGATGTATACGGCCAATGTACAACTATTTGCATGTATGACTGACACATGTCTGTCTGAGGGAGTCTTGAGATCACATAGAGCAACACCACTACATAATACAGATATCGTTGGTGTTTCCCATTTCATTCGTTTGTAATGCTTTGTTGCCACATGGTATGTTCCTGATATATCTCTATATATGTGTGTACCTATATGCTGGACATAAACACTCACATATACATCTACATGATAGGATACATTCCTATACTGTTGAATGACTGCACTGTATGATATGTTTGTGGTACTGTCCGTTGTCTGTATATCTGCCATGGCGTATTTGTAATTACATTAGCTGTGTGTGCAGGGTCCTGGTTCCGACCCTTGCAAAGGACGTTTATTTGGTTGCAGAGCAGAACAAGCCCATTGGATACGGAGGGAGTAAGGCACATTAAAGCAGTTGGGAGTGGGTGTGGATGGGTTTGCGCGGTGTTAAGTACTGCTGACCTCTGGTTACAGCTTCTTACACTCGGTTAGCCTCTACATTTCTTTACCAGTGCGATACTCGCATACTGGTAGCCAAACATGCATACACCCGCTCGCTCCTGCACTTGCAAATGCACCCACATTGGTGCTTGCATCTGTCACTCACACCCCTGGGTGGGAGCAAGGACCACAATATTACCTTGTGATGCCTATTACTTCGGACTGCATGACTTCAGTATTGGGAATGGCTGCCCATTAGGCGACAACATGGCGTTCGACTGTACGGAATCAGAGGCCTGTCCAGTGAATCAGTCATATTATTTGTGTGTTCCTCATACAAACTGCTCCCACCTTGTGATGCCTATTACATCGGACTACATGACTACAGTATCGGGAATGGCTGCCCATTAGGCGACGGCATGGCGTTCAACTGTACGGAATCAACGGCCTGCCCGGTGAATCAGTCATATTATTGTGTGTTCCTCATACAATCTGCTCACATGTGGCTGATACATGGGAACTGATACTCTTCAATACAGACAAGTAGTTGGGTTTTGGGAGCCACTTCCATCGGCCGAGTCATGCTACCGCATACCTATTATAGGTTTGCTGCCTTTTCAATTGGCCAAGGTGGGACTTTAGGGTTAACACCTGTCCCACTTTGTGAGGGACAGTCCCTCTTTAGGCAGTTGTGTCCTGTGAAAATAATCAAGACATAGCAATTGTCCTGATTACAGGACAATATTATATTCTACATTTCTTTAATAGTTGCATAAAACAGCTATTTTATATATGAAACTTCTATATGTTATGGGAAGTAGCATAAGCAATTCAAATGTTACTAGAATAAGCTTTTACTTGTGCAAATGAGTATAATTCTGTACTATGCATGGCTGTAGGTATGTTTTGTCCTCCAACATTTCTACAGAACATGTCCCACTTTGGCCATTTGGAAAGGTGGCAACCCAATAGGACCTATGTGTAGAGATGTCAGATTTTGCAGGGCAACACATACCCACAGCAAGTAGAAAGGAGAGTACTTCACTGTTTTTCCTAAATAAAAGGTTATTCTTGTAGCATTATAGTTGCTTATACTGTTTCTTATAACATATAGGTATTTCAGAACCAAAATAATTGTTTTATGCAACTACTACAGACAATATAGGAAATCTTTGCCCTAAATCACAGGACATTTGCCATAATTACATTTATTTTGCAGGACACAACTGCCCAAAGGGGAGTGTCCCTCGCAAAGGTGGACAGGTGGTAACCCCAACCCTATTATTCTATCATCGTTCTAAGGTAGTCGGTGGAACATGCACTTTCTCTCACTAGCAGACCTCTCACATGAATGGGGAAGAATGAACAGTGAATCAGGGACACTGCATAACAACCTCAGGGACACATTTAGAAGGTTGATGCTATTAACCTGACACATTGATGGACCCAGAGCACATATGTATTCATACACATTGTCTGAGGTACATGCTGTTTAGGACTCTTACATGTTGTCATTATTCATTACGTGTATTCCGCCACCTTTCCTCCTAAAATCACTAGTTCTAAGAGGGTTCAGCTGGGACTGTGTTAGATTCTGATTCGTAATCATGGATGTCCCTGGTAATCCGGGACAGTTCAATGATATGGTCCCTATGTGTTCCCCCAATGGTTTACGGACTATCCAGTAGATGTGCTCTTAAGGTTTGGAAGGTATGGGCGTCTGCTATACCCACATCAGAATATTATTTACATCCATGAGGTGGCCCTAATACGTCTCTACCAGCCAACACCTGCACGCCTAGGCCCATAATCGCATACCCATAGTTCCCCTACCTGCCACTCCTCTATAGCACTCATCCTTACTGTGGGTGCAGGTGGGGTATGAACACACCCCTACACACTGCCCACTCTCCCTGTGTCGGGACACATGTTGTACGTTGTGTCAACCCATGTGTAATGAGACTTGCACAACCTAATGTTCCGTGTGCAGCTACATCCTGGTTGCAGCAATCTTTACTGGCCTTGGCTAGAAGAACATAATTTTTGGTGTCCCACAAGGGACATCACTGTCCATGTTTAAAGTGTGGACTTTGTAGATCTCTCCCACTGGTAGTTTCCTGAAGGTGGTCTGGGAAGCAGTGGTGTATTTATCTTTATTGCGTGTTTGTATGTCTCACCGGCCTAGCTGGGAGGTAGACATTTGTTTATTGGACCTCCCACCAACATATGCCCGGTCTGAACATATATTACCCGTAACTGCTGTAACATAACCTAGTTATATACATGTGTATATTTACTGTAACATATATATATATATATATATATATATATATATATATATATATATCTATATATATATTTACATTAATATATACAGATATATCTGCATATGTATATATGTATGCATACATGTATATTCATATCTTGCTGTCTATACATACATATATATATATATATATATATATATATATATATATATATATGTGTGTGTGTGTGTGTGTGTGTGTGTGTGTGTGTGTGTGTGTGTGTGTATGTATATATATATATATATATATATATATATATATATATTTATATATATATATATATATATATATATATATATATATATATATATATATATATATATATATATATATATATATATATATATATATATATATATATATATATATATATATATATATATATATATATATATATATATATATATATATATATATATATATATATATATATGTGTGTATGAATATATATATATATATACATCTGTGTGTCAATACATTCCCTGCTCATACGCACTTAAAAATGCGTAATGGTGTTTATATATGCTTTACCAGCATACTAGTGCCTTGTTCATTATGACACTGACACTTCACTCCAGTTATCTTGTAATCTGTATTTAGCACGTTATACAGCAGACATATGTTGCAATATGTTGATGTACGGATTACCGATGGTAACTGGAATGTGATACAGTGTGATTCGACCTGTCCCTCTTCTACACAGCCTATTATTCCATCTACTGTCGATGTTTGTATGTGCACATTCCTATTATTTATGTCAACAAATGGAATGCATGTGTTACAGAGAATGTACTTCAACATATTGTTGTCCACATGTGTGTATGCATATATACCTATTATGAACTAGCTGACCTCCACAGGGCGGTCCATTAGAACCTGGCCATCCAACCCTGGCACGCCTGGATCCATAATTGCATACCCATAATTCCTCCACCCCACCCGTGTTGAATTTACACGCGTAACATCCATTATCCACTTGTTATCGCAGCCATGACACAGCTTTACACATTGCCCTTTCCAGAGCGTTTTGGGGCCTACATACATTTTGTCCCACCTCGTGCATTCACAGGGTCTCCCGACATGTATATTTGCACATACGTGCCTTTCCTGGGGTTATGGAATATCGCTGTTTGCGCTTTACAATTTTTGGTGGTCCCAGCATGGGACTACATTCTGTCTGTGTGTAAAGTAGACTTAGCAATTCAACGATGTTACTCCCACTGGTAAAACCCTGCCTGGGGTGTGAGTAGTGGTGCTCTGCTCACTCGTGGGCAGCTTTTTATGACATATGCTGAAATATAACTATATAATACCATAATTGCTCCTGATTCCCTTCACATCCCTTGTGTATGCTTTATTGTTATGACTTTCATTCTTCATATATATATATATATATATATATATATATATATATATATATATATATATATATATATCTATATCTATATATGTATATATATATATATATATATGTATACATATATATTTCATGTATGTAGATATATATCTATACACACATATATGTGTGTGTGTGTGTGTGTGTGTGTGTGTGTGTGTGTGTGTGTGTGTGTGTGTGTGTGTGTAAATATATATATATATATATATATATATATATATATATATATATAGCTAGCTATATGTGTATATATATTACATCTGTACTTACAAACATACATTTCCTATGCTGGGAGCTGCTTACACCTGCGCAGGCACACTCACCTATGCTTACTGTGTGTTATATATGTTTACTGCAGTATATTTTTGCTTACTTGTGCCTTATTCATTATGACAGTACCACGTTGATTGAAAGAATCTGGCTAATAGTCCCATGCGATACACACATTCACTTTTACATGTTTAAATGTCATCTTTACAGCAGAGTGACATTCATTCCACAAGGAAAATGATATGTGCTATAGTCGAACTTGAACCGTGACTGCCTTTTTGTTAGGTGGATGCTCTAACCACTACACTATTGGTATTCTGCTTCATTTATATGTATACCCATGGTTCACAGTTACCCGAACACATGCCTCAACACTTCACTTACACAGCAGGCATCCATTTTCCTATTGGGAAAACCGCACTACTACACATGCGTCATTCCCTATTCCCTACTGCTCTGGACCCGTGCTGCATGTTGACTCACTCCGAGGATATTCAGACCTCCAAAGCCTATAGTCCTGGCACATACATGTGTTTGATTGTCAGGGTTTGCATGTGGTCATTTGGGTTTAGGCATGTCTGACTGGGGACTGGAACAGCCCTGTGTCTTTTTGAAATTCAGATTTTGCACGTGGGCAAGATTACTCCCACTGTTAGCATCCTACCTGTGGTTAGAGACACAGGGATTTTGGCCACCTCTAGCAAGCTATATTCCTTCGCATTCATTATGATTGCTTTCTTGTTCCCATGTTTGTTCTGTATATATATATATATATATATATATATATATATATATATATATATATATTTATACATATGGTTACCACCCTTTAAAATGGCCAAATGTCAAGATTTTGCAGGCCGACACAAACACATAGCCAGTACAAAGGACAGGACCTCACTTTTATGCCTAATTGACAGCTTATTCTTGTAGCATTTTAGTTGCTTATTCAGTTTCTTATGACATTTAGGTGTTTCAGATACAGAATAACTGTTTTATGCAACTATTACATAGATATAGGACATATTTTTGTCATTAAATCTCAGGACATCTGCCATTTGACACTAAGTGTACAGGACACAACTGGTAAAAGAGGGACTGTCCCTCACATAGTGAGACAAGTGGTTACTCTATATGTATATAGATATATATATATATATATATATATATATATATATATATATATGTGTGTGTGTGTGTGTGTGTGTGTGTGTGTGTGTGTGTGTGTATGTACGCATGCATACACATCTATATGATTTAATTACTTTGATCATACTGTTGAATGACTGTGCTGTCTGCTATGTTTGTGATAACATCGATGTTAGTTATAACTGCCGTGGCTTAGTGGTAAATCACATTGATTATGATGTGTAGGGTTCTGGCATAGAGCCTGGCCTACGCTGCATATTGTGTTGCTGGGTGGATTATGGGCCGTTGGACAAAGGGTGAGTACAACACTTTTTATCTGTGGTTTTCCATTTAACCGCCGATTCACGTCACGCAAAATCCTTCTACATTCTTAATGTGATACATCACCCCAGTTCACATTTAATTGGTATTATATCGTTATACAGCATAAAATTAGCAAGATATGCTCGTATACAGATTACACGTCATAAATGGTGTGTGCTGCAGTCAAACCAGCAACGTCTGCTTGATAATTGGATGCTCTAACCACTACACTATTGGTGTTCTGCTTCATTTATATGTATACCCGTGGTTCATAGTTAACCGAACACACTACTCAACACTTCACTAACACAGCAGGCATCCATTTTCCTGTTGGGAAAACCGCATTACTACACATGCTCCATTCCCTACTGCTCTGGATGGACCCTTGCCACATGTTGACTCACTCAAAGTATATTCAGACCTCCAAATCCTATAGTCCTGGCACATACGTGTATTTGATTGCAAGGGTGTTCATGGGGTCATCCAGGATTAAGCTTGTCTGACTGGGAACAGGGATTGCCCTGTACCTAGTTGAAAGTCAGACTTAGCACAGGGACATCATTAGTTCAACTTTTATCATCCTACCTGTGGTTGGGGATGCAGGTGTGCTCAGCTCTGGCCATCCTGATATATAACAGCACTAAATATTACGGGGGGTCCGCTGCTGTTTCCCTTCACATTCGTTATGACTGCTATATTGTGACCATGTTCATTCTTCATATCTACATATATATATATATATATATATATATATATATATATATATATATATATATATATATATATATGTATCTATAGATATATATATCTATATCTATATATATATATATATATATATATATATATATCTCTATATATATATATATATTTTGTGTCTTTCTGCTTTTCCCGGTTAGGGGTCGCCACAGCGGAACTCCGGTCCGCTAATGATTGGCAGTAGAGTTTTACATGCTGGCTTGCCGGGCCTAACGCACAACCTTCAATGAAGGAACACCCATACATGCATGTCGCCACACAGAAGACGCTCTAACTGAGAATCGAACGGGCAACGTCTAACTGTGAGGCAACAACGCTACTGCAGCACCACCACCGCAGCAGTATATATATATATATATATATATATATATATATATATATATATATATATATATATATGTATATATATTTTTCAGTCTGTATATACACATGCATATACATCTACATGCTTATTTACATTTCCCATACCGTTGAATCACCGCCACTTACCGTCGTGCATACACGCTTGCATACCTGCTTACGTCAAGGGTTGCCTCCTTTTCAAATGGCCAAAGTGGGGCATTTTCAGAACACACATCAGATTTTACAGGCCAACACATACCCACGGTCAGTACAAAGGTTAGAACTTTACTTATTTGCCTAAATGAAAGCTTATTCTTGTAGCAGTTTACTTGCTTATTCTGTTTCTTGTAACATGTAAATATTTTACATGCAGAAATAACTGTTTTATGCAACTGTTACATGAAATATGGGACATAATTATTTCCTGTAATCACAGGACATTTGCCATTGTATTACTTTAGGTCAGGACACAACTGCCTAAAAGGGACTGTCCCTCGCAAAGTGGGACAGGTGGTAACCCTACTTACTTCTGCTTTAAAGAGTCTTAATCACCCTATATCCGACTGCCACTATACGAATGTGTAAGGTATATATTCCCGATAATGCACGTGGAGAGACATGCATCACGGTTCGGTGTTTAATCCCGGGTCATAGGTTCTGCAGGACTGCCTGGAGGCTGAGCAGTGTTGTGGACAACTACTGCTCATACAACTTGTGTCCAGATGTCTACAGGACTGGACATCGTGTTGTGACACCTAGTCTAATGTTTAGAAAAGATACTTATCCCATGAGGGATATCCAAAAATTGTGGGAACCGATGACTTTGATTCCTTTGGCTTTACAAAATGAGGTAGGGTTATACATGCAAGAGATACATAGTTTGCTATCCTGAGACTGGCTAGGGTGTGACTGCCTTCTAGATATGAGTAGGGGTCACTATGTACAGATATGGCTGAGCCAAACTAGCAGCCCGAGTATGGGTGGTTTTGGTGGATGTTCAGGAGGGGGTGGTGGTGTGCTGTGGAGGGGATGATGGGTATTCAATTATGTATCCAGGTTTGTTGGGGTTGGATGGCTCAGTTCAGGCCAGACCATTATGTGGGTATGTGCCGGTAATGTTTCTGTACATGTGTATCGCACATTTTAATTTTCATTTGTTTGTAGGATTGTGTTTTACAGTATGGCCTGACAGGTTGTATTGCAGATGTAAATGTTTGTTCTTTGGTTATCTTTCTGATTCACCCACTGCTCCCTCGTACACCTCCAGTTCACCTATTGTGCATCCAACCCAGTCTCCCCTTGGCGAATTATTACATTACCCGTTGTCCCCCACCCCCATATTCTACAGACACCATCCATCCCTTCTCTGGTTGATGGCCCATGGCATAGTCAACAGAACACATTGCGCACACTACATATCTCTGGTACCAATATGGTTGTGAGGACTACCCTAGCAATTCTGAACATCCACATGCTGTACTTCACGCACATAGGTACACGCAAATACTTATCTTTCATGACATGGTAGGTAGACCCGGGTAGTACCCATTCATCTTTGAGCCGTCCTGACAAGGACGACTTGGACTGTGAATGGGCAGATATTGGGTGAATGCTCTGACCATTGGTAAGGTTGCCACTTTTCACATGACCAAGATGGGACATTTTCAGGACATACATCAGATTTTACAGGCCAACACATACCCACGATCAGTACAAAGGATAGAACTTTAGTTTTATGCCTAAATGTAAGCTTATTGTTGTAGCAGTTTAGTTGCATATTCTGTTTTGTTTACTTGCTTATTCTGTTTCTTGTAACATTTAGGTATTTTACATATGGAAATAAGTATTGTATGGGATGATTTCATAAAATATGGGGCATAATTATGTCCTACAATCACAGGACATTTGACATTTATAATGGTTTTGCTATGGACACAACTGCCTAGTGGGGGGCTGTCACTCACAATGTGGGACAGGTGGTAACCCTAACCATTGGGCTAGGCTTAGCAATTGGCGGCACGCTAACAGGATGTGTTTCACTTCCACTTGGTATAACTATCGACACTACAATGGGATACGGGCACCGGGTTTTAAATGTCATTTGCTCGAGGGATGGGGACTCAATATTCAGCTACGTGCCTTTGTGTTTACTTTTTATTTTGGTGTTCGCAAAATTGTCTTGTATGCTTTGCATACATTTCAGTATCCATGGACACTGACAGGAGTGATTACTGTTAGAGGCAGCCTGTACTAGTCAGCATTTTAGGTTGCGCGTATGCAGCCGACATGTTCACGCTTCCGTGCACCGCTTGGACACAACCCCTGCACTCGCGCACGTTTCCTATGCACATGGCCATTGCAGCAGCATGCCTTCATTAATATGCATGTGGTGCTGCTGCGCCATCTTTACACCGCACGGTCGGTGCAAGGCTAACGCTGTCCTTGCGCCGAGCTTCATGAATCCCATGGATGATCTTTCTTAAATTAAAACTTGCATTGTTTTAGTCTGTAGGCTATTTTGCCACAGAAAGTCTCACTGACACTCAGTATGATAAATGTGATCTGTCAAAATCATTATTCTCAGAGGAAGAGTATTTTCAATATGTAATGTATTTTCTATATAATGCAGAACCTCTTCCACCCAGGCAGGAAACTGTGAGCCCAGCATCCATCAGATTAATATTATCCTCTTGGCAGATGCAGCTAGCTTTGTATGAAAGTGACTGACCACTGTGGCCAATTGATCACATTTAAACAGTCATTGCTGAGTCTAGGGAAACTATTTGTTTGTGTGTGTTTTTAGCAGGGAATGTGTATATGAAACATGATCATCATTATTTTTATTTGTAGCAATTTATGTGACATGCCAACCAGGTCCAGAATAATATATATGTGTATGTATGTATGTATGTATGTATGTGTATATCTATCTATATATATATATATATATATATATATATATATATATATATATATATATATATATATATATATGTATGTGTGTGTGTGTGTGTGTGTGTATATATATATATATATATATATATATATATATATATATATATATCTGGGATCCGGACAAATGCTTGTGTATGTGTGCCTGATTCGTAGATCGGATTACAGTGCGCGTAAGGGAAAATTCCCTTTTCCCCACTGTAGTGCAATCTCAGAGTGAGAATATTAAAGTGGGGGGGGGGGTGTGGGGGTTGCAGGGGGGTGAAGCCCCCCTGCAGAAACGTAGATTTTCTTTTTTTGAACTACACATACACGAAGCGCTTTTCAATGTTAAGCACTTTCGTGTATGTGGTGTATGTGTGTTCGATGCTTTGTGATTTGGACACATCCTACTCGAGCATGTGTCCTAGACCTATATATATATATATATATATATATATATATATATATATATAGAGGTCTACATTGCTTTATTGAAAATACGGTTTATCGAACCGTATTTTTGATAACTCACTTCTGCGAAAGTGCATTCTATCGAAAATGTACTTTTGCGGAAGAAAAAAATAAAAAGTAAATTAAAAAAAAAACACAGTATTATGCAGAGGGTGGCTGCTCCCCCCTCACCCCCCCACTTTAATATTCTCACTCCGAGATCGCACTACAGTGGGGATAAGGGAATATTCCCTTATCCCCACTGTACCATGATCTCAACAAGAATTGCCTTAGTTGTACATCAGCAGTGAACTTCTGAAGTAGATCTATAGGTATATATATATATATATATATATATATATATATATATATATATATATATATATATATATATATATATATATATATATATATATATATATATATATATATATAAATATATATATATATGTATGTATATGGTTTACTATCAAAATGTTGAAACTGAAAACAGTTTTCAACAAAATTACTGACTTGTTTATGTAACTTTGGTCGTACCAAGTTACCAAAAATGTTGGACATGGTAACCTAGGCAACTGACATTCGAACACTGGAAGTTCCAATGTTGAAAGTCTGTGTTACCGCTGACAGTTTTGCAGGGGGGCAATGCCCACCACACCTCCTGCATACTATATATATTTAAACCCTGAGATCACACTACAGTGAGGAAAAGGGAACATTTCCCAATCTGCATTGTACCTTTATCTCAGTTCAAAATATCATTTTCATATTAGCGTATGTGTACTCACTTTCTCTAATGAGAAGTCATATATTTTCAGTTTGACATTACGGGCATTGGTATAACACACGTTTGACCAATCCATTTTTGTCAAACTGCATTTCCACATCTTGATTGCGAATATATATATATATATATATATATATATATATATATATATATATTTACATATGTATGCATATATGGCTTACACTTGTATTGTCAAATGTAGAATTTTGATTGATGAGTACCAGGGGTGGAGCTTTATGTTGAACATGTGGATAGCTGAAAGGTCAGCATGCAAATGTGAGTGGGGTTTGGAGGGGGTTTGTTCATGCATGCATTTGAGTGTTAGGGTTACTGTCAGTGACAGGTGAGAGGATGGGTTTTATGTGTTTGTATGCGAGTGTGAGGATTTTGTGCATGTTTGTGTATCTGACTGTATCACGTGTAGTGGCAATGTTATGGGAAATGTTTTTTTAAGGTAAGGTGTACTGTTAGGGTTGGGGGAATGGTAGGAGTAAGATTAGCACCCATTATTAAGGTTGTTCAGGGAGGTGGAACATCTTATAACCTTCTCATTTATTTCTTCTACATTTTTCCTTATGTCTTCCAACAGATTGTCTAATCTCAGCTGTAGATATTTGGGATAGTTGGCCTCCTGTATTTCCACTGTCACTCCTTTCCCTTGTCTGCTCCTTTTCTTACCAACTCTGCCTTTTTTTCAATTCAGTCCAGATTTTCATTTTAATTTGTTAAAGACTGGTAATGTTCCTCTTAGTGCTACCGCTATATCCACTGGTAGTAGCAAGCATAATGAATGAGTACATTTACTACTTTTCCCCAGTTGCTCAATTTGTTTATTTCCAGTGTTAACCATTTTATTACCATTGTCTATACCCTTAGAAGAATGAACATCCCTGCCTTGTTTCTCTTCCTACTTTAACCAACTTAAGGAATTCCACCATTTGCCATGACTTTTCTTTCTGGGTTCACATACATTGCTTTGAGACACCTTATGAATTATATCTCATGTGCCTCCTTTCCAGCTGACAGACATTCATACTCATTGAAGCAGGGCCTTTTGGAGGTCAGATAAGATTACTCCTGCCAAACAGTCCTTCATAAAGCTATTTTGTTCTTCCTGGATTTTTCTGTGGGAGGAATACCTCATTTAGTCTACTTGCCAATTTTTAACATTGTCATTTATTAGAGATAATGGTCTGTTGTCACTTGCATCTCTTCTGTCTTCCTCTTTTCTGCAAATCGCCACACTCTTGCCCTTATCTTTGTGTCTATCATCAACCTTTCCTGTTGTAATATCCTACATTTTTTTAGCTTTTGGATAATGGTGAGAGGATAGCAATATGCCTGACAAGCTACCTTTTTGGAATGGAAGAATATAGGTTTCCAGCACTTAGAGAAGTGACATTGTTGTACAGACCTACTGATAAGGATAGATAAGGGGTAGGCAATTATGTCAGATGCAGTTTTAAGGTATTATGGGGGAGATGGTCTGCTTAGCTTGAGTCTTGATAGATATGTACATATTTTAGAGGTAGAAATAGGGTGGATGAGTGTTAGAAAAATCTATACATGCTGCTTAGAAAATATATTTACATACATGCTGCCTAGAAAAATATATTTACAATGTGTGCTGCTTAGGAAGATGTGTATTTAAACATTCAAACATATATAAGTTGTGTGATCAAATATATAGAGAAATGTGTGCTATAGTTAGGAATAGATGTACTTAAATCCATAATAGAGAACAAAGTTTATGTAATGCATTTAATTCTGTCTTACTAGAATAATAGTAGAAAGAAACCTGCATATTATTGCTTGAAGCACAAGCTGCAGTGTAATCAGAAATTTGACCTTGGCAGTTTGCAAACACAGTCTGGCTCATGTCTTTCAAGTAAAGATTATTTTGCAAAGTTAGAAAATAATAAATCTGTTCGCATGTGTGTCCTCTTTCCTGCCTCCACCGGGAGAGTAGCCTTGTGCACTATCTCTGATAGTGCGCAGCTGGGTACGAGGAAGACAAAGAAAGGCATTAAGGAAGACATACATCTATTGTATTCGAACTAATCAGAGAACCTTGAATTGGCTACATCCTCAGGAGGTCATCGTGACTGACCAGGTGTTTTGCAAGGCTGTAATATTCTCATGGGAAAAAGACTTTTTGAAAAACACAAATTCAGCACTTTTTATGAATTACTATGATGTAAAGACCCTGTCACTGACCACACCAGTGAGGTGGGCAAAACTGATAATGACATGTATATAAGAAATGTACTTTGTGAATAAAATCAGTCAAAATTCTATACAAACTTTGTGTATGGTTTTTTGCCTCCTAATGTACATTAGAGCTTTAAGATATCTGAGTCCTCCTGCATTATTGTTTGTTATTAATTGACATTGTGTTTGAATAACTCAATGATTTTTACAGTCTGACTCTAACGAATTTATTTAACATTTTGGTCCTAATCGTGCCGGAATTCCCTTGGTAAGCTGCAGGTCACAGAGTGCATAAGTGCTAATAAATCTGCGCAGGAGAAGCTGCCGAAAAGAATGGTTCTTCTTAAAGTGAAAAGACCTCCGACTGAATTGTTGTGTGTAAAGAGGCTGTCCACTTTCTGATCTGTGGCTGAAAAGCGGAAGACTGGGCCCCAAGGAGAAACAATAAGAGCAGGAGGCTCAGGTAAGAAGAATTTCCCTCTTTGTCTTTGTTTTAGATCAGGGACCAGGTTACACTGTGCTATTGCTAAGGTTTGTGATAGCAGGGAGAGAGAGAGTCGAAGTATTGTATCTTGAGTCATAGATCAGGGAATAACAAAGCAAAGTAAACAGTCATTCTAGACACTACTGTGGATATGGGGAAATAAGATACCACGTGGTACAAAAGAAGGGTTACGTAACAGTCTTTTTAAGACATGGAAAATCAGTGCACTAAGAGATCACGAGATCCCCTAATGGATAATGTGAAGCATATGCAATTACAGTAAGCAGATAATGTGAGATATTTTGCAAAATGTGTTAACAACTATAAATTTGATAGTAAACTAGATAAACTTTCACTAGTTAAACTCCTTAAACAAGCTTTAATCTGATGCAGGGCGTCAGGCAAAAGAAAAACAGAAGCTTAAAAAATTCTGAAACATTTTTAGACAACAGAGTGAAAGGTCTAACAGACAGAATCTCTGAAAAATGAAAACTTAGAGTAGACTGGACTTGCATTAATTAATGCCTACAACAGGAAAATGAGACAGTAGATGGATATTATGCTAGATTATTAAAATGCTTAAAATAACAATTAAAAAAAAAATATATATACATTTTTAAAAGGTTGCATTGCCTCTGTTAGTAGTTTTATTACAAGGCATATGACAAATCACTGAACAAGCAGGCTGCAAGCCTTACTTGAGTATGCTAGACGTACTGAAAGACACCTTAATAGTAAAAAGAAAAAAAGGGCACAAGTCTTCACTGCTGAAGACGGAGCTGAAGTATTTGTATTACAGTCAGGTAAAAAGGGCATCTAGCTAGGGACTATAAACAAAATAAGAAAGCAATGACAAAAGATAAAGGAGATGTGGACTGACTATATGATAGTGATAATAACCAAAAATCATCAGGAAAGGTTAATAAACAAAAAGAAAATGTGAATATAGTAGAGGGAATAGAGGAAGTACAAACAGATGTAGAGAATAAAAATGAAAATAAAATTTTAGATTTAGCATTGTTGAGCCTGGAGCTCTACCTAGCAAATACAAAACCAAAAGTAACACTTCTGGTGGAGGGAAGAAAGGTCAAATTCCTGTGTGACTCAGGAGCGTCACGGACTTTGATACACCCCTCCAAGTTACCAAAACATTCTAAATCACCTGATTATATATTAGTAAAAGCAGCAAATGGACAGCTATACAGGGAACCACTTTCCCATAATATAGCAATAACTGACCCTGTTTCAGGTATGACTCAAACAAGTAAAATTGTAGTTTCTGCAAAAATATCCAGTAAACTTACTGGGAAAAGACCTTGTGCAGATATTTGGCATAGCAGTAGTTCCTACCATGCAGGGTATGGAAGCACAAAGACAAATGAATGCTCTTGTGGTGTGATCAGAGGGTGAAGCCTATTATTGGTACAGCCAGGACCTAGTTATGATTGGTCCAGGGCAGTAACCAAAGAACTGATAAACGTAGCCATCAGTAAGGTACCCTCCCTTGACACTGATCAGCAGCACTTGTTACATTGTACTCCATACTACTGTAGCACACCAGGACCTAATAAGAAATATAAGTAAAAATCCTGCTGACAAATTAATATTACAAACTTTATGCTGGGATACTGAGGGAAACAGTGTAGTAAGCTGTTCATTACCTCAGGAGTTCATGAGATTGTATAAGTCCAATAGACTGCCACATGTCAGCTTGACAAAAACAAAAGTGTTAAATGGGCAGACTTAGTAAAAAAGGGTAACAAAATGGGAAAACAGACTGATTTAAAAATGTCAGGACAAGGAATATAAAAACAAAACTGAATTGGTTGACACAGACACATACAGCTGTACACTTGCAATCTAGTAAGGACAGCTGATTAGCATTTTATTAAAAGAAAAAGAAAAGGCCTTGTGTAAAATTCCAACAACTCTGTGGTCAACAGGCAAGTTAAATGTAGGGCTTATTCAAGCAGCAGGACCAGTTACAATTACCCCAAAGTCAGCTTTTAAACCACAGAAAAAAACAATACATTTTGGGAAAGAATGCAAAAGTAAAAATTAAGCCTATAATAAGCAGCATTACTCAAAAAAGGAGTACTGGTAGAAACTCCTGATTCACCATGTGATACACCCCTATTTCCTGTTAAAAAAAAAGCAAACGGGGAATGGCAGATGGTACAAGATTTATAAGCTGTGAATAATGCAGTAATACCTAAAGCACCTACGGTGCCAGACCCACATACCTTGTTAAATGATTTAAAGCCACAACAGAAGTATTTTACTGTGGTAGATATAAGCAATGCTTTCTTTTCAATACCTATACATCCTGATAGTCAATATTGGTTTGCATTTACATTTCAGGGTAAAAGGTATACATATACACGACTACCACAGGGATATTGTGAGAGCCCAATAATATTTGCACAAAAAATGGCTAGCAATCTGGCAGGGTCTACCCCACCAGAAAGTAGTTAAATTTTACTTTATGTAAATGACATCTTGCTAACAGCACCCAGCAGCAGTGCAGGGTGAATACAGTAGCATTGTTAAAATTTTTAGTAATACAAGGACACAAAGTAAACAAAAGTAAGTTACAACTTTGGAAAAAAAACACAGGTTAGATACCTGGGATATGTGATATTCAATAAAAATAAAATACTAGATAAGGGAAAGAAAAGGGGAAAAAAAAACAGCAATTTTGCAAGCACCCAAACCAACAACTAAAAAAGAAATGATGTCTTTTCTTAGGTACAACTAATTTTTGTTGGAACTGGGTACCAAATTATTTTACAATGGAAAACAAAAGCAGAAATGGCTTTCTGCAGGTTAAAGCAGTTAATAGCTTCTTCATTAGTTTTAAGACTTCCAAGTTATCACAAACGTTTTTTTTTAGACCATAGATTGTAAGCAATGGTACATGACATCAGTATTAAAGCAACAACATGGGGATAAGCAATGCCCCATAGCTTACTATTCATTACAGTTAGACCCAGTGGTGCAATCTTTGCCTCACTGTGTACAAGCAGTAGTTTCAGCAGCAATGGCAGTACAGGCTTCAGCCTCAATGGTGTTATTCCACCCTCTCACATTGAGAATGCCTCATGCAGTTGCAATAATTCTGCCACAAGAAAAGTTGCATACCTTTCTCCTGCTAGACATCTTTCATGTATGACCATACTGCTGAGTCAACCTCATATAAACAGTTAGCTTTACCTAGACAAGATCTTACAAATATGCCCTTGGATAATGCTGAGGTGACATATTACGTGAATGGCTCATGCAGAAGGGGTCCTACAGGAAAAAATCTGGTGGGGTATGCAGTAGTTACAGACACTAAAAATTTAAAAGCACAAACTTTGCCACACAACTTGTATGCTCAAGCAGCAGAACTGGTAGTTTTGACAGGAGCATGTATTTTAGTAAAAGGCAAAAAAAAAGTAAACATATATACTGATAATCAGTATGCTTTTTCTACAGTGCATGTGTTTGCACAATAATAAAAAAATAGAGGGATGATTACATCCAGTGAAAAATCTATTAATCATGCGCAATTCATTTTGGAGCTATTAGAATCTATTCAGTTGCCTACCAAAGTAGCTATTTGTAAATGTGTAGCTCATACAAAACAATAGGATAAGATTTCAAAAGGTAATGCACGAGCTGATGCAGCTGCAAAGCAAGCAGCCTCAGACTCAGGAACTTTATTTTTTTTAATAAAAAATTACAGCCCTTTGAAATTTTAAATTTAGACATGTTAAAAACAATGCAAATGCTTACTACAACAGCAGAAAAACAAAACTGGGTAAAACAAGGTGCAAATTTTTAAGAATGGACTGTACATTTCCAAAGGGAAAAAAAACAATATTACCGTCTAATTTATTTAGATATGCAGCTTTGTTGAGCCATGGGCAGAGCCATGTCTCAACAGGGGGGATGGTACAGTTAGTAAATAAAATATTCCAAACATATGGATACATAAATTATACAATAAAATTTTGTGCAGCTTGTCATACTTGTAACAAGCACCATGCACAAGGAGCATTTAAAAACAAGCAAGGGAGTTTCCCTACACCACCATATCCATTCCATACTATTTGTATGGACTTCATAGAGTTGAATAAATGTGAAGGAAAAAATACTGTTTAGTGATCATAGATATGTTTTCAAAATGGGTAGAAGCTTTTCCTTAAGGAATCACTGTGCTTACCACCCACAGTCAGCAGGACTGGTGGAGAGGTACAATGGGATTTTAAAAACAAGTTAAGAAAAGTTGATGAGTAAGACTCAGAAGAATTGGATTTGCTGTTTACCTCTAGCATTGCTGAGCATGAAAACAGTAACAAATGTAAAGGGTTTGATCCCCTTTAAAGTAGTATTTGGAAGGGCATATTATGTGCCGCAGTAAAAGCTCTCATGCCTGCAGGGCTGGAGGCTGACAGTTCACTAGCTAATTAAATAAAGAAACTGTTATAAATAAATCTGTTTTGCAGTTTAACTCTTTTCAGACAAAAGAACTTTCAGCTGAATAAAAACTTTGTGACTGATACACAAGGGCAAAATGGCCAAGAGTAAAGAAGACAAAAAGCAGAGCAACCCAAGAACTATTGCATAATTATTTTAACTATGTATTTGTTAACTATAAGTGTGACAATTTTCTCTTATTGTGGTTTTCCTGCACTCAACCACACAAGTGAAAGTGAGAAGACGTGATGAACTGTTTATAGACTGGCATCCAAATTTTAACACGTACCTGGCCATGAAGCAAGTGCATACAGAAACTATGCACATTTCAAATTGCTGAGTTTGTACAGCTATACCAACAAAATATAATAGACTTTAACGTCCTCTGTCCCTCTGGGGATAAAATAAGACTTTGGAAAGTTTTTTTTATACAGAAACTGTGAGATCACAGGACAAAATTGCTTTATTTTTACCTGTTCACACAAAAAGGAATTGTATGTCTCTATAAGAGTAATACCCTCCAGGTGGGCTGGAGTAATGGTAATATAACAATGTCTTATAAATGTTACATTAAAGTCAAAAGTGGGGGTACTGTTTGTAATACTAACCATGATTCATATCTGAGTTCAATGAAAACTACATTAAATGCAGTATGTGACAATCCAGTCTTAACTAAGCAATTGTCTATTAAGAATAGAAAAATGTTTTATGCAGGGATAACACGTATCAGTACCAAAGTAATGATTTTATTTGTGGGAAAAAGGCATATAAATGGTTACCTGAGAATTGGTCCGGCAGTTGTTTTTTTGGGTTATCTGGTTTTAGCAATAAGACATACTGCAGAATTACCTTTGGGTAAAATACGAAACGTAAGGAAAATAGCTCGAGAATCTGAAGGTCCAGTGAAAAAAAAAAAAAAAAAACCTGTGAATCCAGTTGGTAAAATCGAAGCTGGTTGAAAAGGCCATAATTCAGTGAAAGACAAAAGTAAATTGACTCATATGAACTTGGGCAACAGTGTTATATCCAGGGCAGGAATGCCACCAGCCTATGGAGCAGTCAAATCGATCTGGGAGCTGAGGAAGCTGTCAAAAAGTCATAAGCAATGCAACTTTTTCCACCCTAGAATTGGTGACTAATGAACTGAATGCAATAAAACTGTTGTGCTACAAAATCGAATGGCTCTTTACTTCACCCTAGCGGCAAGAGGTGGTACACGAAGAAGAATGCTGTGCGTACATTCCAGACAACCAACATGAAATCAATGACCACCTAGAGGTAATTCAGCAAGTATCAGCAATGACTAAACCAGGCCCAAACCCACTGACGGACTTTTTCCAGAATCTGTTTGGGGGGGTGGGGTTCCATCCTATTAAACATTTAATTGCTATTTGTGTGGGTATACTCCTAATAGGAGCATGTGTTTACTGTGAAATTCCCTGCATGAAAAGATTAATCAAAAATTTGTTGATATATCTGCTACTGAAACTCTTTACCAAAGTGTTGAAATTAAAAGATTAATTTCAAATGATGCTTTTTCTGAAATATAAAACCAATGATTTACTTAGCTGAAAGCCCTTGAAAGGGAAAGGCTGAGGAATGAAATAATATTGTTTGTGTTTTAAACAGAATAAAATGCATTAACAGGAGGGAGAATGTTAGAAAAATCTATACATGCTGCTTAGAAAATATATTTACATACATGCTGCCTAGAAAAATATATTTACAATGTGTGCTGCTTAGGAAGATGTGTATTTAAACATTCAAACATATATAAGTTGTGTGATCAAATATATAGAGAAATGTGTGCTTTAGTTAGGAATAAATGTACTTAAATCCATAATAGAGAACAAAGTTTATGTAATGCATTTAATTCTGTCTTACTAGAATAATAGTAGAAAGAAACCTGCATATTATTGCTTGAAGCACAAGCTGCAGTGTAATCAGAAATTTGACCTTGGCAGTTTGCAAACACAGTCTGGCTCATGTCTTTCAAGTAAAGATTATTTTGCAAAGTTAGAAAATAATAAATCTGTTCGCATGTGTGTCCTCTTTCCTGCCTCCACCGGGAGAGTAGCCTTGTGCGCACTATCTCTGATAGTGCGCAGCTGGGTACGAGGAAGACAAAGAAAGGCATTAAGGAAGACATACATCTATTGTATTCGAACTAATCAGAGAACCTTGAATTGGCTACATCCTCAGGAGGTCATCGTGACTGACCAGGTGTTTTGCAAGGCTGTAATATTCTCATGGGAAAAAGACTTTTTGAAAAACACAAATTCAGCACTTTTTATGAATTACTATGATGTAAAGACCCTGTCACTGACCACACCAGTGAGGTGGGCAAAACTGATAATGACATGTATATAAGAAATGTACTTTGTGAATAAAATCAGTCAAAATTCTATACAAACTTTGTGTATGGTTTTTTGCCTCCTAATGTACATTAGAGCTTTAAGATATCTGAGTCCTCCTGCATTATTGTTTGTTATTAATTGACATTGTGTTTGAATAACTCAATGATTTTTACAGTCTGACTCTAACGAATTTATTTAACAATGAGGTATGATTTTAGATAGTGGTAGGTTGTTGATTGTTAGCAGGAATAGGGGTAGGGTCAAGATTAGATAAAGTAACAACAGATTGATAACATGGAAGATACATACACATACGGTATATTAAGCTGTTTGCTTGGGATGTGGGTTGGTTTGGATTAGTTTGCCAAGTCTAAGGAGTTAAGACAGGCCGCACCAGATATTTTGGCAGTTATTCAAACAGTTTTTCTAGTCAAGAATGACTTAGGGTTAGTCAAGAATGGCTTAGGGTTTGGTGGTATTTATAAAAGATTGGTAGGTTTGGACAGAAGAGAGGGATTTGTTGCTTTTCCTGGAAATCGTAGCTTTATCACACTCCATCATGAGCTGCTTGGTGGAGGGAGACAGCTAGGGTTGAATTTGATTCCTTTCTGCCTCAGTAGGACTAGTAATACAGCAATTTTGAAAAAAGTGGAGCTAAAATATATTATGGCATCATCAAGATGAAGAGTTTTTAGATTATTGTAGTCACATAGGTGCAAGTCTTCACAGAATTGTTCTTTGCTGAACTTTGAGTAGTTTCATCTGTTCTCACTCCACTTACGTTCCACCTTCTCGATTTGCTTTCTAAATCATACTGTTAACTGCTTTACCATTTCAATAGACTTTCAGTTCCTTCTCTCTGTGATTGTACTCCTGCATCTATGCCCTCAAAGCAACAACCTTTTCTTAAAACATCATGTAGTATTATTATTTTTTTTTCTTCTGTCAACTTCCTTTTGATGGCTTCCTACTGTTTGGTTTATTATTCCCATGTCTTTAGTTGCTTCCATTATTTTCTGGAACATTTTGCAAAACTGTTCCTTGTGTGAGGTGTCTTTGAATGCTGCTATCTGCATCTTTTACCATTCCTTCTCCTCCAGCCATCATTTGTTTTCTATTTCTCTTCTGAGAATTGATTTTGTTTTCTTTTTCCATTGCTGTGGACTCAAGTAGCCATCTTGCTTGGGCTTGCAGAACCCAACCTAGCCCTAATATTTTATTAATGAAATGTAGCAGAGCGAAGACCTGCCTTAATCTGCAGGGAAATGGTGAGCTAAGAAACAGCAATGGAATGGTGTAGCCAAAATGCAAGAAGCACTAAGTATTATGGATTATTTATTTTGTTTTATTTGTATTTTGTAGATGGACAGGTGCTTAGCAGCACAATGTTATGTTGTGGACAGCATTGCTTAGTGTTACCTGAAATCCTACATAATAAGTGAAGACATCTATCATTCATGCCTTCTGGAGTAACTGGTTTGTGACATAATTATACTTATATGATAATATTAATATTGAGCATAGTCATAATGGGCATATTTACTTCAATGCATTCAAATGAAGTATCTAGAAATGAACTCCATACTATTGTAAGAGTACTGAAAACTGCGCAAACAACTTTGCTTCTGATATGATGTATATATTAAAATGTGAGATATGCAGGTTTGTTTGATGTTTAGCTGTATCATGTTACAAAAAAAAATGGTAGAATCTCTTCTTTCAGCTTGTATAACAAAATCTGGGTTCTCAGTTATTATTTTTTGAAAAGTACTTCTATTAAAGTTAGTTTATGCTGTATAATGTTTGCAATTCAATGTTGCTGAGAAGCATTACTAGTTCTTGACAATCAGTATTTGTTTAAATGCATGGTTTTAAAAACATCTGCTTGTCAAAAATCTCTCTCAAGGAACACTTCTGAAATTATGCAGGATCAAGTCTACAGCCAGACAGGGCTGCATCATGGTGAAGAAAGTTGTATTAAGTTTTAGGGGAGTGCAATGTGTCCAAGTTTTCTGCAAGAAGATAGATGGAGTGACAGAAAAACACACAAGACAACAAAATGCTTAACAAACACATTAGATTAATTAACTACTTAGTTTGGTAAATAATGCATTTCAGTATTGTGGCTATTGTTTGGTCAAGTGAAGCAATGTGGACTTTGACCATATTGGCATCATGATAGCCACATACCAAGTCTATTTGATAGCCTTTCACCAAGTGCAAAGTTTGACAGTAAGTGTTTCCCTGTAAAGGACATCATGTTCAGTAATCTTTGTACCGAGAGAATGTTGTGATCCACTTGGAGACATATTTCATATCAAGTTCTTGCAATCTATATTTATAAGCCATGCATCACTCTACCCTTATTTAGTACCACAATTAAATATTCTAGGAGGCAGCCTCTACTGAACTTGAACAGAGCCACTAAACTGCAAAACTTTTTTCTTTTAATTTTCATTCTTGCTGTCCACAGAATATATTATTTTAAACTTGAACTTTAAAAATCATATTGTATAATCATCAGATAATTATCTTAAAAGGCTCCTGATTCCAGGCAGAAGTGTCAGTATTCTAAAGATGTTTATGCAGTTTGTGACAGTCAATGGATAAACAATGCTTTATTTTATATCATCTTTATTCTATCTCTTGAGTGAAGAATTTTTGAGTAAACACTGCTTTGTTTTCTATTTTCATTATTCAGTTTTTTCAATAAAGCATTTCTGAGTCCAGAGCAATGATAAATGCATTCTCCGAATGTTTCAAGAAATAAAAAATATATTTTATGGCTGACGGATGCAGCACCGAGACTGATATGAATACCTTAGATTTACATTTGAAGAATTATAAAATGTAGCATGCTGCTAGACCTCAACCTCCACGAATTAAAAATCATAGCACTGGTCTTTAAAAATCTTAGAATTGGATCAAAGAGAGGAGCGCTCCCTTATTTTTCATAATAGAATGACTTTATATATTAGACCCTATTTAGTTTGTGGTTGTGAATCTCTGTATAGGCTTACTTTATGCATGTAATAAAGTATGTACTGATAAGCAGATGTGATTTTGTGAGGAAAATCATAAATCTAGAAGGAGCAAGGCTAAATCCAATGGCCAAAATCATAGTGTTATACCTAAATTATAGCAGTCGAGTGGTATGCATGTTCCATACCTTGATCACTCAACTAATTAGAAAGAAGCTTAATTAGCAATGCCATTTAGTTTTAAATTTAGGTCATCATAAAGGCTGAAAGGAATGAAACCAAACGTGTATGTGTGTGTTTGTTGTAGAGTTCTAGGAAGGAGTTGCTACTGTTTTTTTATGACAAAATACCAGTTCCATAGGGTCATGAGCAATAACTTAAATTACAGAGAACCATCCTAAACTGTAATATTAGTGCTATGTCAAGAATTATTCACATTTTGAAAATATGTTTGGTGCAAATGGCAGAGACATTCTGATGGATTCAATAAACTCTGTGTAGGCTTCGGATAGAGCCTACATGGACTTTACATGCTAGCATGACAGTGCGCTGCCCATGTCAATGATCAATAATGCATATTAATGATGGGGCGGTACACTTCAGTTATGTTTCACAGCCTGCAAGAGTGTTGCTGGCCGCAAAACCTTGTAAGGGAATGTGGACACCAATTTTGTGTAAAGAAGAGCACCTAAAGTACGCAGATATGCATTGAATGCCACAATAATCACCAGGGCTTTAGAAATAGCTGCCATTCTGTTAGTGCAACACATCTGCACATAGGCCAATTTAATGACAGAACAAATAATCAATAATAGGCACATATTTGACATGCATGTCACATAGGAATGTGTTAGAATGTAACACACTCAACCTCTTACAGCGAGAAATGTGGACAAAACCATAAAAATGGGGGACAAAGGGCCAGAAATAGGGATATATGTTTAATATTGCACTTCCAAACTTAGAAAGTTGATAAAATGTATAGGCTGTACATTATCATGAACTTTATAAAGAGAATGAAGTTTGAAACTGAAATGTCAGTCAACAGTTTCTGACTGCACTCTGCAATGACATGCCAAATGATTTGCCAGGAAAGAATGTTATGAGGAAAAAAATCACAAATATGAAACAAAAAATGCACATTCTGCATAGATAAGGACAATTGAGATATATGTGCTCAAATGCATGTATTATTGAGTCACATCAGTCCAGAGATCATCCCAGTGATATGTCCGAAAACCACATATTTGATAAGGATAACATCTGGACATCCTGGAAACATCTGGACAGTTGTGAGTTGTGAACATGAAGTATATGGTCCAAACACAGTACAGGAAATTGTACCTACAGTGCAGAGTATTGTGCAATCCTATTCCTGGCATATTGTATTAAAACTGTGTTCATGATCTATAACAGGACATGGGACTGCCAAGTAAATTGATCACTTAGGGGAAGTGTGTGTATTGAATAAGGGACACACAGATGAATTGTAGGAATGAACACAGGGAAAGAGTACAGGTGAAACTTCTGTATTGTATGTACAGCAGAGGAGGGCATGTCAATGGGAGGTGGTTATCAAGCTGTTATACCTGAATATGTGTGTACTCTCAGCAGAGGTGTCTAGAAAGATGGCCACAGGTAAATGATCATGGTAAACATTCCAAGAACCAACCACAGTCATGGACAATATCAGAATAATACCAGCACTAATACCATGCCTCTGACATAACATATGTGATGTGGAGTGATAACAGATGAGCCTACACACACACCCACACACACACACACATACACACACACACACACACACACACACACACACACACACACACACACACACACACACACACACACACACACACAGTTGACAACTATTATGATACATCCACAGTCTGTGAGGGTAACCATGCACACTGTCCTCGTAATGTAATATCTGGGTCTATATTAGAACACTGAAGTCTTAAAACTTTGAATGTTCCAATATCGACCCCTATTCAGTGAATGCTGAAAATAACGAAGCTACAGAACACCGATTTTTTTTCCTAGGGAAAGAATTAGGTTGGCCGTTTCTGTCGCTTCACCATTTTCAGCACTGTGTGCGGAAAGTTACAGGTCGGGTTCAGGTAAGTGAGCGAATGTGTGGACGTGACGGTTAGGGCACGGGTTAGGTGAGTTAGGGTTAGGGAGTGGGTCAGGTAAGTGTGCAATTGTGATGAACGTTAGGGTAGGGTGGGGTAGGTGAGTTAGGGTAAGGGCGCGGGTGAGGTGAGTGTGCGATAGTGACAGACTTAGGGTTAGAGTTTGGGTTAAGGTAAGTGGACAGATAGTAGTGTTTGTACAGTTTAGTGTAGGGTTAGATGTAGGATTTTAAGTGTATATGTGTGGATTGCTGTTTTTTTGGTGTGCTTTTGTTGTGTGTATGTGTTTTGGAACAGCAATTGTTTTCCCTGGGAAAAAATTTCCTGTTCTGCATGTTCGATATTTTAAGCGTTCAATGAATAGGGGTCGATATTAGAACTTTTGAAGTTTTAAGACTTTGGTGTTCTAATATAGACCCTAATATCTGCAGGAGTTGTTAGGAGGGATACTGCTCTACCTGTATGTGACAGTATGGGCAATACAGGCTAGTTGCCTTGTGTGGATGGCATATATCTATGCCACAATCCACACTATCAGGAATTATAAACATGCCATTAATGCTGTCAAACACCTATGTATGCAGTGTGTGCATAAGCTGAACAGGTAGCACACATGCATCTGGTATAATGACTCTCTATGGCCAAGAACACTGCATCATTGGGTTCAGGCAATATTCCAGGAAGCCTTCTAAATAGCATGAAGCATGACCTATCAGGATCTTGGGAATTGCTATTTAACTGTAGCCTCCAAGCATGCTTCATGCCTCATGAATGGAGAAAAGCAACAGTCATCCCTCTGCACAAAGGTGAGGCATCTACAGACCTTGGTAACTACAGAACCATATGTCTCACTAGTCTTATATGTAAAGCCATGGAAAGAATTATCATGGAAATGATCAATAGTGATATAGTAAACCTCCAGACACTAGATCCAACCCAGTAAGGGTTTTGTCAATGGCAGGTCATGCTTACTCATCCTGGTGGACTTCTTTGAAAAAGTCCCCAAAGTGATGGATGAGGGCAAAATGGTTCACACTGCCTATGCTGACATGTCAAGGCATTTGACACAATACCCCACTCAGGCATTGTTGACAAAATCAAGAGGTTAGGTACAAACCCGTATGTCACCCAGTGGATAGCCAACTGGCTCACAGACAGGACCCAGGAAGTTAGAATTGGGGAGTCCACCTCTACACAGAGGCCTGACACAAGTGGAGTCCCTCAGGGATCAGTGTTTGGACCCCTCCTTTTTGGCAATTACTTCTCTGAAGTCAAGGTCTATGTCACTGATCGCTGGCTGACTAAATTTTCAGATGATTGCAAATTAGGAGCTCACTGACACAAATGTTTTCCAGGAAGGACAGACACAGGCAAGCAACTGGTGTCAGAGTCATAGACTAAAAGTAAATACAAATAAATTCATGAAAGTATCCATCGGGAAGTTGGCCACCCCGGTTAACTATCATATTGACAATGCACCCCTTAGAGATGACCCAGTAGTCAGGGACTTAGGAACAAACATAGCCAGTAATCTAGCTTTTGACCACCATGTGCCTACAGTTGTGAGGAAATCATTCTATGTTGTGCAACTTATAAACAAAGGTATAGCATCTAAGTCCAAGGAAGTAATTGTTCCACTATATTCAGCGTTCACCATGCCTATCCTTGAGTACAATTCCCCAATTCCCCCTTTGGTATGTACCTAACCAGGCATATCCAACAAATGGAACATCCACAGAGGTTCCTCACTAAAAGAATACAGGCCATATATAAAATGTCCTATGCAGACTGCCTCAAGGCCCTATCCCTGTATTCTGTCTCCTACAGGATTTTGAAGAGACTTACATGCCTGGCATACAAGGCTTTGTCAGACCCCACTCTCATGGACCTCCTGCATATCCAAAAACAACCACCACCAGAATAACCCATTCTAAAGACATAAACCTTGCCTGTGATATGAATAGTACCTGCTGAAGAGACAGGTATGTATCTTACAAACTACCCTGTCTCTGGAGCAGGCTCCCCATCCATGTGAAGCAGAGTTCCTCCCTAGCCTAATTCAAGTGCAACTTGGACAGTTGGATGGGGAACAGGAAATTCATCCCTGATTTTACACCTATGTCTCTAATAGACACAGACAACATGTAAATGGTTCATTTCCCAGGAGCCTGCTAGTAAATGTTTCACCTCCAAAGCCCCTGCTTACACTTATCATGGGTATCAGAACTTGTCAGAGATTAGGGATGCATGGCTAAGCTTAAAAAGACTCTTGTGGTCATTACCCTACTAAACACTTACGAATCTGTGAACCTGTTGGTGTTCTGCACCATCAGACAGTCATCTATATTCCCTAGAAAGAATACCTAGGTATAGCCAATATGCTGTGTGACAGCACACTGTGACAAAGATGGCACACTTTAGTTACACATCACTGGAAGATATGTAAGGAGGTATATGCAAAGGGGTGCATTGTACACAGTTACTGGAGTGAGGAAGGCTGGGATCCATGACGTTATTATGGCTTCTGATGTGCATGTCCTTCACATACCCAGCACTTATGCTACATTCAAGGGAGTAGTCAGCACTGTGACCACATGCTGATGGATGTACCACTTACCCTCTATCCTAAGACACAGGTCACATACCTATTGGTCTGATTATAGGGTATGATGTCCACATTATACTTGGGTGGTGTGTCTGTTTCCTGATTCAACAAATCCCTCCATGTGTCTCATCAATGCAGGCATTGTCATGCCTGTGGCAGCAGTCTCTGGTATGTGTTGATACTGTCTGTATTATACTAATATCACAGCTGGAGTCAATGACTGACCACAAGCTGTAGTCTTTCAGGCAGCTGCTTGGGCACAGCATGTGCATGTCATCTGTGATGTCCATCACTTAACTAATGAGCAGAAAAGGGCCTAGCAGACACCCATGTTGTACCACCATGATCACTGGACCTAAGATGTATGTCACATCACACATTTCAACATACTGAGCTGCCATGTATGTCATACACTGGTCTACCCATTTGGTGATATAGCTGTTAATGGCCACATATGACAGTGTTGATTAAATACTTTGGTGTGAATTTTTGTCAAATGCCTTGACCTGTTCAAGTTCCAAAAGATGATACTATTGTTGTCATGCATGCCCTCAATGACCTCTTTGAGGACATCTATCATATGTAATGGACCCGATGTAGCAGTAACAACTCAGACATGTCTGTTGCACACCTGGTATTACTAGTGAAAATGTAGAAGAGGTCCATGATGACATGTTGGTCTCGTTCACAGTTGAGGAGAGACAGGATGTCCCTAAACATGCATGCATCAGGTGCTGTCCTCCAAACTCAGGTGGATGCATTTTGATGTACACCCTTGTATGAGAACATAGGCCATGTAGATAAGTGTTGAACTGTGTATTGAACCATATCAGGAAAGTATATGTGTTGGCTCACACCAGAGGTGATTGGTGATGTTGTCACAGCACATGGATTCTGTGGGATAGGCCTGGATGAAGGTAAAACAGTGCATATTACCTATTGTGAACTGGCCTAGAGATTTGACACAATCACACATACAGGTATCACTGATGATACCCTTAAGCTGGAGGTTAAACCTTACAACAGTTGAAGGGTAAACAATCGGTTCACTGAAAGAATACATCATGTGAAAGTTGGTGAATCAACCTGTACCAGTAGAGCTGTCACCATTGGCAAACCCCAGGAATCTGTGCTTGGCCCTTCACTGTTTGAACTGTATTTCTTGACAGTTCAGGCTACAGTATAAGACCTTTTGCTTACCAAGTTTATTGATTCTTGCATATTGTAATGGTGATAACATAGTACAGGAGGAGCTAACACATGCGACTGAAAGGTGACAAAGGCATATGATGTGCAAATAAATGCAGAAATGTGTGTTTGCAATGTTGCCTGTCTGAAAAGTAGAGTTCCGTGTTAATCAGGGATTGATAGTCCTGCTATGCAGAAACCCAGTGATGCAGGCACTGGGAATTCATTTAGATAACCAATCTGAACTTTGACCAGCAAGTGGCCACACTACTATTGAAAGCCTATATTGTGCACATAATAAATCATGCCATCATACTGAGATCTTAGGATTGCATGATGGCACTATAGTCAAACCTCATTATTGCACTAATAGAGTATAATATGCATCTTTACATGCACTTCACCAGACACATAGCAGCGAGACAGATCACAGGGCTGTCTTGGCAAGATAACACAGGGCCTACACACCATGCCATGATGTATGTGGATAGATTAAAAGTCATGTCACTGTAAACTTTATTGTTTAGGATGAAGTGACTTTTGCCTGGCCCCCAGGCCAGTCTGTGACCCTGCCCTGGTGGGAGTAAAGCATATCAAAAAAAGTGATATAGCTGATGACATCAGCAGTGACTGTTGAGTAGTAGACAATAGTGGCCCACATGCTGGTGTAAAATGCTCTATGTAATTCCAAGAAACTGCTCACACACACACACACACACACACACACACACACACACACACACACACACACACACACACACAAACACACACAGTTAACTGCAGTGAGAACAGAACCCCTACCTATTTAGGTACGCAGACTACACAACACATTTCTTATCGCAAGTGTCACAGCTGAAGTCCAACTTGGAGTATGTCAGACAACACTTTATAGCTGATGACATCAGCAGGGTCAGCAGAGTCTGTGAAAAGATAACAGTGCCCTTCATGCTGGTGTAAAATGATCTCTACAATGTCAAGCAACAGCTCATATACACACACGTGCATACACCCAGTTGACTGCAGTGAGAATAGAATCCCTACCTAAGTACACAAACTAAAAAAACACAGTATTTTATGTAAGTGCCACAGTTCAAGTCCAGCTTACAGTGTGTCAGACAACAATTTATAGCTGATAACATCAGCAGTGTCTGTTGAGGAGAAGATACCAGTCTCCCACATGCTGGTGTAAAATGGTTTGTGTAATATCAAGCAACAGGTCACACACACACAGTTGACTGCAGTGAGAATAGAAACACTAACTATCTATGTACACAAACTACAAAACACAATATTTAATGAAAGCACCACAGCTCAAGTCTGATTTATACAGGAGTGCATGTGAACTTATAGTAGATTACATAAGAAGGCCATGTGGGAGACAATAGGTTGGGAGGCTTGTATGAAATGGATGTGTAGGCATGAGCAAGTATCAGACTACTGGCAATTGATGTAATTGGAGAAGTAACTAGAGGATACATGCATCTGCTCTGCTATCTAGACAAACATGCACCAGTTGACTACAGTCAGAACAGAACCCCTACTTATTTAAGTACATAAACTAAAGAAGGCAATATATTATACAAGTGCCACTGCACAACCCTGATTTATATAAGAGTGCATGTGATCTTATAGTACATGACATCAGTTGGCCATGTGGAGGTCAACAGGTTGTGAAGCCTGCACAGGAACATAGCTTCATAGGTTGACATGAGGCTACTAGCTTAATAGTACTATGGTGTTTAGAATCCTAGCTGTGTAAAAGCACAAGGACCCTTATTTGGCATATTTGGAAGCTCGTTTTTAGCAGAGCATGTTTGTGAGCAGCACCAGCTGGCCCTGTCCATGAGAGACAAAGGTGCCAGCCCAGAGGTGAAATACAATCATCCATCCAGTAGTCAAGGTTGTGCTTGAAAGGGGTCATTGCGGAGCATTGCGAAGCATGCAGTGGGAACCTATTACAGAGGAGTGTGAATTGTCCTATGATATATCTGTCTCCCCAGCATGTTCTGTTTATGCCACAGGCTAGGTTGAGAACCCTGGAGCAAATTATAGTTGTCCCATTTGAATTGCAGATGTCCATCATTTTCAGAAGAGCGGGGTCTGAGACTGTTCTGCAAAGCAGCCATAGGTCACCTGTCAGTAGCCTGCATGATACCGAGTACGGTGACAGGTATGTCAGTCTTTCCATGTATGTCATGTTTGAGGCATTGGAGTCTCCAAGGCACAACCCTATGTTTGCTCCAATTGCTAGTGGTGTCTGATGAGGTACAGAGAGATGTGAGAATTGTACTCCATTATTGGTTTGATAAGGGTAGAGTACATCAGAGGCATGACTCTTCTTGTCTTGGAGATGCTGTCCATATGTATGATGTGTGAAATCCTAATTGTGTGTGACACCACTATGGCACATAGTGATGAAAGTGTAGATTGCTATCAACATGTGTTCACCAGTCTCACAACACTGTATTTGAGTTTAGGGGGTGCTATGTATATCATAATTTGCAGGGGTACATCACTGACAAAGGTGACAAATAGTTGTTGTACATGAGTTTGACATTAGTCATCATTCTGTGTCAGCCCAACTGTAACATGTTACCATCACTGGGAGACTCTATATGATTGTGTCCAGTTAACAGTTATATGCAAACTTCGTAAACCACAGGCCATCTACTGTTGCCTGTCCTTCAGGGTAGTTTTTCTCAAGCATAAAATAATCCACAAAATAAAAATAAAGACTATAATGAAGCAACAACCAGCTGCTGAAAAAGATTTATTAAATTCACACTCTGTGGCATCTTGGCTAGTCAGCCTTTAAGGAGACATACACAAAAACAGTCAAAAGACAATTTATAAAATCTGTCAATAAAATATTAAAATACTTAATTGATAATTCAATCAAGTCAAATTAGATACTTCCAATTTAACTCACAATTCAATCCAAAAGGCAATAATGTATTACATTTCAAAATTAAAACAGATTCCTTGCAAAGAAGTGTGTCTTTCAAAGAACAATTTTCCCCAATTCTTAACATGTATTTGTTCAAGCATCGTGCCTTGTAATAGCAAAAAGTCACTGTTATGTTTTTCTTTAAAATGGACAGCAACAGAGCTTTCAGTCTTCTGTTTTTTAATGTCCCTGACATGCTCCTGAAGTCTCATTCTAAACTTTTTCTTGCTTTCCCCAATATAATATAAATTACATGGACATCTGAGGGCATAAATAATACCCTCAGTGTTACAAGAAAAAACACCCACTGAATAAAAATTAACAGCATTAATCTTTATAAATGAATGTGCTACATGCTTACAAACATTACAACTACCACAAGGCAAAGTACCAAACAGTAACGGATTCTTAATAATAGCAACATCAGGGGAAGCAAAATGACTACTACATATCCTATCCATTTTGATTACTACAAATCCTAAACAAACAAAATAAATCCTCATAGGGCAAATATGTTATACGATGAGGGGGATGATGACTGCCCCCATTTAAATATTGACTCACATCCACAAATTTCCTATGGACCAATGTTCTTATTTCACTATTTTCTAACCATTTTAAGATCAAATCCAAAAACACTACCTCATTTCTACATTGCAAACTATCAAAAGACAAATTATACAGATTTGTTTTGTGATAAATTCATCACAGATTCCACAACATTATCCTGGCCACCCAGACAAATAAAAATCAAATCATCCATGTATCTATAATAACTAATAGCATATTTGGACATAAATGCATGTTTATAAAGATACTTCACTTCAAATAAAGCCATCATTAAATTGGCATACATGGGGCAAACTATGCCCCCATTGCTGTGCCTTAAAGTTGATGGTAAATCATAAAATAATTATTCAACAAACAAAAATGAATCAACTCAATAATGTAGTGTGACACAGGACTATCTCCCAAAAAATGTAATGCTCAAATACCATATTCATGTTTTATATTAGTATATAAACATTTAACATCTAACTTAAGCCAATACATATCCTTTTTCCATTCTAACCCAGATGTTTTATTCAAAAAATCAAAAGTGTCTTTGATGTAAGAGGTGAGTTTGGTCACAAAAGGAAGGAGAAACTGGTGCATCAAAAAAAAATATTGTTTCAGAAATACTTAACATGCTGATATGATTGGATGACCTCGAGGATTTGTTAAATTTTTGTGTACCGTTGGCAGGCAATAAAAGGTTGCAATACTGCAACCATTTACACCAAGCCTCTTATCCACATCCTCCTTAGATAGATATCCCAATCTATAACTTTTCTCCAACAATATTTTGTACTGTAGCAATGCCCCAGTATATGCTTCAATATTGCGTTTCTCATAAACTAATTCATCCTCCATATGCTCATAGCACATACATGCATATTGTGTATGATGTATTATGACTCTTTTATTTCCCTTATCTGAAGGTTTTACTATAAATTCTTCCCAAACAGTTGAGGGCCCAGCACAGATCCTTGTGGTATTCCACTGGTGATTGGGCTAGTGGTAGAGGTACAATCCTCAACTTTGAGTGTGTGTGTTCTGTCATTGAACCAGTTGGCTTTCCATCTTGTATTGCATTGCCTAAATCTCAGATGGGATATCTTCACTATGAGACATGAATGGTGGATAGTGTCAAAGCCCTTGGATAACTGAACATAGGCAGTATGTCCTGTTATCCCTCGTCCAGTTCTTTGGGGTAAGTATCCAAGAAGTTCGCAAAGGTCAATAAGCAAGATCTACCCTTGACAAAAACAACATGGATAGGGTCAAGTGTGGTAATGATCACCTATGTCCCTTTGCATATGGTCCATGTTGATTCCTGCAGTAGATATGCATATATAGCTTTTTAGGCATATGGGTCAGTAGTTGCAGTTTTGCATGTTACCAGACTGATGTTCATTGCATAGCACACAACATTTAATATTACATTTTGTAGTGTGGTTGATATATGTGTGGAAGACGTACTGAAACCCAAGGGTATAGTGTTTGTGGCGTGGCAACACGTGGATGTATTTTAAATATATGACATATAGTTAGATAGGGCACTCAGTTTGTAATGTTTCTACATGTAATTTCATGTCATATAAAGGAAATGGACAATAAACAGCAGAAATGCAGCATAATATATACATTTCCATAGTACAACAATCAGCAGGTTTGTGTAACAGTTAGCAAAGTGTATACACAAGTGATATACTCAGGTTTGAGCACTTATAAGCATTGCTACAATGATAGCTGCTTTGCTAAAACCTGACAGTTAGCACTGGGTCTCTGGAATACACTTGCTATTTAACTGCCTCTGTCGTGGCACATGTTAATGCAGTGATACATTCCTTTTTGGGGCCAGATGGTACTGGGTTTGAATACAGCTAAGTCTAACACTTTTAAGTACTTTTCTATCACCGTTGCTGTGTTTTGATGTGTGATACAGACCATTGCACAATAAGGATTAAAAACAAAATGGGGAAGATAGGACATAGGTGAAATGGGGAGCTAGCAGGGGGAAGAACAAATGGAAAGCAATACAGGAATATGCAGGAGGGAGGTAGGAAAGAACCATAGCTAACCATTTCTTGATAATATATGCAGACTATTAGTTGAATTTGGACTGACACCTCCAGAGAGAGGGATGACCACAGCACAATCACATTGTGTAACCAATTGGACTGAATCAAGTTTGTCAAGAAGACACGTTTGCAAAATCGAGAGCTATGTATGGGATAATTTTTTTTTTTTTTTGAGAATGAGAGGAATGTTGACAAAGGGAAGTAGATATGTCTGGATCTGATAAGTTGGGTAGGTGAGGAAGCAATTGCAGACAGACAACACAAACAAGACAAGACACAGGGATGGTGATTGACACAAGAGAGTGGTGGACACCAGGGATGGGGTGAAGGTGGAGACATCCAGGACCCATGGTTTTCAAGCTGGGTGACGGTGAAGATCGAGTCCTCATCCACTGTAATATCATCACTGTCACTTCACTCTGCCACTGGATGGAGGGCTCAATGTCACTCCCTGGCATTTCAGTACTAGTGATAAACTCAACCCCTCTGCCACTGCTCCTGGAGGGATCCCCTGGACTATCCTCCAGGGCAGGACTACCTGAGGTGGCAGGTAATGCAGGGGCAAGAGCGATAGTACTGCTAGGTTGGCTCCCAGTTGAGTTGGGCAATAGTAGCAGGGCTGTTGGAGTGGGGGCAGGTGGATCTTGTGGGGTAGGCCTACACCTTTGTGCTGTGGAGCATTTCATGGTGTAGTAGGACTGGATGACATGGACACATTTTGACAATACATAATAATATAAAACAAAAACAGAGAGATAAGGGTTGAGGTGAGAAAAAAAGAGATAAGATGAGTACCTTCATATGTGACATACAATGCATTAATACAATCATTAGACTCTATTATGTTAGGCTTTACTCTTAATGACTACCACCCCCTAACAGATAACTATTACTTTTAATACTTTCAGCTCCTAACAAATGCACAATATATTACAGACTACAGCAAGTACTCCTTTACATATGCATATGTTGCACATATGTGTGTGTTCCAATTATGCAGATTACAGTTTACAGCAGGTCATGTGTGGCACTGGTTTAGTGCTTTTACTTTAAAACTTTAAGTTACAGATAACTGAAGAATTAACAGTATTGTATACTTTGGAAGTGTATTATTTGAACCCACCATCTCTTGCTAATGTCTAATATTGTACTCTTGGTTTGTGCTACAGACTAATAAATATGTATTTCCTTTTACAGTTGAAAAATGCTTGCTCAGTTTGATACCACTGCATAAAATACCAAACAAGTTATCTTTAACTTTTACTGCTACAAAAACACTACTCTTCTGCTGCATACATATCATATGCCTCGCTCATCCTCACCAGTCTTGCACCATGGGTCCTAAAATTGCAGTCCCTTTCCATGGTAGCTGTGGAAAAACAGAACAGAACAAAATACCATTATGAATACCAGTATTGCCTATATTTAGCTTTTAAGCCTTACAAGTACTCTCTGTAGTTGATATTTAGGCATCTGTGGGATGCCTCCATCCTAAATCTCTCCATGCAAGCATCAAGGGTACTCCTTTTTTTCCTCCAGAAGTCATTGTAGAGATGCCTACATTGGTCACCAGTGCAAGGGATACTGGTGGTACTGGTTACAGCATGGGGCAAAGTATCCCAAGCCTCTGACTTATACTGTGATGCAGAATAGTCTCCCTGCAGCAACCTGTCTCTGTGATGTTTCATTAGGAGTCAAACAAAAATCTTGGACTCCTGGACACCCCATCTTTGAGCTTTAAATCTCACACCTTCTCAATGAACACCTGCCATGTCTATCATGGATCAAAAGCAATGGAGAATGATAGTTTCCCAATAGTTCTAGTTATTATATTTACTGGGTGTGTACACACTGTTTGAAAATGTTGCACACCACTTACCATTGTGCAAACACAGTGTGCAATAGTAAGCTGTGCACAGCAGTGGCAAGCAATGTAATCTCAAGGTAATTTGATGTACAGGCAGTCATGTATGTGTGCTTGAGAAATATGAAGGTTGTGGCAGTCCAGATAGCAGAAATATACTTACAGGAATATGGTACACAGTATATCCACAGCACCAGACAACTGCAGCAACTGGAGAAAACAAACTAGAGGTTTGTGACTGGGAGAATGCAGGTCCTACAAACATCACATACATGGAAAGACTACAAAACCTGTCACTGTACTCAGTATCCTGCATGCTGCTGAGAAGTCACCTATGCCTGACCTACAGAGAAGTTTCGGACCCTTCCCTGCTGAAAATGCTTAACATCTGCAAATCAAATGGGACAGGAATAACTTGGCCCAGGGTTCTCAACCTAGCTGGTAACATAAATACTTAAAGAGTACATGCTGGGGAGACAGATATATCGCCCAGCAACTCGCACCCCTCTGTAATAAGCTCCCACCATCTGTAAAACAGTGCTCCTCAATGACCCTGTTCAAGCACAACCATTGCTACTGGTTGGATGATTGTAAAGTCACCTCTGGGGTGGCACCTATGTCCGGCATAGACAGGCCTAGTTGTAGATGCTCACAAAATCAATCTACTAACAATGACCATCTAAATCTGCTTAATAAGGTAATTGTGCTTTTATACAACTAGGCTTCTATTTCCTCATGTATAGTGATAACCATGTAAACCTAGAACTTACAAATACAGTATGTGAGAGATGCAACTATACAATGAATCTAGAATAAATGCTGTCTCTGTCAGGTAACAACAAACTAGATATCAAACAGGTTGTCAGCGCACACACTTCACCTCCTCAATAAACCAAGTGCAGAAATCATATCCCAACATATGCAGGGGTATTCATTAGAAGCTTACCAAAAGAGCAGAGACCCAGCAAATGCAAACCTTCTTTACACATTACAGTCCCAATGGAACCCACATCACATAAAAACAAACATCTTAGTGTGTCACCCATTAAGCTCTTAAATTTATAGTGAGACACACAGATGTCCCCCTCACCAGGCTGTACAAGTCGAAAGTCACGGTCAGCTGCCAGTCAGGTGCCAGTATCCGCAAAGTCATGTACGCACTCAAGTCTCTCAACAACAAGCACAGTTACACCTTTGTCATACTCCATGTTGGACAAAATGACTTCAGATATACCTTACTGGATTATATGAAGAGCAATATGACTGAGCTCTCAGATTATGTACCCCAGACAAGTATGACGTAGCCCTAAGCAGCATTCTACATTCATGCAGGATGATGCCTCAATGCAAACAAAAGGATTATTGCCTTCAACAATTGGTTTAGCTACTGTTGTCAATCCAGGGGGATCCAGTATTTCTCAGCCTGGGACAATATTGATGACAGATTATGCTGCTCTGCCAGGGATGACCTTCATCTGTCACCTCTTGCTTTTCAGTTACTGGCCAAGTTACTGGCACCCCCCGCAGTGCCTTTTTTTAGGCAATGTCATAAGACCAAAATTCCTCACATAAAAATATCCTTAAAAGACAAACTCAGGGTTATGCTGCTTAATGCTAGGAGTATAAATCAGAAACTACACTCAATAAAGGCATTACTTACTTAGGAAGATGTCAATATTTGTGCAGTCACTGAGACATGGTTTAGGAATGCATAGAGTACTCCAACCATGAAAGGCTATAATGCCTTCCACACATTCAGGCCACAAAATGAATGTGAAATAGACAAAGGAGGAGGTGTATCCATCTTCATAAAAGACAAATGCTCCTCAAGACTGGTTAAGCAGTATAATTCCCCAGTGTTACTCCAAGTCCAACTAACTGTAGAAAAGACTCCCCCTCCACATCATTGTTAGCTACAGGTCCACCAACATGAACCATGAAAACCACACAGTGGCTTTCTGGACTTACTTGAGTCATTCATAACATAGCCAAACACCCTAGGCATGGGTGACTTTAACTATCCTTCCATTGATTGTGATACGTATATAAGCTCAAATACGTTCACCCTAAGGTTCCTGTACTTTGTAAACACAAATGCTCTGGAACAGTTAGTCTGCACTCCCACAAGGGGCTGGAAGTCCTTGCCCTAGTACTCACCAACAAATAGATCACTGCACCGCCCTATGTGTGACACCCTCCTTGGTAAGGTCTGACCATAAATCAGTCATGTTCAATGTAATAATAACTCCTGACCCCCACTCAGCATCCAAAAGGTTGAAAAGTTTCTCTAAAGCAAAGTATAGCCTTCTAAATTATGGTATAAATAGTCTCAAACCTCCTGCCACCAATGACAGCAAAGACTACTATATGGAGGTGTACACAAATTCCCTGTATACACACGTTTATAAATGTATAGACTTAGCTGTACCAGAACAGATCAAAATATGCTCACAATAAAAGAAGCCACCCTGATGGACATTTAGCATTAATAAATTATACAACAAGAGAAAGAAACTGATGCCCAGGAATTAGAGGGAACAGTCTCAGCAGAAGAACACTGTCCATAGCTTGTAAAGGCAAATGAGACACCTTGTAAAGTTCTCTAAAGCTAATTATGAAACTAAATTAGCATCCACAGATAAAGGGTGATCACAAGGCATTCACTGGCTATGTCTGTAATGTGAAAGGGAAGGCCCATCTTTGCACTGAATTCATAGTGGATGGTACCAGCCATACTGTACCTGAGGACATCACTAACCTGATAGCAGACAGGGTTGGCATAAATTTCACACCCCTGTCTCCAGCAATCATACCCAAACCATACCTGTCACCAATTCTCTACCTATTATCTCCAAAGAGCAGGTCATAACCACACTCACCAAGGCCAAAAATACAGCCTCTATGGGACCAGATAACATCCCTGGTTGCTTACTAAACAGTGTAAAGAAAGAGTTAGTAGAACCATTGGGGTCTATATGACGCTATTGAATGGACTAAATAGCAAATGTTATTTAGTCGATCTGATACTGTCGAAATGGCAAAATAGTGAAGTCACGGAACATCAAATTTTTTCCCAGGGAAAAAATTTGGTGAGCCGCCTTCAGGACTTTGCCATTTCCTCCACTATGGTGCAATCTCGGAGTTGGTATATTTAAGTAGGGGGGTGTGTGGGGCACATCCCCCCACATGGGAGGGTGAAACCCCTCACTTAAATTTGTGTTTAAGTTTTTTTTTTTTTTTTTTTTTTAAACAGAGCAGCGGATTTTTTTCTCTGGGAAAAAAATTGCTGTTCCATTTATTCGATATTTTGTTGTTTCGATATTATCGGTATGATGAAATAGCTCTTGCTATTTACATCGTACGGTAATATGATATAGATGCGAACCATTGGGTACTCTCTTCAACCGCAGTCTAATCTATTAATCTAATCATGTATGTTTTCACAATTTTGATTACCTCTGAAAGCAGTTTTTTGCACTGCTTTGATGTGATCATTATTTTATAGAATTGCTTTATGGCAAAGCTGAAAGTTTCAAAATACATTATGATGGCTTACTAACCTTTCCATTTATTTGTATTAATGTTGATTGATTAGATGTGATACTGCAGCCAGTTCAGAAGATTTTTAATCCTGGGACATTAAACTAAATCTAAAGTAATATCAGAGCTATTGTTTGAAGATGTCTGTATGTTCAGACGTAAATGAATGTCAGTTTGAAGAGAGCAGTCATTTGTGTATCTTTTTAATATTGTCCTTCATTCTGATCTTTAATCCAGTATTGCACTGTTTTTTTCATGATTTTCATAGGCTTCATGCAATTCTTTTAGAAAGCCTTGTTGCTATCATAGTGGATAAATATGTATATTTTTGGATTTCCTCAACATGAATAGTCAGTGTCAAAGAAAAGAGATCACGAAAAATAAGCAATTACAACTTTCTACAATTTTCTTTCCAGTCTGACAGTTTAGCAGGATACTGTTCCCTGTTTGGAAGTACTTCAACTCCCTCCCCATGTGGAAGACTGTCAATCATCACTGCTAAAAGTATACTTACTTCAAGTAAGAATTATACAGTTGCTGGAAAGCCATTTTAATTGCTGCATTGTATCCATTTTTAGGCAACTAATATATTTCCCAAGCTCTTCATTAATACTGAGCACAGTCCTTAAAAGCATTGTGTGCAATGTACTTTGTTCATAGTCCTAACAGTGGGACATGTCAGAAAACTATGTTTGCAATAATATAAATACCATAATGTGCATGATTTTTACACATAGCCCAGTTAGGCTACTCTGAGGTAGAGACGCACTACGTATCTGCTCTATTTACAGAAGGTTTGACCTCCACTGGCTTGACAGTGGGATATTAAAATATTCTCTTAATTTAGGCGTACAGTCTTGTTTGTACTTCCATTAATAGGACCACCTTGTGCATAACTCCTGAGGTGGGAGCAGGTGTGGTTCTTGTAAAAGTCCTGCCCACATCACAGGGACAGCATAACTGGTAAGGATGTTCCTGCTGTGAAAAAAAATTTATTTGCTTCATTTAAAGTAAATACACTGTTATAGTTTCTCACTTCTTTACGCTGGTTATATAGAGGCAGTGAAGGGGAAATTGATCTACTTGGGGGTATTACTTCAATGGTAAAAGTATGCAGTTCAGATTACAGTACTTATGCATGTTGGACTTGCCAGTCACAGAGAAACATGGGGGTGTATCATTTGTATGCTTTTTCCCCATACAGGGATATAAACCACTGTGTAGCAGTCACAAAGGACCTTAGCATGTAGTTCCACTGTGTAGCAACCCTATTCCATGGCTGATATTGTTACGGTTATGACCTTCTTTCCTTTCTGTACAGAAATCACTAGCTTGACATTTATTGAATGTCATCGACTGTTTGTATTAATTCTCAATTCTATTTGTAATTTTTCAAAACAGTATTTCCCCGTGTTTCATTCTTGCTTAAAATTTGCTGACTGATACTTTTGTAATGAAAGTGTGAATGAGGCAATAAAAGTGTTTGCATTTGAAAGGTGTAATTTCTGGGTGGAGCTCATAAGGGCAGAAGGGAATGCATAGCTCTAGTGTGCAGAAATAAGGACTATAAAATAAAAATGTGAGTCATATCAACAGTGTAACAGGACTATGGTAAAGGTATATCATTACACAACATTCTAGCCATTGCTACCTGTGCCATACACAAATACATAGTACAGAATGTGTAATATTACCTACAAAGTACATCAATAGGCAGACTGGCCACTAATGTTACAGAAATGGCTGTTTTACAATCCAAATAGCAAGACCTTCTTTACAGGATTTTAGCTACTACCTTGAATTGAGTAGATCAAACACCGATGACAGCAATAGAAGAAGAGTAGCAACACACAAGAACATGTCTCATTCCCAGAGGGTAGTGACATAGCCGGCTTTAGGCACCAGCGAACCCTGCGGTCACTGGGGGCACCTTGTTCCTGGGGGACCCCCAACCACAGCAAGTTATCTTATCTTGATATTTTGCAGCATGTCCATCAGATTAACAAAAGCTAGTTCATGAATCTTGTATACTTTATAAACCAAGTAGAGAATAACTCTTATTTATATCTCCATTAAAATTCAAAGATATCTCTGCTTATAGTAACAGTGTTTTATCAAGTAACAGGCTTCACAATTCCATTTTAACTTGAACACAGCTGTGGTATGACCATGTTAGGAAAAAAACTGACAATGAACATAAGCAAGGTAAGCAGTAGAAAGATCAACAAGTTGCAGTGACTGAATTGAGTGCTAACATTGTATTAAAGGAAAGCTGATGCTTCCGATCTTCAAGGATTTTTTTTTCTTTCAGGGAGTTCTATAAAGACTGGTAGAACACCAGATACTACAACTCTCAATTTCTTTGCTGAAGAATTCAGCACAATACCAAAATAATAGCAGAATAAAGGCTCAAAAGCAGGCAAGCATTTTAAATATTACTCTAAGTCACTTAAAAAGTTAATAAAATAACACCCTTTGGATCAACATGCATTTTTTTGGACAATAAGAGGCATAAACCTCTGGTACCTAAATTACTGACTGTCTGTATTCCTGAATGATTTATTAGCAAATCAAACTTTTTACAAAGGACAGTGCAAAATTATGAGCAAAATCAGGGAAGGTCTGTGAAATCAGGAACAAGTTATAGTTATGCATTACTCCTCATAGGTTCATAGGTTCATAGGTAGGTACTAGGCTATTAGCCCTAGGGCCTATATAAGCCTAGCCAAAAAGGTACCCTGGCTTTCATCACCCAAGAAAATTATTTTCCTGTGCCCCTGTCGAGCAGAGCCACAGAAGTGATCCCTGGGGTGAATTTCCTATTTTCCATCCAATCATCAAGATTTTTCTTGAAGAGTGCTAATGAGGAGCTCTGTTTGACATAGATAGGTAGTCTATTCCAGAGTATGGGAAGACTCTGGGACAGGAATCTATCCCTCCAGCATGTTCTGTTTATTGTGGTGACAAGGTCTAGGTACCTAGAGCATGTAGCTCAGAGGGATTGGGATTTCTTTAAGTGGAGCATATCCAACAGCTCTAGGTTTGACATAGCTTTATATGTTAGGCAGAGATCACCTCTGAGTAGGTGATATGCAACAGAGTAAAGCTGGAGTTTTTTTAGATGGTCTGCGTAGAGCATCTGTTTGAGGCCAGTAATCCTCTTTGCGAGGTATTTCTGTGGCCTTTCCAGTTGTTGTAGATGTCTTGTGAGGTACATACCAAAGGGGCATTGTACTCTATAATGGGTCTAATGAGTGATGAGTAGAGGGGAACAATTACCTCTTTTTTTCTGGATGAAAAACCTTTTGTGATGAGGTGAGCCATGTAGAAGGATTTCCTGACCACTGTGGCGATGTGATTATCAAGGGAGAGACTACTGTACACCTGTGTCCCAAGGTCTCTTATCACACTTTCAGCGTTAAGTAGACTACCACTTATGTAGTAGTTCATGGGTACAGAGTTTTTACCAAAGGGGATGACAATATACTTTTTGGCATTGAGCTTCAGACCATGGCTTTGACACCAGGCATCTGTCTCAGTGAGGCCCTTTTGTAGTATGTCCAAATTGTTAGGAGTTTCAATTATGACTCCTAGTTTGCAGTCATCTGCAAACTTTGTTAGCCAAAGAACTTCTGTGTTAGCCTGTACTTCAGAGAAGTAGATACCAAACAGTTGAGGACCCAGGACTGAACCCTGTGGTACTCCACTTGTCACTGGTCTGAAGTCGGATTTGGAGTCTGCTACTTTCACAGTGTGGGTCCTGTCTGAGTAAGTTGGCAACTCATCTTGTGACATAGGGATTTATACCCAGTTTAGTGAGCTTATCTATAATTCCAGAGTGAACGATGGTGTTGAAAGCCTTGGCGAGATCTAGATAAGCTGTGTGAACCACCTTACCCTCATCTATGGCTTTGGTGACTGCTTCAAAAAAGTCAGTCAGGTTTAGGAGACATGATCTGCCTTTTACAAATCCAAACTGAGTAGGGTCCAGAGTTTGGAGATTACCAATGTCTTTGGTTATGAGTTCCATGATGATACAATCCATGGCCTTGCAGACCAGGCTCATCAGGCTAACGGGGCGGTAGTTCCTGGGGTCCGTTGTGGCTCCACCTTTGTGGAGTGGGATAACCATCACTGTGTGCCATTCAGTGGGCACACAGCCTGAGGTGAGGCTATGATTGAACATGGTGCTTAGGTAGGGTGCCAGTTCATTCTGTAGTTCGTGTAGAAGCAGCCTGGGTTATTGTCAGGTCCCACGGATGCTGTGTTCTTGGCTTTGGAGAGTGTGTTTTTTACCTGTGCAGCCATGATTACAGGAACTTTGCATTCTTCTGATATAGAGATGGGCCCTTTTGGGGGTGAGAGGGGGTTAAAGTTAGAACTGAACCTATCTGCCAGGATGTTGGCAATATCAGTTGGTTCTGTATATTTAGTGTTATTGTGCTGTAACTCAGAGCAGATCTGTGTGTTGCCATTGAGATTCTTGACATAGCTATAGAATGCTTTGTGGTTGTCTTTAGAGTTAGTGGCAATTTTGTTTTCATAACTAGCTTTGGATGATTTTATGAGGGATCTCAGCTTCTTACTGAAGTTGAGGAAGGAGTTCATCCAGTCATGGGATTTTACTCTTTTTTGCAACAGTTTCTTTCTTCTGTTGTAGAGTTTGTTCATGGCAGAGGACCACCAGATTGTCTTCCTTTTTTTGGAGGATAGCATTTTGGTTCTATTAGGGATAGCATGATCCATGCACTCATGTAAGTGTTTATAAAGTGCATTTATGTAGGATTCAGCAGTCATACCTCTACTGTCCGTCTGCATTGGTGTCATGAAGTTTGCCACTTCTGTCTTAAGAAGTGTGAAGTTGGCTTTGGAGAAGTTTTTTACAGTGGTTTCCCTAACTGGGGGTGGGGGCAGGATGTGGATATCTAGGGTGATTAGCTTGTGGTCGGATCTGACCAACAAGGAATTGACCTCTGGTGTGGAACACTGGTTTCCCATGTTGGTAATGACCAGGTCTAGGATATTGGTGCCCCTGGTGGAGGTGTGAATAAGTTGATCCAAGGCATTGGAATTTATGAATTCCAGAAAACATTGAGCAAAAGAGGTACCTCATAGAGGTAAATAAAAGTAACTTACCCCTGCTGCTATTTGACAACTGCTAAACAGCACTCACTGATTTGGTGTGGAAGTACTAGTCCTGCACAATGTATTACTATTTGCTGAAATAAGTACAAAACTAGTATTGCTATGGATTTTGTGTGTGTTTGTAAAAAATATCACTGATTTGTATCTCTGCATACACCTGAGCATTCAAGTGATCCAGATTATGTGGAACGCTCCTCATTTAATGACGAGTGAAGCCACTGTTCCGCATCGAACAGCTGTGGCTCTGCTACATGGATTCTGATTGGTTTGTGCACCGCAATTACTGCCAATCGGCATAGCGGTATACAAACCAATGCATATCTCTGCTGCTCTTCCTACGTAAACAAGCGCAGCACTATAGTCAGAGATTTAAGGCACACCTTCACTGTAGTTTAAGTTTCGCATTCAAAGATATAATTGCTGTATCCAAGGTTACTTAAAAGGAAATGATGCATTAATTTATACTTGAGTGCAAAATGGAGAGGTTGTGACAACCATGCGGACTGAATTTTGTATCTCAACTAATCCCCAGATACGCACTGTGGCTCTGAAGTATGAGGTGCTGCCTTTTAACCTTTCCAGTCTCCTGTCACATAATGAACAAAGGCACTTAACCCAATAAGAAAAATATTTGAGCTTCTGTGTTGTCTAAAGCAAGTAATAACAGAAGGCTTTAAACATAGATAAGAAGTTATGGGATTATGATATAGACAGGATACTAACAGGGAAGAGAAGAGGCAAGAAGTGGTGCCAGAGGTTATGACAGGGATGGATTAAAGCCGAGATGTCCATTTGTCGAGGTGTTCAGACAGGAAAAGAATGTCCATAGTTGGAAAGATAGGCACACATACTTTTCAAACTTCCATCTCCCACAATCATAGCTAGGACCATCAAATGTCATAGCACAGGGTCCAAAATCATAGCACTTCAAATTTGTCTGCGTGTAAATTTGTATTTTTGGGGAGGGCAAAGTGGTACATAAAATATCACCCAGAAAGCTACTACAATTATGCACACATATAAATACACACAATATAGACATCTACAAACTGAAATCAGAGCAGTGTACTTCAGAATAATTGTTCGCTAAGCTTCATTAACAGTATAACTTTTTTTAATGATCTTCTCATTATCTTGGCTACTGTCAATTCCAGCTGTGGGGGAAAAAACTTCTAATGAGTTTTGAACATCAGATATTTGTCACAAAGTGTCATCTGCAAAATATTTAAACATGTAACTTTGTATATCAATAGCTACTACGTCAATATTATTGCTCAGTTCAGTAAGGAAGGGTTTAAATATCAGGATAAAGTAGGAGATGGTGATCATCCCTGCCTGATCTCAGCATGTTTGCTGCTTACTGTTTGTTTATTTATTTATTGGCATTTCATTACTGGGAAAGTCCAACTGGGTAGTTGCCCATTTTCCGCAAAGGCCAAAGGAGAGAAGTTCCACAGTATTGCAAAAACATTTTAAGAACATTAATTTTTCAATCTTCAAAATAATACAAAAACATCTTACAGTTTAATATAATTATAAAGTTATCAAAATTATTTAGTAGTGATGTGAAAACATTGTTTAAGAATAGATACAACTTATATGACAGTGTTTTAATATTTAGAGAAATGTTATTCAGTTTACAGAGATATCAAATGCAAGTTAGTCTAATCCGAAGAGGAATTGCAATATGAAGTGAGGAATAAACAGGGTTATGACATATTTAGGAAGAGAGTCAGGGTAGAGAAACTGTTTGAAGTTAGGAGCTGAGTGAAGAAGGGAGATTAACGAGGTGTAAGGTATCAATAGGTACATGTTTATATTGAGAGATATAGTTCATCCTGGGGTTGAACAAGAAGAGAGACAGATTGTGGATAGGAAGTCTGTCAGAATGGTTTTAAAGAACTGGAGGGAGGGTATTGACCACATGGATACAGGCAAGGTGCTCCAGGGCTTAGAAACATAAGGAGAAAAATCTAGCAAAGCTAGACATTCCACTGTGTGATACCTTAAACCTCTTGTATCAGAGGTAATACGGCATATATGCAAATTACACTTTAAGGATATCAGGTATTTCAGCTAAATGGCAATTCTGAATGCCCATGACTTTTTCTTTTTCTTTTAAGTCTATTTATGGACAATTTCAGGCCAATAAAGCCAAACCATAACCTTGGTTATGGTATTGCAGATTATAAAATAAAGGTTTTGGATTTGAGAAGTGTGTCTTATTGAATTTTACAGATGTTCTACCATGCTCCATGGCAATGGCACGTTTCACGCAGTACCAAAATAGGGTGTTCCACATTTTGACCATTTGTCACACATTGTTAGGGTTTGTGTTCCACACCAGCCTCTTAAGAGGTTGAGACCTATGGCATACGCCTAATAATGCCAGGACACATGCATTATTTTTCTGGGTATTAGTGAAAAATGTAGCTAACAAGTAATTATATTTCAAAAGTAATACATAAAATATATCGCAGGACATACAGTTTTCAAGGAGTTTGGTGGCCCTCCTCCCCAGACTGTATAAATTGATATGAGGGGCTCCCTTAATACTGTAATGGGTACTCCTGGTAATCTTGAAAGGGATTGTATCACACAACAGGAATATATACATAGATATATAGATGAGAGAACTATTTTGTGCAGCAAAAGCAGTGCAAAGCTATGCATGTACACAGAAAGAGTGTACACTGACCAGATACACTAAAACTGCTACCTCTGACCTGTGGTGTAGCAGCTAAGCAGATACATTTCAAGACAGTGTCCCATGTGCACCATATGTCAACCAAGTTAGATCAGTACAAAATTTTACATTACAGGCAATGATGTCATCCACAGGCCACATACACCTAATGAAAACTAAATTGTTAGTGGGTGGTCAACAAAGGGTAATAAAATATTTCTTGAATTCCCACTATCTACAGTGCCTCCCCTGGGAATTTTTTCCTAGTGATGCACTCTTAGTGGCAAAGGCACTTTAGATTATAAGGAAGCAAATAGTGGCTCGGCTGCATACCTTTGTTATATGATGGCACGTTGCCTTTGTACCCATGGATACTATACCAAGTGGACACATGGGAGGACCTGCTATACAACTCTAACTCACTTTGTTTTGCCCTGATACCCATTATCCTATTTTACCAATCTGTGTTAAGCCTGCAGCTGCTGTTTTAGCCAGTTGTACTCTGTGGTTTTATCCAGGTTTTTTGCCCTTGTGCAATCTATCCTGTGAGTGCATAGGGTGTCTTGCTATGGCTACCTGGTAATGCCTGATCCGCAAATGATTCTGTTGAGGAATGTCACATGTTCCCAGCACACCAGCGACTAAGCTGTAAACTGATCTGCATCTAGTTAGAGCATATATGCTACCAATGTTCACACACCCAACAGTATCATGAGTACAATAGCCTCAGATGTACTTACACTGTACATAACCAACACTTCATCCTACTGCCACTGCCCTCATTCACCAGTATAACAGCACATTTAATTAGGTCCTTGACTGACCTTATGTGTGTCTAATAGAATTTATCTGCTTCTAGGGCCTAACTGAGGACTAAATCTGTCTTTGTCTCTGTGACTAGGACAAAGCATGACCAGCAATATGAAATGATTTAACTCTTTAACAGTGGAGTAGAGATATCTGACTATACATTTCTGCATATATAAATTCTCAAATTTCATACATTTTGACTGAAAACATAACAGCTCTCCACTAGCTGCACTTAAATATCAGTTGTTAATTTTACTCTGAGAATAATGTAATTAAAGCAGCTATATGAAAGTAAACTAACTAATAGAAACTGAACAGAGTTGCAAATGTTTTTTTTTTTGTCTCTAGACTCTCTTACCATTAAACACACCTACAAGGTTATTGTAGAAGCAACCAATAATCTTATTAGTAAACAATCCATGTTAATTTTAATCTGTATAGTGTATAAATATCCACACTATAAGCAACATTGTAGCTTGCAAATTTAGTTGACACCATACAATCATGAGTGTGACACAAAGCCTCCCAATGGCCTTTTAAATTGATTTTCTTATCAAATACCATAAACCAGTAAATCCTGCCACTTTCTGTGCAACAGCATTATAGACTGACTTCTTTAGTTATCCAATACAAATCAAGGCAAAAGTGGGGGGGGGGGGGTGTAAGCTAAAGGAGAGGTGAGGCTGCCAAAGTGAACATTAGCATGAGGAAATGTTATATGGGGAAAGCTTTAGCTCTCTGACTCAGGAGCAGAGCAAGGCAAACTCTCTCACTCTGTATTCACAAGATCTTCATTGTCTGTAGACTCTGTTCCCAGTAAGCACACAGACAAGGGTAATGCAAGAGTGACCAATAATTTTATTAGTAAACAATTCACGTTAAATTTCATCTGTATAAGCTGGAAATACCCACACTATAAACAACATTATAAACATTACTGACACAATACAACCATGGGCTTGTTATCGAGTGGTATCACATAAAGCCCTCCTGATGGCCTTTTAAACTGAATTGCTTGCCAAATTCCATAAACCAATAAATCTGGTCACTGCCTCTGCAGTACCATTTTGAAATTGCTTCTTTAGTATCAAATACAATCAAAGTAAGGGGGTGTAAACCAAAAGGGCTCTGAGGCCTTGAAGAGCTAGTCATTGGGCTGTCTTCAGCCTGTTCCCTCCTTTTTTCATACTTTATTTTATTTTTTAACTGACTGAACTTAATATAAGAACAGTTTGATTGATCATTGAAATTGCAATTATACTCAGTAAAGAATTCTCTAAAGTTTACACCTGACCTTGCTTGTTACTGGCTGGAGGAGTGTTCTTTTAAGAATAAGAACAAGTTTAGGTTGAATAAATACAGAGCAATTTCTGATAGCTGAATATCATCTTTTCTGTATGAAAATGTATCTCTGTCATATAGCTCTTGATGGTCAATAAAATACCTGCTTTTCCAGTTCTGGGGTTAATCAGCCTTCTGGCTTTCTCTGTTGCTTGAAGGTTGAAAGCTGCTATCCATTTGAACCTAGGTATAATCACTGACCATACTATTGCTGTTTCTGGGTATGTATGTCTGATGAGAAATCACATTGTATGTGGTATATAAGTTGTCTCTTGGGTGCAAACCCTAAATCATTCCCCTAACTTCAATGATGATAGCATGAATGACTCTTTTTTTTAACAGTCTGCATAAGATGATTTAGTAGCTGATGCTAATGTAATCAGGGCATTCCTTTCTAAATAACCCCAAAGTGGGATTGGTCTAAAAAAAAGGTTTGCTTCATTGGATTGTAATGAAGATCTGTCTTGAGCTTGCAAAATAAAGGGGTTTCACAGATGAGAATGTCCTTTCCTTCTGGAAACAAATTAAATTTGTGTGACATTAGTTGTGGATGGGCTGCTGTATTTATCTTAAATAGGCATCAGTGGACTATTTGCCTAAGCATTTAAGAACATCTGTGGACTGGCCTAAAGGAGCTATATCAGACACCCAGCCGATTCTAAAAAAGTGGGATATGCATGATTTCAGGCTATTGCCAAATTGTAACAAGATTCACCTGAGCTAGTATGTGACCTCAGAGTTTGTAATCTTGCAGACTTTCATGGAACTAAATACAGCAGTGTTTATGTTTGAATGTGGAGTTAGTTTTCTAAGTGTTTTTCCCCATCCAGCCAGCCAGCCAGATAAGAAGATTTTTGTTGCTCTGTAATGTTACTTGTTGACCATGACCTAGCTGGTCTGTTTTAGATCTGGGAACCCAATTTAGGACTGACTCTTATTTAAAAACTATACCACACCACTTGAGGCCAACAATCAATTCACTTACATGAAGAACACTAATGTATAACCAGGACAATTAAGTAGCCCATAGGCAATAATTGGTCAGATGAAGTATGTAAACTAATAACAATGGATTTCAATAATGTTTTGTCCTATTTTCATTCTTCTCCCTGGCCAAACATCTGAAGACTGTGCATACTGCCCCATGCTTAGTGATGTAAGGGATTTCAAATGTTCTGGAAAAAAGCTTTGGGCTGATTGGTGGATTCTGACTATTCCTGGGAATAAGCCCTTGTAATTACAGTGGTGGAGGTAACATTGAATAATGTAGAAAGACCATTGCTAGTCCTAATTTCCTAAGCTGCTGAAAAATGGATAAATTGCAGAGCTGCTCTGATGCATTCACTCTTGTGGTTTTGGCCCATGACTTCCAAAACCAAATAGTTGTTAACCTTTTCCAGTCATCCAGACACTTTCTGGAATCAGGATGGGGAGTGACTCTGGTTGTGAAGCCAGCCTTTTGAAATGTGCTGAACCTGTAATCAAGCAAGTACATCAGCTAGTTTGTTTTTAGGCCCATTAATGTGTTCTGCTGTAAAAGACATGTGCATCTTCAATGTAATTAGAACCAAAAGCCTTAAAATAGAGTTGAGCCAAAAGTTTTTGGAACACTTTTTGATGAGTACCGCAACTACCACTATGCTAGCTGATCTAAATATTGCTCTCTTGTTTCTGAGCTGCTTTTGCCAAACTTAGATTGTGTCCCATATTAGAAAAAAATTCTAAAACTGTGATATCCCTCCTCCTGGAATAGGACCACTTTTTTGTCCATGGATCAGAAAACCAATGACCATTGAAATAACTGTCTATATCAAATTTGCTGGAGGCATCAGTGAACAATTGAAGTATTTTGTTTAATACAAATTATCTTACCAGAAGAATATGCAGTTGCAATCCAGGAAGAAGTTGGACCACAATCTGAGGTCTTCTCTAACTCTGTTTTTGATTCTGACCTTGTGATGTCTCTTTCTTCATTCTTGTAAGAGATCTGCTAAAGACCTAATGATTGTTCTGCCAGGAGCTATTGCACTGCAAGCAAAGTGGAGGAGATCTAACAGCTTCATGGCCTGTCTGATGGTTACCGTTTAACCAACAAACTCTAAATTGGAAACGTTGCTGATCTTTTCTTTGGTAAGTGAAAGCAACTTCGTTTGGTGTCTATCTAAATGCCCAGAAATGTTAACACCTTGAATAGTCCTTCAATAATATCCTCAGCTAGAGGGACTCCTAATGAGTTACATAGTTTGATGAAAACTTGAAATCCTTCTCTGGTTTGTGTTTTACTTTTTCCCTATAATTAAAAAAAAAAACATCCAAATATTGGACCCTAAAGTGATGATTCAACTGCTTCAAGCACCAAAAAGGAGAATCTTGCTGAAGCAGTCGAACACTGATAAAGCCACTGAGTACCTCACTGGCATAACTGTGTCAACAAAGTACATGCCATTGAATTCCATGCCTAGTCTGTGCCAGCCCTGAGGGCAGATCCATAACAGATGGAACAAGGACTGCGTGTCAATTTTTGAAATACATGGATCTTTGATTCCTTTAACAATGGCTACTGCATCTTCTAGGAAAGAATAACAAACTCTGGAGTCTTTTTTTTATCTATGACATAATTTCCTGATGGAACTTCTGGGTGTGATAGATGGTATATTAAATGATACTCACCTGTTTTTTTTTCCTTGTAGACTAGGCCTAAGAGAGAAATGCTTAATGGTTAAAATGGAGGTGCTTGGAATATACCCTTAATTTGTCCTTGCTGAATTTTCTTAAAAATGAAAATCTGTTCTTTTCAAACTGTAGATGTTAAGTTTGCAATGAGGAAATGTGCTTTGGGTGTTATATCTTATGGAGAAATTGACACTGAAACCTTCAGTGATTGAAATGGCTGCTGTTTGATCTGGTTAGTCATTTGACAGATCTTTGTGGACCTCTATTTTGATGGGAGAATGGTTCCAGATCATTGTATCTGAATCTATGATAATTGCAGGCTCTGTTAAGGCTACAAAAATGTGTTTACCCCTGTCAGTTATTGCCTCCGGATTGAGGTGGGTCCTATTTTGCAGCTAACTTAAACAAATGGCATTGTTAGTCTCTTAGTGCCAATATCTTGTGGCAGGATATCTCCCACTGCAAACTTGGCAAATGTTTGTGAATCTGCATTCAGATCAGCCACAGTTATAAAAAACAAAAGCCCAACACAATTTACCTTTGGTAGGAGATCATTTTCCTGTTGGCTAAATTCACTTTTTTTGCTTATCCACATAAATGTTGAGCCAGGTGTCATTCTGCCTCATCTTCCATTTTAATTGACTGCCTTTGATCTTAGTTTCCTGAATCTTTGGTCATATCAATGCCATTACATTCTCCCTTTTAAAGTATGGGCACCCATTATGATAAGGAAATAACTTAATAGTCGAGTGGCCATGGAAAAGTACTTTTCTGTGATGACGACCATGTAGTGTATGTACCCCATCCCCTAGTTATTCCAGGATTTTATCTTTAAGCTATTTGGTTGCCACCTGCCCAGGACCACAAGGGCTTCTATAATGTCTTCAGATCCTTTCAAATTGACATCTGTGATACTTTGTTTGCAATCCATGTCTACTAAATCAAAAATGTCTTTGAAATCACCTTTCCATATCTTTTCTTTTACCCCTTGTGAAATATGAGCAGTAATAACAGAAACCTGCATTTTGTTTTCAACATTGTTGTCCCTGATATTTGTGTTGCTGGTGCTCTGACCTAGAGTTGATGAAGGAACCCCACTATTGGGGGATTGTTGGTAATTATGGAAATGCTGGGGTACTAGAGTTAGCTGTGGAAACTTTAATGAGACTTTGATTTACAGGGGTGGTGCCATTGCTACCTACAATTTGAGATAATCTTATCTTGCCTTCTTCATTAAAACTTTCAGTAAATGTCTCTACATATTCATCTATATCCCCCAAGTGTACTACCCCTTGATTTTCAAGTGCTCTTGCTGCCACCTTACCTGCATAGATATAATGAGAATTGTCTTTGGAGTCCTGAAATGCTGGCTACTTCCTGTTCTTCCTTCTTGGTCTTTTAGGATCCAGACCCTCATCGGTGCTGACTGGCTTGTTGCTTTGGACTGATACTCTCTTCTTGTTCACCTGTGCTAATTCAGTCATGGGGTCATTGTCTTGCAATGTGAACTCCTCAAATAACAGTCAGGCTTTTTTCAGAAATTCAATTCCACCTTTGTTTTTTTTTTTTTCAGTAAACATCTTTATTAAATGATCATGTATGACATAGGCAATCATACATTTATATAAATGAAAAACACACAGCATTTACACCAGTTTAGTTGCAAACATTATACATCACAGACACCATTAAAACAACTGTAGTTGCAAATATCATGCATCACTTATAATCTATCCAGTCATTGCAGTTCATCATTATATAGCTCCTTCAAATCCTGCCTCTTAAACCTCATTCCTTCTCTGCATATATTGTTCCCGCAATTCGCATTTTTTTCTGTGTAGTTTGCTTAAGCTCTTGGAATAAAGCCATGATGAAATTCCAACAAGAAAGTCAATAGTACAGTTTCATGATGCTCCCTCTTTTTTTACATATTTTTTACACATTATATAATACATATCTATCTATATCTATCTATGTGTGTGTGTGTGTGTGTGTGTGTGTGTGTGTGTGTGTGTGTGTGTGTGTGTGTGTATATATATATATATATATATATATATATATATAGCCGTATATAAATATATGCAGACATATATTTTTTGGAAACATTTTCCAGGTTATTCTCAATGTTTATTTATTTATTTGTTTGGTTGTTTGGTTATATAAGTGCATATAAATGCATCCTCTTCTCTTCCTGTTACTTATTGTGCTGGTTAATGCCTGTGCCTTTAAATTGAGAAAGTGCTGAGGATGTGGCAGCTGGAGTGGTATTTGGGGAAGCTGTGAGTGTTATGCCACTGTTGAACAGATTACATTTTTTGAACTAATACTTAATTGTGTCTAAAGACTGAATGTGTCTGGGAATTGAACCCAGTAAGATTACATTTGCTTGCCATTTCTTTCTTTTTTTAAAACTAAAATGAGTTGTATTTACTGTTCTGGCTGACCTTAACTGTATTATGGAGTCTCTTAGATGCCCAGTGGCATTCAGTGTATTCTGCTAACATTAAAAGCTGTTTTTTTAAGAGGTTGGGAGAGGGAGAGATGGTCTTTGATACCACGTCTGACTGTGGTTTTGGGTTTGCATCTATTGAAACTGTGGCTTTGCCTATCCTAACAAACTTTTCCTTGAAGTTGCGAACCTTTATTTGAGGTGACTTTGGAAAGTGCTGTAATTCTGAAGGGTTAATGGCCCTAGAATAATTTGGCTGTAGGGAACAGCTGCCTGCAGTGGAGTTGGCTGGGCAGGCCTTACAGTGGCTTACATTTGCTTATTCTGTTATTATTATTATTATTATTATTAATATTACTATCACTATTTTTATTTTTATTATTATTATTTTTTTGTATGAGAGATGTGTGATCTTTTCCTGGTTTTAATCTGGCATTGCTCTAAAGGCAGTAGTGGCTGATGACTTCAAATTACAGGGGGGCTGCAGGAGACAGGAGAACAGGTGGGGTCAATAGGAAAGGGGTGTGACCAACTAGAAACGGGTGGAGCTATGGTCACAACCACAACAACTGGAACTTTAATTAAATAAGCTGCCCTGGGTGTCAAACCATCATTACAAGAGTCCAATCAAGACCAAATAAGTGTAGAAGAAAAAAATATTTAAATGCATTGGCTACATGACAGCTTGCTTAATATCTAGATGGAAATGCAAAGGTTGTAAGGCATGAAAAAATAAATTACTTTTTAAATACATTACAGGAATGCCAGTCAAAATCAAGTATAAAAAAAACAAGCAGCACTCAACTCAAATCACTTCTCCTTGCACTGCAGTTCTAATTATAATTTATATTCAGCTTTATAAAATTATCAAGTAATATGCTGAAGTAGCAATCTCTGTGATACCCCCACTTGTAAAAATGTTTCTTATCCAAAAAAGACCTGCTGCCTGACAACTATTTACTTGTTTCATGGAGAAGACATGATCAAAGTAAAAAATGAACAACAAACAAGAAACAAGCTCAAGATAAATTGATTAAAGGATTACTGCACAAGTTATGGACCACACATGATAGATTGGCAGTTTAGTTTAGGGTTAAAGCCTGCAAAGATGACTGCAAGTCTCCAACAAATGTAATGAGCTTCTGAAAATACTGTAATCATGTCCTTTATAACAAATACTGTCATAGTCATATGCATTTCAATACCTAAGGCTTATATGTTATCTAGTTATGTAAATATTCTCTGCATGGCAACAACAAAAAGGCTTTCAATTTTGGTAATTCTTTAACAATATTCTTATTAAAGCTTACTTGCATCTTACAATCTCTGACAAGCTTACCTGATGGTCATTAAAGCATTGCTACTTAAACACAGAGCAATAGGGCACTGCAACAGCATTTATTTTCTGAAAAATAAAAAGCATAAATCAACAGTATAAAAATATGACAGAAAATCAGAACATTCTGCAAAATCAAGGACAGATGATAACCACTGTCATACTTGTGTCTACCTTGGATGGGGAATACTCTGCACACTTACACTGCTCCTTTCCTTGCTGGGACACATCCAGAGTCACTACATGGGAGAGTGGAGTCCAACAAGTACGTCATAATTTGAAATGTCTCTGGCTGACGGTGATGGTTCTCACACTCACACCTCTCAACCTCAGAGATAGAAATCTGGACAAAGCCATATATAGGCTCATAGTTTCATAGTTAGGTACTAGGCTATTGGCCTGAGGACCTACATAAGCCTAGCCAACAAGGTTCCCTGGCTTACGTCACCCAAGAAAGTTATTTTCCTGTGCCGCTGTCAAGCAGAGACACAGAAGTGATCCCCAGGGTGCATTTCCTAGTTCCCATCCACTCATCAAGATTTTTCTTGAAGAGTGCTAATGAAGAACTTTGCTTGACATAGATGTGTAGCCTGTTCCAGAGTATGGGAAGTCTCTGGGACAGGAATGTATCCCTCCAGCATGTCCTGTTTCTTGTGGTGACAAGGTTTAGGTCCCTAGACCATGTAGCTTGGAGGGATTGGGATTTCTTTAGGTGTAGCATGTCCAACAGCTCTGGGTTTGACATAGCTTTATATGTTAGGCAGAGATCACCTTGCAGTAGGCGATATGCTATGGAGTAAAGCTGGAGTTTTTTGAGACGGTCAGTGTAGGACATCTGTTTGAGGCCAGTAATCCTCTTTGTGAGGTACCTCTGTGGCCTTTACAGCTGCTGCAGATGTCTTGTGAGGTACATTCCAAAAGTGGTGTTGTACTCTATAATGGATCTAATGAGTATCAAGTAGAGGGGAACAATGACCTCTTTTTTCCTGGATGTGAACCCTTTTATGATGAGGTGTGCTACGTAGAAAGACTTCCTGACTACTGTGGCGATGTGACTGTCAAAGGACAGACAGGGGGGAGGGATGGCATAATGGTTAAGGTGTTTACCTTACAGACACAAGGTACAGGGTTTGATTTTCAGATGGGGTAATTGGCTAGGCTTAAAATAGCCCACAAAGGCACTTAGCCTAGTACTAATCTATGAACGTATTTCTTCTTCTTCTTCTTCTATGAACCATCCACCTAGGTCCCACTGTCTCTCATCACACATTCGGTGTTAAGTAGACTGATGTTTATGTAGTAGCTCATGGGTACAGAGTTTTTACCAAAGGGGATGACAATGAACTTTTTGGCATTGAGCTTGAGGCCATGGCTCTGACACCAGGCATCTGTCTCAGCGAGGTCCTTCTTTAGGATTTCCACATCATTTGGGGACTCAACTATGCTTCCTAGTTTGCAGTCATCTGCAAACTTTGTTAACCAGAGGCCTTCTATGTTAGCCTGTACTTCAGAGAAGTAGATACCAAATAGGAGAGGCCCCAGGACTGAACCCTGTGGTACTACACTTGTCACTGGTTTGAGGTCAGATTTGGAGTGTGCAACTTTTACAGTGTGGGTTCTGTCAGTGAGTCAGTTTGTCATCCATCTTGTGACATAGGGATTTATACCTAGTTTACTGAGTCCAGCTATAATTCCAGAATGGGGGATGGTGTCAAAAGCCTTGGCAAGGTCAAGATTGGCTGTGTGAACCACCTTACCCTCATCTACGGCTTTGGTGACTGCCTCCAAGAAGTCGATCAGGTTCAGGAGGCATTATCTACCTTTCACAAACCTGAACTGGGTGGGATTCAGAGTTTGGAGGTTACCAATGTCTTTCTTTATGAGTTCCATGATGATATGTTCCATGGCCTTGCAGACTAGGCTCAACAGGCTAATAGGGTGATAGTTCCCAGGATCAGTGGAGTGGGATACCTGTTGCTGTACACCATTCAGTGGGCACAAAGCCTAATGTAAGGCTATGATTGAACATGGTGCTTAGGTAGGGAGCCAGTTTGTTCTGGAGTTTGTGTAAAATGCAGCCTGGGACGTTGTCCGGTCCCATGGATGCTGTGTTTTTGGCTTTATAGAATGCAGCTTTTACCTGCGTAGTTGTGATTACAGGGACTCTGCATTCTTCCTGTATAGATATGGGCCCTTTGGGGGGGGGGTAAAGTTAGCACTGAACCTATCTGCCAGGATGTTGGCAATATCAGTTGGTTCTGTAATTTTCTTGCCATTGTGCTGTAACTCAGAGCACATCTGGGTGTTGCCATTGAGATTCTTGACATAGCTATAGAATGCTTTATGGTTGTCCTTAGAATCAGTGGCAATTTTGTTTTCATAGCTAGCTTTGGAGGATCTTATAAGGGATCTCAGCTTCATACTGAGGATGACCAGGGAGCTCTTCCACTCATGGGATTTTACTCTCGTTTGCAACAATTTCTTCCTTCTGTTGTACAGTTTGTTTATGGCAGGGGACCAACAGATTGGCTTCTTTTTTGGGAGGCTAGCATCTTGGTTCTGTTTGGGATAGCATGATCCATGCACTCATGTAAGTGCTTATAGAGTGCATTTGTGTAGGATTCAGCAGTCATAACTGTATTGTCCATCTGTATGGGTGTCATGAAGTTTACCACTTCTGTTTTAAGAAGCATGAAGTTGGCTTTGGAGAAATGTTTTACCATGGTTTCCTTAATGGGGGGGGGGGGGTTGGGGTGGGATGTGGATATCAAGGGTAATTAGATTATGACCGGACTGGACAAACAAGGAGTTGACTTCATGTGTGGAACACCGATAACTCATGTTGGTAATGACTAGGTCTAGGATATTGTTGCCCCTGGTGGGGGTGTGGATAAGTTGATCCAGGGCATTGGAGTTTATGAATTCCAGAAAGCGTTGTGTGAAGGAGTTGGTACACTGTTTTTTATATTTGTTTTACCTTCTACTGCTTACCTAGAGCAAGCTTTAACTGTTTTCATAGTTATTTACTGCATTTTTTATTATCTGCACTTAAAAGTACATTTTAGTCGAAATTAGTCTAATTCAAGTCGAAAAGTGTTTGTTTGCTGTTTAATTTAATTGTTTGGCTGCCCACTAAAGTGTGCTAGCCTGTACTACTGACTTATTGCCTTTTCTGCATTTAGCGCGGAGTTGCCACTAGAGCACCATCGGGCAGCGCCGGTTAAACAAGGTTAAACTATTTCTGGCTCCGTAAAGTCTGCTCTTAATTTTTTCCCTTAGAACTGCTCTACTTGTAATCTAAACAATCTATTCTCTATCTGTAAAGCTCAACACTTGTTCCTAAAGCATTTTTTAGTCAGGTAAAGCACTTCTATATTATACAAAGTACTTCACTAGCTTAAAACCCCCTTGAGTACCCACTTCCCTATAGGTCCTTTCTGACTCAGTTACACAGCAAACTTTTTCATTTCTTCTAGCATGTCAAAGGGTCAGTTGCTAGCGTCGTCTCCTGCTCAGCTGGTGAATCTGGGAATATTGAGGCAATGTTACAATTGCCTCATGTACACAGACAACCCTCTCCTCCTCCCACAAAACACAAATACATGCGAGAGATGCAACTATATAGCCAAACTGGAGGCTGAGCTCTCTCAACTCAGGACTGGCAAAACCAGACAGGAGGAGAAGGTAACCACACACACCATAAACCCAGTCTCACATAGAACTATCACAACTACAAATCAAACACATAAACACACAAAGACATACTCGAAGGCACTGATCAAAAATCTACCAAAACAGCAGAGGCCTCCAAAGCAGACACCCAAACAACTGCCACCTCATGACATAACACAAGCAACACATAGATCACAAAGTCAGTGTGCAAATCAGTCACAGCCCTTAAGGCCAAACACAATGCCAGACACACTTGTCATAGGTGACTCCATAGTCAGACACACTGACGTCCCACTCACCAGACTGAACAAGGAGAGGGTCACAGTAAGCTGCCTGTCGGGCGCTAGAATCCACCACATAACACAAGCACTCAGGTCACAGCAAGTACAAGTGTGACTCAGTCATTGTCTATGCCAGTGTGAATGACCTGAGATGTACCTCCCTGGACTACATGAAAAGAGACATAAAGGAGCTCTCAGATTATGTAGCCCAGGCTGGTATGACCCTGACCCTGAGCAGTATCCTACCTTCACCAAGAATGATGCCACAATACAGAGACAAAATGATCAGTTTTAATAATTGGCTTAATTTCTGGTGTCATTCTAAGGGGATCCAATGTCTGTCTGCCTGGAATGACATGCTTGACAAGCCACGCTGCTTCGCAAGGGATGGCTTGCACCTGTCACCCCTGGATTTCCGGATATTGGCAAAGGCTCTTGCCACCCCATAGTGCCGTTTTAGACAAGGCTCAAATTCTAAACCCACCGCCCTAGAAAACAATAATGGAAAAAACTAAGGGTAATGCTGCTCAATGCCAGAAGTCTAAATCTCAAGATGCACGCCCTCGAAGCCCTCCTCAGTATGGAGAACATCGATGTCTGTGCTGTGACTGAAACCTGGTTCAAGGCTCCTGAGAGCACCCCGGCACTATCAGGTTTTACCTCATATCATGCGTTCCGCGCCCAAACCCCGGACCGTACCACAAAAGGAGGGTGTATCCATATTCATCAAGGATACCCACACCTCCAGGCTGGTGGCAACTCACGAAGTATCAGAGACCATTCAGGTGCAATTAACCATAGGCAAAACTGCTCTACAGTTTGTAGCATGTTACAGGCCACCCTCTCAAACTCAGGAACCCCACACAGCCTTCCTGAAGACACTGGAGAGTATAAATGTCTCTCCAAACACCATCATATTGGGTGACTTCAACTACCCAAACATAGACTGGGAACATTACTCAAGCCCCAATACCCTAGCCCAAAGGTTCCTGGAGTTCATAAACTCAAATGCTATGGAACAACTTGTCACCATTCCCACAAGAGGTGAAAATATACTAGACCCGATCATCACAAACATGGGGACAAAATGCTCCACACTGGAAGTATATCCCTCATTGGTGAGATCAGACCATAAACTAATCTCACTGGAGATCCACATCCCGCCCCCCCCCCAACAAAAAGACCACAGTGAAGAACTTCTCAAAAGCCAACTTCACACTTCTTAAGACTGGTGTGGTATCCTTCAAGGCCCCTGAGCCATTGGAAACCACAACCCATGCTGCTGAATCCCTTACAAATGCTTTCTACGAGCACCTCCAGGATTGCATGGATCAAGCAATCCCAAATAAAATCAAGACCCTTTCCACCAAAGGCAAGTGCCCAATCTGGTGGACCCCAGCCATAAACAAACTTTACAACAAGAGGAGAAAGCTACTACAAGATAGAGCAAAATCCCTAAAAGGGAAGACATCTCTGATCAATACTAGTAAAAAACTACGATCACTCATAAAATCATCCAAGGCCAACTTTGAGAGAAAAATCGCCAAGGACTCAAAAGACAATCATAAGGCCTTCTTTAGCTATGTTAGAAATCTGGGTGGAAACTCCCAGATATGCTCAGAATTAGTCCAAAATGATACAAAAATCACTGAACCCACAGACATTGCAAACATACTGGCAGACAGGTTCAGTGAAAATTTCTCCCCTCCCTCCCCCCCAAAAGGAGAAATATCTATCCCAGCAGAGTGTAGCCTCCCAATCATCTCAAATGCCCAGGTGAGAGCTGCTCTCTCTAAAGCTAAAAACACAGCATCAATGGGACCGGATGGTGTCCCCGGCTGTGTGCTACACGAACTCAATGAGGAACTAAACCCACACATAAGGCTGCTGTTTAATCTTAGCCTTACCACAGGATACATACCCAAAGAATGGCGTACGGCAACTGTGGTCCCAATCCACAAAGGCGGTGCTTCTACGGACCCTGGTAATTACCGCCCCATAAGCCTAACAAGCCTGGTCTGCAAAGCTATGGAGAGGATCATAATGGAACTCATAAATAAAGACACAGGGGACCTACAGACATTGGATCCTACCCAATTCGGCTTTGTCAAGGGCAGATCATGCCTCTTGAACTTGGTCGACTTTTTTGAAACAGTCACCAAGGCCATTGATGAGGGTAAGACAGTTCACACAGCCTACCTTGACCTTGCAAAAGCTTTCGACACAATACCCCACTCGTGTATCATAGAAAAGCTCACCAGCTTAAATGTAAACCCATATGTCACAAGTTGGGCTGCAAACTGGCTCAAGGACAGAATCCACAGGGTTAGAGTTGCTGGTGCCATGTCAGACTTCAAGCCGGTCACAAGCGGTGTCCCACAGGGCTTAGTCCTGGACCCCCTTTTGTTCGGCATCTACTTTTCAGAAGTGCAGGCAAACATTGGAGGATTGTGGCTGACAAAGTTTGCAGATGACTGCAAACTGGGCGTCATAGTTGAAAATCCATCAGACACAGATATCCTTCAGAGAGGTCTCATAGAAACGGATAACTGGTGCCAGAGCCATGGCCTTAAGCTAAACACCAAAAAATGTATAGTCATACCCTTTGGTAAAAACAAGGTAACCCCAAGTTACCACATAGGTGGCAATCCATTAAGCACAGAAGAGGTTATCAGGGACCTTGGGACCCAAGTTGACAGTAACCTTTCTTTTGACACTCACATTGCCAAAGTGGTTAGGAGGACCTTCTACATTGCCCACCTGATTATGAAGGGATTCGCATCCGGATCAATGGAGGTCATTGTTCCCCTGTACTCTTCACTTATCAGACCAATGATTGAGTACAATGCCCCATTCGGAATGTATCTTACCCGACACCTGCAGCAATTGGAAAGACCCCAAAAGTTCCTCACCAAAAGGATAAAGGGGCTCAAAAATATACCATATGCTGCCCGACTGAAGAAACTCCAGCTCTATTCAGTCGCATACCGTCTACTCAGAGGTGACCTGTGCCTGACATACAAGGCCATGTCCAACCCGGAATTAATGGACATGCTCCACCTCAAAAAATCCAAATCCACCAGAGCCACAAGAGCAAGAGACTTAAACCTCAACACAGATATAAATAGGACGTGCTGGAGGGACAGATTCATCACCCAGACACTCCCTATGCTGTGGAACAGAATCCCGGTCCATGTGAGACAGAGCACCTCGCTGCCTCTGTTCAAGAGGAATCTTGACCAGTGGATGGGAGATTGTAGGTTTACCCCGGGGATCATCTCTGTATCACTGATGGACAGAGGCACGGCAAACTAATGGGTATAGTATTCTTCAACCTAAGGGGTGGTGAAAGCCACACAACTCTGGCTAGGCTTATAAATGCCCTAGGGCAGATAGCCTAGTATGAACCTATGAACCTATGAGTATTTTTCCCAGTTAATGGTGGGGTAGTTGAAATCACCCATTATCAGGGTGTTTGGTTGAACCCTAATATTTTCCAGTACATCAAGAAAAGAAGAGTGGGAATCTTGGGGCATGGTGGGGGATCTGTAGCAAGCTACAATTTAGATTGCAGTTTTGCCAGAGTTAGTTGCACTTGGATAACCTCGGATGCATGATGATGAGAAGTGTAAGAAGTATATTAGAAGTGGGACACAGGCCAAAAAATAAGGACAATTTTTAAATATTGCTCATATACACTTAGAAAGATAATAGAATAGTAGCAGGTCTTGCATTAGTATGAATTTTCTGAAGGTTATGAAATCTGAAACTCAAATGTCTGCCATTATTTTCTAATTTCAGTCTTTAATGATTTGCCACTAATTTGTCAGAAAACCACAATTTTATGAAAAACGGACCAAAAATGTGATGAAAAAATATAACATTGCCACACAATACAGCTGGTAACCTGTCAAAGAAGGGACACCTTTTTAATATTAGTACTACTAACTTGAGCAGCTGACAAAATAAGAGAATCTACATGCATTTCTGAAATAAAAGTAATCTATAACTCTGATCATTACACTTATTTATAATTGTAAACCCTCCACGTTTTCTTCCGAAATTGCCATTTTGTGGGATTATTAGGGGGAGAGCAACATTTTAAGCCAAAATTGGGAACAGTTGAGAGGTTTGGATATTCCTAATTGTATAAAGCGATTTATTTTGGGTTGGGAGGGTGGCTTAATGGCTAAGGTGTTTGCCTTACAAACACAAGGTGCAGGGTTTGAATCTCACAAGGGATAATTGGCTAGGCTTAAAATGAAATGGCTGTAAAGGGCAGTGCTAGACTAGTAAAACTATTTGCATGTACCTCTCAACCTATTAATGCAGGAAATCTGGACAAGGCCAACTATATTGGGGGAACATACAAACAGCACTAAAAATTGCTCTTGTAAAAACTTAAGACAGTTGAGAGAATAACAGGTCTTGCTTTAGCATTGATTTTTGTGAAGGTTATGATGTCTGAAACTCAATGTCTGTTATTATTTAATGACTTAATTCCTAAATGATTTGCCAGAAAAACACAAATTTTATGAGAAACAAACCAAAAATAAGAAGCAAAAATCTATTAATTCTGCAAAAATCTGGACAGTTGAGAGGTATACTTCAGCCGAACTGTCTTTGAGTTTGCTGCCCTTCACCCCTCACAAAATCATGGTAAAATGGAGCCTCCCCCCTGCAGCCATTCCATTGTCCCATTCCTTGGTTATTTTGCCCCATTTACCATAAATATTGTAATGTGCATATTGCTTTACTTCTGCAATGATTTGGATTTCATTTGAAAGTTTTATTTTGCATTTTACAGCACAAACACTAATAGATAGCTGCTAAACAAAGCAATGCACTTTCACATTGAAAATAGACTTAGCATTAAAACGTCTCTACCCTTGAAACTCACATTTATTGATACAGCATTGAAACCCACATTCAAAGACAATACATTTTGCCAGTGGCAGATCAAGATTAACTTTGGGCTGTTTTCAAGTCATAGGCCTTTTACACACGAAACATACACATGCTCTTTGATGCACCTTCCTGATTGTATTAAATTATATTCCTTGTACAATATGGTACAGTTGTTAGAGGGCATTTTAAATGTATTGTTTTGAACATTTTTCCAGTAAACAATGAAACAAAATGCATGCACCAATAATGACAAAACTACCTAATTCAGAACATTTCCATCCTAAAAGTCTACTCAAACTTTTACAGTCCACCAGTATCAGTAAATATGCACAATCTCTGAAGAAGTAAAAGTAATCTAAATAATTCCACATTAAAGAGATCTGTAACTAATGAAGGGGCTGCTGCTAGGAAACAACTTTCTATTTCATTTTTTCATATACAAATAAAGTGCCGGTTGCCCTTGAGGAATAAATTGCTAGCAATATTGCAACAGGGAATGGATGGCAAACTGATAACAGGTTCATAGTTACTAAGTATCTTCGCCAAAAAGGACTGCAGCATCCACCCCCTTTACAACACAGTACAGTATCAGCAATGCATATATCTACTGTCAGAGTTGAAGCCACAGCATTCTGCATCAAAGGCAAGTACACTAGCTGTTGTGCTATTAACAATGCAAGCAGGCTCTGCATAAGCAGCACTAAACTTCTCTTCCCCCCTGCAGTTCTCAGCTCCTTGTAAAATTTACTTGACAGCTGTATCGCTGAACTTTGCAGCACAAGAAATCTGGAAAAAGCCAACATTTATTGGGGGGGGGACAAAAGCCCAAAACCCAGGGACACATTTTAAACATTGCTTGTATAGTGTTGGAAAGTTGCTAGAATAAAATGCTGCATTACCACCATACCTTTCACAGCTAAGTCTTGAACCCAGAACCCTGTGAAAAACAGTCAGAGGAACATACCACTAGGCCAAATCAGATGTTTTGTGAAAGCAAGGAAGACTGAAACATAAATGGCTACCATTTAGTGAAATTAGTTCTCACCATAGCTGTCAACCTCTTAGCACAAAACACCTGAACAAAGCCAATAATGGGGGAATACAGTCTCCACACATATTTATTGAATTCAGTTCTCACCATAGCTCTCAACCTTAGCACAAAAACCTGGACAAAGCCAATAATGGGGTCATACAGTCCCAAAAATAGGGACAAATTTCAAATATCCATCTTATAAACTTAGAAAATTGCTAGAATAAAAGGTTTTGTGTTACCATGTACTTTCTGAAGAATTTGAAGTCTGAAAGTCAAATGCCTGTCATTTTTATTTATTTAACATTTGTTAATCAGGAAAGTCTGACTTGGAATAAAAGCCAATTTTCAACAGAGGCCCAGGGAGAAACACTCCAGAAATATGTCCTTGTAAGATGGGAGGACACCAGATCTCTCCCACACAAACACAGGGAAGACATACAGACTCCACACAAAAGGCACCCCAGCCAAGAATCAAACCAGACAGCTTGTAGCTGCCGGGCAACAATGCTACCACTTCACCACTGCACTACTGACTGTGTAAGGAAACAAAAATACAGAAACCACAGATTTTATGAGGAACAGAACAGAACAAATATGAGACAAAAATCTGCAATTTTTTTTGCAAATGGTGGTGGGTAGGGAATTCAGGCTCTTGCCACCTACACCCACGGTACAGGGTTCAAGACCACCACCATGTATCCTGAGTTCTCTCTAGCCACCAGTATATAGCAACTGCACACACACACCAGTATCTGAATTCAGTGAGTGTTTAGTCTATCCTCAGTCCCATTCAGTTTCATCTGCAGTGTCCTCAATTCAGTGAGTGTTTTCAGTTCCCTAAGTCCATGTCCCATTCAGTGTTTCCCGATTCCATCTGCAGTATCCTCAGTCCCACGCAAGCTAATAGCTGGTTTCCCCATGAGAGTGTAGGCTCAAATATCCTCCCAGCTGGTTTCCCCATGAGAGTAGGCTCCAGCCTGCAGATGATGCAGTCCAGAATTCTTCCTTTCTATGCAGTCATCACTGCATAGACTTCTGGGCATCTGCAGGGCAGACATGCCTTTCCTCCTATCTGGACTGTTAACACAGCAGTCTGGGTTCTGTGAGTTCCAGGAACTCCAAGCACGCAGGAGCGGAGTTCTGGGACACGCATTTTTTTTCTTCTTTCTACAGCTGGGGGGGGGGCTGCAGTCCTGGAGTCCTATAGCATGAGCTGACCCTGTGTAAAGGGGGAGGGACAAAGAGGTAGAGTACTGAATGCTGCTGAAGAGAGGAGAGGAAGGATGGTGGGAGTATGTATATGTTCAAACCTCAGGGGAAAAACAGACCCTTTGACCACTGCTAGTGAGTGGTGGTGCTAATGGTCCAGTCATGATTTTAACTGGGGTAGGAGAGAGGTTATGTACAACTGCTAGTGAAGAATTAAGAGTGAACTTTGTATACTAAATTTACTGTCAGAATACCTAACTCCTTTTGTGCAAGAAAAATGACCACTTTAACAATGACTGGTTATTGGAAGGAGTTATGACTAAATTAAACTGCCAGCAAATATGGTCTAATGCCTCTCTAAGATAGATGTATCTTTTGCCTTACCTGATGACTAATCTTAACAATGCTGTAAAGTGAGTAACAATAGTAACGGGATTTCTCTGGAGTCACTTAATACAACTTATGTGGTGCAATTACATGACTTACTGTGGAACTGTCCACTTGCAGAAAAATTGTAAGAAATGCTAAAGCATGTAACCGAGGGATGTCCTGACTAACTCTATCCAGTCCTTGACAGCTAACTGTTTTACCTCTTAGCTTAAATAATAATCTAAATCTTTTATTTTTATTTATTTATCTATTTATTTTATTATTATTGTATATTAAATCACAAAAGGGTGGAACGTAGCACACCAACAACTAAAAATTCACTTCAAAATGCTATAAGAGTCGTAGGAAGACTTGCAAATGATAATTATAAAAGGATTTATTAACGCTCTTCACAATAACATCAAAAACATGCGTTTTCGTCCCTCTCCACCAGGACTTCATCAGACAACTAATTGATAAAACATTTCCATTTTTATACTTTAATCAAACCTGATTTTCCAATAAAATCACCCTTCCAATTAAAAATAAATTCAAATGCACCAATCCTATTTCACAGCTCATGAATATTTTAACAAAACTCATACATATTCATATAACCAGACTTCCAATATCATTCATAGACTCATTGTGAAACAGCACCATCTTGTGTGCAAACCTTGCTATAACATACCAAATTTCATTATAACAATGTAAAAATGATACCAATTATAAAATTAATTCATCCATTTATAACTTTATATATCTTAATAAATATTATTGGATTGATTATAAGATTGAATATAAATAAATAATTAAATAAATACATAAATAAATTGATTAAATTTGTAATGCATTTATAATAGTCCAATTAAATATTTAAAATATGTTCAAACAATAAATATCTGTTAAAATATTGTATTGTTAAAATAGAATAGTTGTTGTTCAGAATCAATATTTGTAAAAGCTTCATTAATTTCATACTTTATTAGCTTTTAATTTTAATACGGGTTTCACAGAAACCGTATCATTAAGACCCGGTTTCCTACTTATGCCTAACCTCACTTGCCACCACAGTTCTTTGTTCTCCAGAATATCTTCCCATGGGCCTCCTCTTACATCACATTTTACTTGCTCTATTATAAACCATAAATAATCAGCTTCATTACATTCCATCTTATGTTTATATAAGGCGTTCGTCTCTTTAGACCTACTAATGTCATATATGTGTTCATATATACGCCTTTTTAGGGATCTCTCAGTCTTCCCTACATAAAATGAAAAACATTTTTGACATACAGCTATATATACCACACCTTGTGTATCACAATTATAGTGTTCCCTTCCTTTTAACTTCATATTCCTACTAGTAATGATAATCTCATCCTTATTCATTATATAGGGGCATTGTTTGCACCTTCCACATTTGAAGGTGCCTTTCCTCCTATATCCTATTTCCCTGTTGTCCATATTTGTACTTTCAAACATGTTACGCATACATGTCGAATTCTTATATGTAACAACGGGTGTCATATTTTTAACTTCTTCCATATCAGTGAAGGATATAAATTTCTCCCATTCTTTATTTATTATACTTTTTATATTCCTATTAATGGAATTAAATTCTACTATTAATCTTTTCTGTATATTTTCGTCTTTCCCTTTTTCACCCTTATTTCCATTTAAATTCCTATTTTCTTTGATTCCTTTTATAGGACGAAATTTATCCTTCCTACCAATCTCAACTTCTTTTCTTATGTCACAAATAAATTCAATAGGGTAGCCCCTTTCTAAAAACATTGATTCTAACTTATCACTTTCTAGTATGAAGTCACAATCCCTGCTTGTCATCCTTGAACCCCTCACAAACTGTCCTTTGACTATATTTTTCTTACAGTGTGAGGGGTGGGAACTATTATAATGCAGGTAGGAGTTACAGAATGTGGCTTTTCTAAAAACCTTAGTTTCAAATTTATGGTCTATCTTAATAACCTCCACATCTAAATAATTTAAAACGTCCCTGTTTATAACATAGGTAAACTTCAAAAAATTAGTAGATAAACTGATGTATTCGAAAAACTCATGGAATTCTTGTATTCCTCCAGTCCAGAAAATCACTATATCATCTAGGTATCTGTGATAAAGTGTCCAATATTTCTTAAACCTAGAATTAATAACATATTTTTCTTCCCATTTTGAAAGAACTATGTTCGCATATGTTGGAGCACATGCTGCTCCCATGGACACTCCACTAATTTGTTGATAAAATTCACCACCAAATATTAAAAAATTGTATTTCAAAACAGTGTCCATGAGAGCAACTGTGGCTACCTTATCTTCATGTGTCATTTTGGAGTCTAAAAATATACTTTCTTCAAAGTACTCCATCCCTTCCTTATAAGGGATACAAGAAAACAGGTCTATAATGTCTATTGTGATAAATATCAACTCCTCTTTATAAACTTCAGGAGTAAGTTCCCTTATAAAGTCCCATGAATCTTTTAATATAATATTGTTACTCACCCAAATGTGTTTAGCCTTTTCATCTACGTACTTGGCTAAAGGTACTGTCTTAGCTCCTTCCGATGTTACTATAGGTCTAAGGGGGGGGTTTTCCTCATTTTTATGAGTTTTAGGAATCCCAAAGATAGTTGCTATTCTTGGGTTGTTGTTTTCAAGATATCTATATGTCTTAGTATCAATTACTTTCTCAATTAACAAATTTTCTAACATTATATCAATTTTTTTATATGCTATATCAATTTCTTTCTTTGATACTATGTAGTATTTACTATCGTCTCCTAAAATAGAATTCATTTTAGCTTCATATAGTATCTTGTCCATAATTACTATACCCCCTCCCTTATCCGGTTTCATAATTCTCACACTTTTATTGCATCTTAATTCATTTAATATTTCATTTTCTTTATCTGTCAAATTGTACCTAGGTCTGTTATTACCCCTTACTTTTCTGACCTCTTTTTCAAGTACGTTTTCAAAATTCCTTAACTGTGGTAAAAGTGGTGGGTTATATACAGAACTTCTGGTCAGTCTTACTCCTTCACATTCGTTTCTTTTAAATCCAGCTCTTGAAGTTAGTATAGCCAAATTAATTTTCCTGACAAATAATTTGATATCTATTATAGTTCCTGCTACTTCCCCTTTCTTACTTGGAATATACTTTAAGCCTTTACTTAATAAATTAAAATGATCTTTGGTC
>NC_056737.1:1657475584-1657513084 GCF_019279795.1 Protopterus annectens | reverse complement strand
CCGGGCGCGCGCCGCCCGGCGTAGGTATGCTAAACACACTGTGTGCGGTATTGCACCATGCAAATGAAGGCAAATAGCGATCCACGAAGTTGGGCAGGCGTAGCGTAAGACGCGGCAATGTAAACCAAAAACGGTTTACATTTACCCAAACATGACCAAGGAGTAATGGAAGGCTGTCAACGTCAGGTATCATACAGGTGCAATATGCCAATGGCGAAAGGCACCGAGAATGTCCAAAGAAAACATGCACAAACTGTAAATAATGACATAAATGTTATGTACGCAGAAACCACAGCAGAACCCCGGATATGTGCACAGAAGGTGCAAAACAATGAAATAATATGAGAATGTCCTAAAAGAGCAGTATAATACACATCAGATGCACAGCCACCACACACCATAGTATGTATGGAAAGCCTCAACCCCAGCGCAAGGGTTGTCAAGGAGTGGCGGCAGTGTTCGCGCCGTAACCATGTATTAGCAGTCAATGCCATGCAAATGAGGCAGATAATAGTGAATCGCAAAACCGGCCGGTGTAAGGATCGAGCAAACGGCGCAGCGGTAGTATACCGAGGAGTGGCCTACACGGAATACATGTCAATCGCAGAGGGGTGTGCCACTGTAGGAGGAAGCACATTGGAGGCCAACAAACATGGGCTGTACAATGCACATCACAGCAGTAGGACCGGCGTGTGAGGAAATAGATGCGCTGAGAGTACATAATGCGCGCACAGATGCATGTGCACGAGGATGACTACGTTCCCCAACCCAGTCATGTGACGGCCTCCCCGTCAACAACCACGGATATAGGAAGGTAATGCGGAGAATATGAGGAAATGCGGAAGCAGTGTAATTGGAGCCGTAATGAGCAATCAACACCAATCAATCCAGGAAGGGCAGACGGCGGCATCTGACAACTCTGCATGCACACTCCCGCAAAACAGGAAAGGGGAGGCATAGGAATGCAAAGATAGTAGGGGATGTAGTAGAAATGCAAAGAGCAAAGAACCAAAATAGCACAGCCAAGTACAGAGGTAGCATAACGGCGGCGGCAGACAAAATGCATCATATGCCATGTGCCTGCAGGATGCACTGCAGGCAATAGTAGGTGCAATGTGCAGAAACAGTAATGTAAGATGCAAAGCTAAGCCAATGCAGGCAACTGTAATGTAACACTAAAGGCAATACCGTTGCAGTTGCAACAGTAAAACACCGAAGATAATCCACAGATACGGCTGCACAGACACACCCAATGACATCACCGGGTATACAGCACAACAGTATAAAGTGTGAATGCACACAACACACAGCATGATTTCCCAAACGCCGCACCGTAGGGTGTAAACACACGGGAACTTTTAATATGTATATGTTGGGTGCCGCCGTGGCGTGATGCATAGGTATGTGTCAGAGACAGACGGAGTTGCGGAGGAGGGTGCCGACAACTACCGTAGGCCTCATAGGAGAAGGAGAGTGTTCAGACCAAGGGTGACCTACCAGGGGCTGCAAGACCTGGAGATAGTAGAGCTACAGGGTGGACAGGGACACGTTACAGCAAATAGTGGAGCTGTGCTGGCCACGCCTGAGAACAAGAGACAACAGAGGGAGCCCATCCCAGTGGACACAAAGGTATGTGTGAGCTTGCGAATACTGGCTACAGGTACCTTTCAAAGGCCAACCGGGATATAATGGGTATCTCACAGGCATCAGCATCCAGGGTACTACACCAGTTCCTGGATGCCATGTTACAACATGCCCATGAGTATATAAACTTCCCCAGATCTCAGGAGGAGTTGGCTAGCAATATGCGCCACTTCCACCGTGTGGCACAATACCCGGAGGTACTGGGTGCGATAGACTGTACGCACATAGAAATCAAGTCACCGCCCGGGGAGCAGGGTAGACGCTACATAAGCTGCAAGGGATACCCCTCCATCAATTGCCAGGTCGTGTGCAATGCGCAGGGCATTATCATGGATGTGTGTGCTGGCAGCCCTGGAAGCTACCACGACTCCCATATCTGGCATGCCTCACAGCTGTATCAGGTATTCGCCAGGGGACATCACACAAGGTCACCTTGTGGGGATGCTGGCTATGCACTGGAGCCGTGGATGATGACACCCATCAGAAATGCACACACACACATGCAAGAACGCCATAATGAGGCACACGCACAAACCAGAATAATCATAGAGCGTGTTTGGGATGTTGAAATCACGGTTCCGGTGCTTGGATACATCTGGTGGAGCCTTGCAGTACTCTCCAGGCACATGTGCCCACATATTCATAGTATGTTGTATGCTACACAATATGATTCTGCGGAAACAGCTGCTGCAGGGACATAATGGTGTAGGGCCACCAAGCCCACCACAACTGCCAAGGCAAGCACAGGCACAGGGCGTTCAGCACCATGAACACACTGTGCCAGCCCAGTAGGTAGACGGAGGCGTACCCAATATGCCTACGCCCTGGCAAAGAGGGAACGCATAGCACATACTTTGACAGCGTAGGCCCCATGGACTGACACCTCCTTACCTGCACACACAGTGAAATGGACGCCACACAAACATGTCCGCCCGTAATGTGTACCGTATGTGCGGACCTATGTGTGACTCCAACAGCACCACCCAAACACTGCACACCCAATAGCCAGCAGAGCATGGAACGCCAACACCTCAACCGCACGCCGGGTCTACAGCAGACGGAGTAGCCGTATGCTGCCACTTTCGCCGCAAGTCGACTACATATGTACTTATGTGCATACACAGATACGGAAATAGATATCACTACACACGTAGAAATATATGTACACATACACAGATATAAAGTACAACAGGTTAATATGGAACCCAGGGATGCATGTTTACAGATAAGTAAGACGCGAAATCCCCACATAGTAAACATAGTGAACGACAACCCGATCATCCGGGAGGGTGGGCAGAGCAGGGAACGCCAGCCATGGAAATGTCAACCTGCATCAATACATATCCGCGGGTTGGGATGATCGCCAGGCCATGGTACAGTAATGGGATATGTGCGTGTCATATCCATAGGATATGAGTGCGGAGGTACACCGCCGTCGGCGATGCGCCAACGAGGTACTGTGTGCAACCGTCGCGAAGCGGCAATCATACCTGTCAAGTGTACGTCATTATGAGGAACGTACCTCATGTGGGGTCTAAAACAGTTCATGTTCCTCGAAGTTCCTCAAAGTTCCACATTGGAACAGTCTGTCACACATTCATTGTTAGGAATGTATTTAAATGAAATCCTGGTAAATAGAAATTAATCATAGTAATTCATTAAAGGTTCTTCTTTGTAAGTAAATCAGCATTTTTTAACCATCCTATGACCTTCTTAGCTGAAGTTGTTAGTAAGCCATTAGTATGTGTTCCACATTTTGCCCATTTTTTCCACATTATGAATGTGTGTGTTCCTCGTTTCGGAAATGGAAGGTTGAGAGCTATAGCGGCAATATGTGTATGTGTGAGGTGAGGTTGTCGTGTGTTCCGCTGTGTGTGTGTAATGTGTGTGCCACTGTAAAATGTGTATGTAGGTGACATGTCACAGGCGGAGTGTAATAACATGTGTAGGCATACAGTACAGGAACCATAGCCGTATGTACAGCAGTACCCACAAAGTAGTACTGACATCTCCTCAGTGGCTAGGCACGTGGCGACGTAAAATGATGCAAAGCGGAAATGTCCCAGAATGTACCACAGGACCATAGCCAACAGGAGATGCAAAGGACGCATGTACAAACCATGACCGTATGTATGGCGGCCATATGGTAGACTCAACACGATACATCGGCAACGTTACACAGCATCAGGCATGTAAGGCGAAAATACGCATGTGCTATCCCGGCACCAATCGTGGCCACCTACGGTCCCGTAAATACCGCTGTGTGTTCCACGACCGTTAAGCAAGCGCCACACGAATAGGAGGCAACCGGTAGCATACAGGCCGTCCCATGTACAGGACCACAATCACCGTAACTATCAGTGACAAAATGCCAATGGATAGTAGGCACGGACGAACATCCGCAGATATATAACCGATGTGAAGGAGGAATACGTGCAGGAAGCAAACATGCAGGCGATACCGACACCACACGACATCAACAAAACAAACATTCCCAGAACAACAGACAGGTAACCTGCAGCTCCCCAAGCAGGGATGGAGCACACACACAAGCATATCTTGTATGTATAAATGCAAGACCCACACCGTACTCCATCACCCACATCCGCAGATATACCCCATCGCACATATCAAAGGGATAACAGCCAAAACCGTAGCAAAAACATACAGGCAGTCAATGACAGCGGCATACCCGCAACAAGCTGCGTGGGAAACACTAGCAGCAGCTGATGCATCCTTGCATCCGTTGTGTACAGGAATATAACAGCTATGTTACACATCTGAATGCACAACACCATCGACAGACGCCGCCAGGACACGGAGACCCACATGTCGAACAGAATACCATACCCACCACACACAATCCACAGCTAACACCACAGCAAAATGTACCTGACACCACACATAGCGGATGCAGTCACACAAACATGATACAATACATACCATCCCCATGAAGGTATTGCAAATAACCAACGCCCACACGAGGAATGAACCATGGCCTAGTTCCGACGCGTAACGCATTTAATGGAGGAGGATCACCGTGATATGCGATAAGTACACACCGAGGAACAGCTATTGGCGTGATGAACCCACATGCCTCAGGTAACGAATATAAGGAAGACTCCCTGGATATTCAAACCGTATGTTCATACCGAACAAATAGTGAAGACAAAACAAGGAGTATCAAGCAAGTAGTGACGAATACAGAACCAAAGGCCAGAAAGGTATGTCGAACCCACGAGATGTACTGGTGTGTAATGCATAATACGTATGACGAATCTGCACTGTATGTGAATGGTGTGTGTAAGTGAAGATACCTGTCCATCAGGCAGAGAGTGGTGAAAGGTGGTTATGTAATGCTAAGCCGCGGAGCATACCAACAACTGTGGACAACGTGTGCACAGCAGTGGGACAACATGTACACACCCGGGATAACCCCAGGTTAGGCTTGCCACCTTTTCAAATGGCCAAATTGGGACATTTTCGGGACACACATCAGATGTTACAGGCGGACACATACCCATGGTCAGTACAAAGGGTAGAACTTTACTCTTTTGCCTAAATAAAAGCATAGTCTTGTAGCAGTTTAGTTGCTTATTGTGTTTCTTGTAACATTTAGGAATTTTACATACATAAGTAACTATGTTATGCAACTATTACATAAAAAATGGGACATAATTATGTCCTACAATCTCAGGACATTTGCCATTTGTAATATGTTTTGTCAGGACACAACTGCCCAAAGAGGGACTGTCCCTTGCAAAGTGGGACAGGTGGTAACCCTACCCCAGGTCCGCCATAGGGATTTCAAACACAGAACAATGCCACCACCCACGCTGATGCTGGCAGTGGATATCCAACAATGAAGTGCCACAGCAGGGGATAGGACATGTATGTATAGTGTCACAGCACACATGTGTATGGGCATATACCGTCGATGTCATACAGAATGTGCGCACGACGCAACGTATGCCTCGCAGTAGGGGTGACTATGTCAATTATGTGTAATGCAAAGCTGTCATGATGGATATGTTCAGAAATCATATACAGTATCACAGGCATAGCATGCATGATGGAGGGATGGCCTAATGTTATGTACATAAACAGGATATGTATGGCCTGCACATATGGGACAGAGTAGTAGCAGAATAGGTACCGAAATGGAGGGAACAGCAAGTAACCGTGTCCAAACGTTCTGTAGCAGGTGCAATGTGCAACAATGATGTCCGGCAGGGCCGTGTGTAAACACATGTGCAATGTACACAGTAGTGTCACCCCTCCCCCATGGTAGTGTCCACTGAACAGCAGAGGTGGATGTCAACTGTATGTCTATACTGTACTGCCACTGTGGTGGTACCATGGGTCTGTGTCACCCTACCAGCAAGGGAGCTATCACATGACCAGTGACACAGTGTGTCCCTGTGGGATGTGCACAGGACCTATGTCCCACAGCATGGTGTGAGTCCAGTCTGCGGAGGTCACACAGATGCCCAGGCTGGGCAATGTGGCATGTGTGCACACATGCAGGAGTGCTCCATTCACCCTGCCCACTGCAAACGCCATGTAGGAGTACTACATGCATCAGTAATGCGGAGAACATGGCCCATGGCAGAGTAGATGACACCCCTGTGTTAGTGGTATGCAGGTGAGTACAGATGTGTTTCACGACTGTCATTTGCATATGTAAACTGTCTGAGCCGGGTAGACATCACGGCATGACTATACTGTGACATGTAAAGGTGTATCCATTGTGTAAGGTACACCACACATGTGTTATGGTAACATTGCCCGCGTGTACATGTGTGTATGGCACAGGTACAAGGGCACCCAATGTATCAGCTAGACATACAGTCCAGAAATGTGTGGCCTTGCACATGTGTACCCACGCCATTGTGGAATATGGCAACCACAGCACCATGTGGGGCATGTGTGTGTACAGCAACCATGTACAATGTGATATGCATGTATAGGGACAGTATCCATGTGATACACAGTGCATGACTGTCACTATGCAAAGGTGATGTGTATGCACTATGTGTGATGTAACTGATGCAATGACATCCACATGATATATCTGCCACACTGACACCTGTATGGTTGTTAGCAGTATAAGTAGGTTGAGCTAGAATGCTGCCAGGTATGTACATGTGGTATATGTAGGCAAAGAGCGGATAATGTGTGATTTGTTACCCTCTGTACCACACCAACCACCCATGCAATGGTATGACAGGTGGCCAGCATGTGGATGTGGTGTGCTGTGGCGCACAGAAGCCCAACAAGGGTGCCAGTAAAGGCATGGAGGTCGTCAATGAGTGTGTGAAGCATGTATATGAGGATGTGGCCCAGTGCCATACTGAATGGCCCAGTCATGGGTGTACAAATGCAGCCCCATATGTGCAATGCAGTACCACCCATGTGTCGTGTGTTAGATGTGGTAGTGTGGTGGTCAGGGTACACAACGTCCATGAACGGGCTAGCAGTCAATGCAGTGTGCTGCTGCAGAGACATAACACAGCCAGGGTGGTGGGATACAACAACTACGGAGATCGGAGGTGACATTGGGACCATGTCCCAGGACATAACGTGTGCATGGCAGTACCATGTATGTGTCCACAGGGTTAATACAATGTCCAGCCATGGAGTGGAACCCTGTCGTGACTGAGAGTGTGTATTGTTGGTAGGTACCCCATTGGCAGGCACGATGCCAGCAACATCTGTGTTGGCAATGCCTGCATGAGTGTTGTATGCTGCATTGAATGTGGATGTAGCCAAACAGCAGAGACATACCACCACACTGTGTGAGGGCCCACACTGCAATGTATGCCAGTCATGTGTAGGTAGCTAGCTGTGGAGTATGTGATGCACCATGAGGACCCACCATGACTGTCAAGTGCACCACACACATGTGAACATAACTACTGTGCAACAGCCTGCACATGTGCCCATACAGCACATGTGCATGGAACAGGAATACCACTGTGGCGTCTGTGAAAAGGCCAGTACCACCATGTCTCTGTGTGGAATAGCATGGTCCCTACCAGTGCGTAAATGTAGCGGAAGTGCACTGTGATATGTGTTGGCATAGTCACGTATACTGTCCATCGTACGGGTGCCATGCCATCAACTACCTCTGTCAGTGGATGTCGGTAGTACCGGCTGTAGAGTATGTACCATGCATGTTGCGATGGTCGTGTGTTTAGGGCGTGGCTAGCAGGGCTGAGAAGCATGGATGTTCAGCAAACAGAGTGGGGATGTCTGTAGGTATAGCACACAGACACATGGAGGTATGGTGCATGCCGAGGGTAGTGTAGGTATGGTATGTGTCGTGTAATGTGTCACCCAGCTATGCGTACTGCATGGCCAAGCATGTGTGGGTACATGGGAGTCCATACGAGGGAAGTCCGTGTTGCTGTCAGTACATGGCAGTAGCAACTGTCCCAGGTGCAATGTACAGTATGACAACACGGCCAGCATGTAACCTGTGGTGTACAGTGTATTCACCGTCGCGTGTCACAATGTGTGTAGCGGTCCCGAACATGGGTATCTGAACATGGATTACCTATGATGCAATGTGTCTCGGGAATATACAGTATGTGTGTAAATCACTGTGTGGTGTTTGAACCACCCACCCGTGTTTGTTGCAGTCCAGGTATGTGCCTGGGAGGTATGATCTGTGTACAATCTGGACTGGCAGGTGTGCTGTGTAGGGCATGGAGGCAGGTCCCAGGCACTGCAGATAAATGACATGCGTGCGTACTGTGTGTGCAGTGCTTGTGTACAGCACAGTGGAGGGTGTAAGCATTGTCACACATCACTGCATGCTGTGCCTGCCTGTGACAGCCCTGCCGGAGACAGACATGTGACACTGCTGCACAGGCAGCATAGCATGTGAAGATGTACATGTGGGCTGCACACCTTAGGCAGATGTCCGCAGGTCATGTGTGCCACGGTAGTGTGGTTGAACATGACTGTCAGACTGGACAAACACCACATGCCTGCATAAGTACAGTATGACCATAGTCAACAGTCCCAGTGACAGAGTAGGCCAATGTACAGTATCCCTGTGTGCAGACCACTGGCTACTGGACACCTGGCTAGACACACACCCAGAAGGTTAATTCACCATTGAGCCATCACATGTCCCAGTCCATGTGGCCCGTACAATGTCATCACAGGGTGGTCACAATAGCAGGTGGCAAGGCTGACACGGTGTACCAGGTGATGTGTCATGCGTGCATATGTTGAGTAGCACAGCCATTCACATGTCCGCAACATACTGGTGCACGATGTATACTGTTACATGATGTGTGGGACTGCACTGTCACCCACTACAGGGCCATCTGACACAGGTGTGTTGTGACAGGTGTAACCCATGTATGCACAGGATACACACTGCTGTTGTAGGCAGCCATGCTGGTGGCTACCACTGGTACATGCAGTGGTCATACAGCCATACTGCACACAGTGTTCATGTAGGAATGTCCATTGTTGTGGACAATGTGCTGCTATGTGAAGGTAGGTGTGTGTTGTGAATGTTACACATCCAGATGACACCATCTGACACAGTCATGGTTGTCAACACCATAACACACATCCACAGCAGTCAGAACCCAGTCCTGACAATGTGTGTCAGTCACCCTCATACTGTGTGACATATGTGCACATGGCGGAACACCTCCCACTGTCATCTAAGATGGCTACATGATGGCTGGAATGTGCTGTGGAAATGTACAATGCTGGTAGCCCAATGAAGTACCTGGAATCACACACAGTACGCTATGGCAGCCATGTAAACCATGCACTACAATGACCACCCAACAGACACAAACAATGCATTGACATGTGGAACATGTGCACATGACAACCCCCAATGAGGTATGTTGCACATATTGATGTACAATTGTCATCTATGGCCATAGCATGGATGCAGACACATACCCACAGGTAGTACCACGTGATGTAGGTAGGGGGGCAATGCTCGTGTACATGTGATAGTAGCTGTACAGCCACATGTCCTGCATAGCTGTCATGTAGGGGTAGCTGTGGCATGTGACCGCTGGACATGCCCGTACAATTGACCATGTCCCACAGGAGATGTGTTATGTGTGTACCACATGTGATGTGCCGACAACAAGCTGTGACGGTATGCGGCTGCCGGTGTACCTGTGTGACATTGTCTGTGATGGGTGCAAAGGCATATCGTATTGCATGCCCACAAGCCCCACATAGGTGCATAGCCTGAACATACAATACAAGGAGGGTGTGGGATGATAGCAACCACAGGAGGAGATGGGTACGGACGGCAGCCCACAACCACATGTGTGTACGTTGTTCACGTCCACGACACATGAGCATCTGAGAGGCTAGCGTTACAGCTGTACAGGGTTGCATGCATATATGTTCAGCAACATCCCTGTGTGTCCCACCACTGGCCCATGGACCGATGGACACCAACCAAATGTGCAGATATGAGATGTGCACAGCACATCACAGATGCCTACTGTAGAACAGGCTTACTGTGTAGACATGTGCACAGTAGGTCTGCACCAGCTGCAGTCAAACACGTTATGTGCTGAACCACAGCAATAGTCCAGGCCATGCCACAGATGGACGTGCATGCATCTGTGTATGTATGGCTGTGAATGTCTCCGGCATAGCAATATAGCTGTGTCACCATTGCGAACAACAATATGAATGGGCTGTATGTGTGAGGGGTGCGTCATACGTGTATGGTCAGATCGACGATACCATCAGTGACCCTGCTATGTGAACATCCCTGTCCCCATACATGGATACCTATGCTGTGCCCAACACCACATTCACAGAGAGAGGGATGGCGGTGTGTAGTGCAGCAGCAGACATGGGGGTGGCAGCAGGCACTGGATGTACACATATGTGGTACCCACATCAGTGCAGGCAACCATCCATGTGCACGGGATAGCGGTGTGTGTCCACATACAGCACTGTGTTGATCAATATCCCAGCACATAGCACCTTCCAGGGTTACAGTGTATGCATGGATGTGTGATACCTGCATGCACCAGACACACCCTCAGCAAGCAGTGTGCAGCATACCTCGCTTGAGGCCAGTGTCCACACCATGGTGATAGACATGTTGAATGTCCATATACACATAGCAATGACATACGGAATGGACAGCCACCCTGCCAATATCGTCAACTCCCAGGTGGATCACAGCCCAGTGCCATGTATGTGGCATACCCTGCCATACCATGCAGCCCTGCCCAGCAAGGCTGCATGAGCTATCACTGTCCTACATGGTGCAATGGACAAACGGCACTCTCACTAACAACCATACACAGCAGTAATGTGGTGATGCACCCTGTGGTGTTACAGGTGCTGTGTGTTGCTCTGGACAATGTGTGTGTGTACATGCTATGCATGGCCTTTCCTGCTAATGTGTCATGGTTACACATTGCCCTATGTCTATCACATGTGCAACACAGGTGAGCTGTGGCAAGTTGTCCAACACCCGTACAGTGCTGTGTGGATGTACATGGCACAACACATGCATGTGCAGGTGTCCATGTGTATGTGTACAGTGCCACTGCTGATGTTCACAATGGGTACAGACGTGATGTTTACTGACATATACACAGCGTCCAGGTGAACAGTAGCACCGACGCCACATGGGGACCTATGCCAAGTGATATGGACACAGGTGCAGCCAGGTACACATGTCCACAGCAGGCTAACATCTACATGGTGCGTGTACAGTGTGATGGGGTGGCACACAGATATGATGTGACACCCACTGCTCAATGGTGTGAAGCCAACACATCGGCTGTGTCACTGCCACGATGCCTTTCACAGATTACTGTGCAGATGTCATACATGTCATAGCAATGTATTTCCAACAGTATGCCAGAACAGCAGTGTAAATGTGACCTGCCACCATCATTATGTCTTACAGATAATGCCACGTTCTCGGCTTCCCGCTTTCAGCCATCAGGAGGATGAGGTGATCATCCCATACCTCCATACAAATCATGACGTCTTATTCAGTCATGTGCCACAGCAGGCACAGGAACGACAGGAGATGTGGGAGGAGATGTGCAGGAGGGTGAACAGCCTGGGCGGATACAACCGCAATTATCAGCAGATCCGCAGGCACTGCACAGACCTGATCCGGCATGCAAGACAGCGTGCCGCTGCAATCGCCAGACAACAACGTGGGACAGGTGGCGGTCCACCAACACAGCCCCCACTCACAGCCACAGAGGAGCTCCTGGCCAGTCTGGGGACACCCACAGAACAACACACAGAAACTCATGCGTCCATCGTGGAGGTGGGTGTCGTGCAAACTATGAGGTCAGAGCAGCCTGGTAAGTCAGTGTTGCATGTTTGTATGATAAGCGACGTGGGAGTGGGTGTCATAGTACAACACATAATATAGCAACACATGCCAGATATATGTCCACACAAGATGCATACTACAGTATGCTATGTTGTTTTACCAGACATGTGCATAGCAGATGCGAACTCACAGATGCATGATGTGACATGCACATTGCTGACTGTGGCGATAGTAATGGATAATGTGTATACCTTTGTGTCATTCCTTTACAGATACATCTGGCGTGTCGCAAAGACAAGGGTCTGTCGCAGGTAAGTCTGTTGCTAGTCAAAGGCATGATACAGTGTATTGATATTCCCCATGTGTCCAGGTATGACATGCACACCTGTGTGTGCCCCAGTCACGGTATATAGGCTGCACCACCCGACACACACAGCACCCATGTACAGTAGATACAACCGTTAGCGTAGAGTGGTATGACACCACACAACCTATTGGTGTGTTATGTGCAGTCAGCTATGCATACAATGTTGTCGGTGTTCCACAATGGCTGCATGTGTAGTATGCATTGGTATGCCTCTGCAGTATGCACACAGTAACACATAGTGAGCTGTGATCTGGCCAGAGCACAGGTGTTACCAATGTGACCTATGCCCCTGCATTGGTGCACGTTGTGACATGGCACATACCATGTCCCATGCACGTGGATGTCTGTCTGCAACATTTTCACACCATGACATGACCTATGCACGACATGGCAGACATCCACACTGTCTGCATATCCGTAGGGAATGTGACACCTTACACTAGTATGTTTGTATGTGACATGGGCCACCACAGGGCCGTGTGCACGATGTCCACCACACACAATTGTCAATGACCCAGACAGACAAGGCCATGGCCGATACCTATAGGCATGTTGTCACACAGTACATCCACAGTGGGTATTCACTGTTGCACCCTGTACACACATAGTGGCCTCATCACTGTAGTGGACCCCTGGACATGCGATGTGATACACCAGTGACATGGAATGCCTGTCCACAGCTACTACAGGTGCCACCATTGTCCACCATATATGTGCTGCTGAGCAGCTGAACTGATTGTCAGACATGGCAATGTAATGCATCCAGGTCACGCATCGCACAGAAACATACCTGTGTCCTGCTACTGTGCAGTGGCACAGTGCCTGCACTCCACACTGTACAGCTATGTATACAGCTCACACCAACCGCACCTGCACAGACATCCCTGTTACCCATACATTGTATCTGTAGACTGTACACATAACACTGCACTGTGACAGCTGTTGTGATGTGGTGCATGTGGTGGGACACCATTGTCACATGTCCACATGATACCGCACGTTTGCAGTGTACATGACATAGTGTCGGCAGCCATGTGTAGTGTCAACTCGCCCGTGGCCACACGGTGTATCACGGTGATGCATGCAAACTACCATGAATGTGGGTACTGCATGCCTAATAAAAGACACCTGCCTGTTGTAGTGTACCCACCAGGGCAATGTGCATACTGCCACTATGAATGTCTGGTCTGCATTCACTGGTCTGTGCTGTGGGAATGCTGCATGCCACCTGCACTATCACATGCATGATGTGTGTGTGTGTGTGTGTGTGTGTGTGTGTGTGTGTGTGTGTGTGTATGTCTGTATTGTAACGGATGGTATGTCCTTGTATTGACAGGTGCTGTAGGTGAGTTCCCCTCCTGCGGGCCATCTGAGGCTAGTGTCCACACAGATACTAGTGGTGATGACCATGTGCATGAGGCACAGGCAGGGTCGTCACAGGCAGACACTGTGCCATTGGAGAACATCACACTTACGTCCCATTCATCCCTGCACACGGTTCAGATGCCGACACATACCCCAACACCATTGCCCATAGATGACGGTCAGTCAGCGTCTGTTGGCACCAAGCAGGAATGTGCGGTGGCTGCAGAACCTGTGGCTACCCACGATGTTGCCAGTGCAATGGCTGCCGCGGTGGCACAGAGGAATGTGGCAGGTGATGCTCCTAGGGGAGCACCGCTAGACATACACCTGCCGCAGGTGCAGCAGCTGGTATAACCAGACGCATGTTCCAGACTGTAATGGCGGCACAGGCACAACGGCAGAACCTGGAAGGGCAGAGGCTGCAGAGGTCTGCAATCCGTTCCTTGAATGACAACATCCAGTCATTGGCGAATGCCCAACAGCATCTTGCCGATGTTCTGGATAGGAGATTGGGTGAGATGGCTGGGATCCTCTACCGAGGCATGGCCATCCGTGAGCGTGAGCTGTCTGTGCTGGAACACATGGTAGGGGTGAGGCATAGGGCACGTGGGTGTGGGCCAGTAACACCAACAGGTGCAGGTCAGCGTGCGTGCCACCTCCCATGCCCACCCACACAGTGCTGGTAGCAGCAGCAGTGCAGCTGCTACTACACCAACCACACCAGGACACAGCAGGCCACATGGACGTGGCCCTGGACGGCCCCGGCGTGGGCACGTTACCAGCGGACATGTGACATCGGAGAGTGGACAGTCTGTATCTCTGCCCGGTAGTGCCCGTGCGACCCCAGGCAGGTGCGGGTCACGTCGCCGCAGGCGGACACAGTGAGCCGTAACACCTGCACTGTACAGTCTGGGGCTGTCAAGCATACCCTGTGTAGGCATCACAGATGACTGAACCATGTACACACATACCCACACACAGCAAACACAACTGTAGGGCTCCACCACATCCACATGCAATCTACACAGTCATGCCCAGTCAATGCACAGGCCCTTACACACACACATGATGTCATCCATTGGTACAGCCCATGCCTGTGGCACACATATCACCCTGTGCATATGATGAAGTCTCTGCCGCAGAACTGTGAGCTACACCATCGGTGCACGGTTATGCAAACATATTCTGATGCACAGGGTGGACAAGATAGTGAGAGGTGTATGTGATACCTGTGTCCGCACAGTACGTGATGTGTATGTTGTGGTGTGTGTGTATGGCTGGTGACAGGTGTGTATGTGATGTGGGCTGTGCACTGACATCATGCAGCAGACATACCATGTAGGGCAGGTGCAGCATTCATTGATCTGTGTACACAGTATGCATGGTGGTTACATGTGTAGCACCATGTTGGTTCAGTTAACCCGTATGACAATGATGGTGTGCTTGCATGTGCCTACTGGGAGCACTGTTATTAGTTCCCCATGTGTAGTCATGGGGTACCCACAGGCATGTCTGGCAACATCAGCATAGTACAGGTACCCAACTGGCATGGACCCTACATAGGTACATAGGTTCACATGTACTTACCAGGCGATGTGCGCTACAGCATGTGGAGACATCGCACGACTGTGTGTGGCTGCTAACACCCCTTAGGATGGGGATGCCACATGCATCAGTCCCCAGTCCCTCGTCCAGCACTGACACACGGATGATGCCTGGCGCATAACTATGTTCACACATCCACACATCATGATTACTCCTGGAAGAAAGGCAGTCAGGGCCTTTCCTTAACATGGGCTGGCACTCCTCTCCGTGTCGTAGGTGGTCTCTGGCCGTTGACCCTGTTCCCCCAGCATGTCCCACTCATCTTTGTGGTGAGGTGTCTGACAGTCGCTTCTGTGCCCGTGTTTGCCTGGAGCCTAGGAGGTGGAATATGCCCATGTCACCCAGGTCGGACATGGCCGTGTATGCCAGGCACAGATCACCACAGAGCAGATGTGCTGGGAAGGTATACAGCTGGAGTCCCCTTGGTCGTGCAGCTTGTGACACATGTCCTAGCACCGTCATCCCTGCATTGTGGAACATTTGTGGTCCTTCTGAGTGCTGCAGGTGTCAGCTTAGGTACAGGCCAGATGTGCCATCGTACGCAGTCATTGCTCTGGTGTGTGATGTGTACAGGGTACAATGAACACCCCTGATGTGGATGCGATTCCTTCCAGACTAGGTGCCCACAGTGGAATGCCTTCACACACACATTGCCATTGTGTGTGTTGACAGAGGTTACCGACAGGTGTGGTACCCATTTCCATGAACATGTCCACCATTTTGAATGGCCTACCACCTACATGTTACATTGGGCCGAACATGTCCTTCACACTGGGTAGGTCTGCACCTTCTCTGGCATGTAGCAGCAGGCCATGGCTCTGGCACCAGTTATCCATGTCTATTATGCCCTAGGTGGATGTCCGTGTCACATGGGGTGTTGGGTATGGTGGCTGGTGTGTAGCCATCTGCATACCTTGTCTGCCACAATCCCCCTATGATTGCATGCACATTTGAAGGTCGAATGCCGTATGGCAGGGGGCCCAGGACTGAGCCCTGTGGGCCTCCACTGGAGACCAGATATGAGTGTGACATGGCACCAGGAACACCAACCCTGTGTGGTGTGACCTCCAACCTTTCTGAGAACCATCGGGTGACATATGTCCCCACATGTACGCTGGCAAGCCTTTCCATGAGTCCCATGTGGAGTGTACTCTGAACGCTCCCACCAGGTCATGGTACTGTGTGCAAACCCGCGTATCCCCATCAATGGCCTTGGTGACCACTCCAGACAGGACGAGCAGCTTCGGGAGGCAGGATCCACCCTTGACTATGTTGTTGTGGGTATGTTCCGGTATTGGCTGTACACCGCTGTCTGTATCCATGGGCACCTGTATGGACCTTCACACAGCTTTGCAGACAAGGCTTGTCAAGCTGATAGGGTGTGGCTGTCTACAGTCCAGAAGAGCACTACCCTGGCATAGTGGGACCACAGATGCCATATGCCATCCATCGGGGACATAGCCCATAGTAAGGCTAACATGACACAGTGGCCTCATGTGTGGGTCAAGGGCTTCAATGAGGATGGGTAGCACACAGCCAGGGACACCATCGGTGCCCATTGGTGCTGTGTCAACCGCCATAGACTTATGAGATCGCCCAGGCCATATGAGATGTTTTGGAGGCTACACTCTGGTGGGATGGATATGTCCCTCTTGGGGGTGGATGTATGCATGGAACATGTCCGCTGGTTTGTAGACAATGTCTGTGGGTGCAGTGACCGTTGTACCATTCTGGACCATTTCCGGCCAAGTCTGTGTGCCCCCAACCATGTCCTTACCACAGTTAGGGAAGGCCCTATGGTTGTCTCATGTGCCCTCTGCAGTACCACACAAGCGGCTGTGGATGATTGTATGTGTGGCCGTATGGTGACGCCAGTATGAATGGGAGATGGTTTCCCTGGTACTGACATTGCTCTGTCATGTATTAGCTCCAACTGTTGATGTACAGCTTGTCAGTGGCTGGGGTCCACCACACCATGTGCCTACCTGTGGTGGACAAGGTCCTGATGTTATCATGTTTGCCTGTTGCAGACATGCATGGGGGTGCTCAGAGAAGGCATTCGTAAGGCGGTTGGCAGTCTGGCCTGTGTTCAACACTGGCATGGAGGACTTGTAGGGTACCACACCGGTCGTATGATGTGTGTGGTTTGTTGTGGAGAGGTCATCACTTAGGTCCCCCATGCCAGTGTTGGGTGCAGGATGTGGATGACCAGTGGATCCACTATATGGTCTGGCATCACCATCGAGGGCTGTACATCCTGTGTGGGGCATATCCTCACCATGTGTGATGGGCAGAACTGTCAGACATCCCCCCCTAGTGTGTATGGTGCATGGCTGTTTAACAGTGGCCAGGTGTGAGAACACCTGGGACCGTGGCGAGTGTGTTGTGCCATGGGTAATGTTCCCAGTCTATGTATGGGTGGTTCATGTCACCCAATACGGTGCTGTTGTGAGAGCATGCACACTCACCAGTGTCCTCAGGACGTCTGTGCAGGTATCCTGTGTTTGGGAGGGTTGTCTGTAGCATGCAACAAACTGTAGGCCAGTCCTACAACTGGTTAATTGCACCTAGATATTCCTCTGCAACGGCCATGTCTGTGGCATGGCCGGGTTGCTGTTGTGTGGCTGGACACACACGATGGTCCACATTCCGCCACCCATGCCGTCGCACCATGTGTATGCATGTCTGCTCTGTGCCGAGTCTAAGTGTCTGAGCATGCCCAGTAGGCAGCTGTGTAGATAGACACACAGCACAGTGCACACCACCGACTGCAGTTATACCCAGGGTGCATGCCTGTATCCCCTTCGCAACGGCCACGTCTGTGGCATGGCCAGGTTGCTGTTGTGTGACTGGACACACACGACGGTCCACATTTCGCCACCCATGCCGTCGCACCATGTGTATGCATGTCTGCTCTGTGCCGAGTCTAAGTGTCTGAGCATGCCCAGTAGGCAGTGATGTAGTGATCAGTAGTTACTTGGTATTCCCGACTGCAGCACTAACGTGTTACTGTACGGCGACCTTGGGATGGTAACAGGCTGTGTGACTGCGCACTCTGACATATTTCCCGATCGGGCGCATTGCCTCTGCAAATGATACCACCCACGTAGGGGTATGCCTCCTGACAGCGCTCCGCTCAGTAAACTCGGTAGCGCGTTCTGTAAATGCTTCATACTGTAGTGTGTTCATGTAGATAGGCGTAGGTCTGTGTGTGTGTGTGTGTGTGTGTGTGTGTGTGTGTGTGTGTGTGTGTGTGTGTGTGTGTGTGTGTGTGTTTCCAGCTGCCTCTGCGGATGAACATGCTTTTAGACGCTTCGCAACACATACCTTGGCTATTGCCAGCTATTGTCTTTGGTGATGTCACCAGCCTACAAGTATGCCTCTGACAGCTCTGCTCAGTAAACGTGGTAGCGCTCTGTAAATGCTTCATACTGTAGTGAGTTCATGTAGATAGGCGAGGTTCGTCTCCGCCCTTCTGTGTGTGTGTGTGTGTGTGTTTCCAGCTGCCTCTGCGGATGAACATGCTTTTAGGACGCTTCAACACATACCTTGGCTATTGCCAGCTATTGTCTTCGGGTGATGTCACCAGCCTACAAGTATGCCTCTGACAGCTCTCTGCTCAGTAAACTCGGTAGCGCTCTGTAAATGCTTCATACTGTAGTGAGTTCATGTAGATAGGCGTAGGTTCGTCCGTCCCTTCCGTGTGTGTGTGTGTGTGTGTGTGTGTTTCCAGCTGCCTCTGCAGATGAACATGCTTTTAGACGCCGCAACACATACCTTGGCTATTGCCAGCTATTGTCTTCGGGTGATGTCACCAGCCTACAAGTATGCCTCTGACAGCTCTGCTCAGTAAACTCGGTAGCGCATTCTGTAAATGCTTCATACTGTAGTGAGTTCATGTAGATAGGCGTAGGTTCGTCTCCCAGCCCTTCCGTGTGTGTGTGTGTGTGTGTGTGTGTGTGTGTGTTTCCAGCTGCCTCTGCGGATGAACATGCTTTTAGACGCTTCACAACACATACCTTGGCTATTGCCAGCTATTGTCTTGCGGGTGATGTCACCAGCCTACAAGTATGCCTCTGACAGTGCTCAGTAAACTCGGTAGCGCGTTCTGTAAATGCTTCATACTGTAGTGAGTTCATGTAGATAGGCGTAGGTTCGTCTCCCGTCCCTTGTGTGTGTGTGTGTGTGTGTTTCCAGCTGCCTCTGCGGATGAACATGCTTTTGGACGCAACACATACCTTGGCTATTGCCAGCTATTGTCTTGCGGGTGATGTCACCAGCCTACAAGTATGCCTCTGACAGCGCTCTGCTCAGTAAACTCGGTAGCGTTCTGTAAATGCTTCATACTGTAGTGAGTTCATGTAGATAGGCGTAGGTTCATCTCCCTGCCCTTCCGTGTGTGTGTGTGTGTGTTTCCAGCTGCCTCTGCTGATGAACATGCTTTTAGACGCTTCGCAACACATACCTTGGCTATTGCCAGCTATTGTCTTGCGGGTGATGTCACCAGCCTACAAGTATGCCTCTGACAGCTCTGCTCAGTACCGTAGCGTTCTGTAAATGCTTCATACTGTAGTGAGTTCATGTAGATAGGCGAGGTTCGCCTCCGCCCTTCCGTGTGTGTGTGTGTGTGTGTGTGTGTGTTTCCAGCTGCCTCTGCGGATGAACATGCTTTTAGACGCTTCGCAACACATACCTTGGCTATTGCCAGCTATTGTCTTGCGGGTGATGTCACCAGCCCACAAGTATGCCTCTGACAGCGCTCTGTTCAGTAAACTCGGTAGCGTTCTGTAAATGCTTCATGCTGTAGTGAGTTCATGTAGATAGGCGTAGGTTCGTCTCCCGGCCCTTCCGTGTGTGTGTGTGTGTGTGTTTCCAGCTGCCTCTGTGGATGAACATGCTTTTAGATGCTTCAAAACACATACCTTGCCTACCAGCAGTCATTCCTGTACGGTTGTTGCCACCCACCTGTACATGTGCCTCTGCTGGTGCTGTACTCGGTGGTCCACGTAGTGCATACCATACCTGTGTTGTACGTTTGTGCGGTTGAGTATGTGGGGGTGTGGTCAATCATCATGCGTGCCACATGTGTGTGTGTGTCCAGGCTCCCAGCTGCATGGGTTCATACGGTATGGCTCTGAGTTTTACGCGGAACACCCATAACCTGGCGCCATCCTTCTGTTTGTGGATGGCGGAACGCAGCTCGTGTACTACTTGTGTGCTTGTTCTGGTCGGCGACCTCCGTAGCGTGTTCTCCATGTGCACCCTACTATGGTGTTGTGGTACACTCACGGGCCTGCCGGATGTGTCCGTCTGTATCTCTTTCTTTGTATATCTATGTACCTATGTTGTGGATGTACCGCTGCTCTACCATGGACAGCTGTCTTCCCCATGTATCGCATATTGTCACGGCTGACACATATAACTGTGGTACGTTGCATATCCACACATTGTCCATGCACCGTCCGTATTCCAGAACACCTCATAGACATCTGCTGGATTACGTGGCAGACAGCTATCCTTGCTGTCCTGACACTGTACCCATAGACGACATACACCTTGTGTGTAGTTGCCTATCTATGGTGTGTGTATGTCTAACTGTGCTGTATGCATGGCCGCAGTGTGTGTCGCTATAGCCATGTGTGCAGCTGTCGCCACTATGGGTATCCTTGTGGACCGCTGTTACATGGGCACGCCTGAACATACCTGCAGACTGTACTACCCTCCGACGGCAGCGGCCTTAGATCGTCCCGCTGCCCTAGGCTGTGGGGCTACATGGCACACGCCAACACAACACATGGTGCACCCATCTTGGTGTACCTACGCACACCTACTAGACAGGTGGCCCTACTAGAGTGGCGCCCTGGGCAGCCGCAGGATTGGCGTATGCCTACGGCCGGCTTTGGGCACATCACAAGGCAAACGTCTACAGTCGGTGTTTTACGACGTCTAGATTATAACACCACAGGAGGGACCTCCTCAGCTATGCTGAAGAATGCGGATGTGGATAGATTAGTGGGTGGAGGGTTGGCCACACACCAGGGCTGACCGATGGATAACTGCTGAGGCATAGTTTGAGAGGCAGGTGGAGCAAACACCCGTAACGGGAATGTAGTGTAGATACAGATGTAGGGTTAACATACATTTGTCCACTCTGTCGGTTCTGTACCATTGTATTACAGTGATATGCTATGCATATCTTCCATAGACATTGTTAGGTCTTCGGTTTTTGAGGATTCGACATAGTACAATATCATACTACGGAACTACGGAAAAACTGCAAAACTGTGGAAAAACAAACCAGCAACCTGCGGCAAGATTACTCCCCGTGCCGACACGCATAAGTCTTCATAACGTTTAAACAGTTTATTAAAACATGCAACGCTTTCGTTGCTTTCACACTTTCAGAAAGCAAATTCTTCAACTGTTCACAATCAACAATGTGAGATTTAAGAACTCGTTAAGACTCACATTGTTGATTGTGAACATTTGTAGAATCTGCTTTTTTCTGAAGAAGTTGTGGAAACAACAAAAACGTTGCATGTTTTAATAAACTGTTTAAATGTTAAGAAGACTTGTGTTGTGTCGAACTACGGGGACTATTCTTGCCGCAGGTTGCTGGTTTGTTTGTTTTTCATAGTACAATATCATGTAATACATGTGTTCATAGGATGCTTTCTGAGATGTTGACATGTGTGTGTTTCGTTAGTGCGTCTGTGCTTTCTATGCTGTGGCTACATGTTCATTGTTCGCATAGAAAGTGACAAATGGAAGTGTAAGGGTGGATATTTAAAGCCTGGATGCTTCCATGTTATGTGTAAGTGTCACAGGGCCTACGGGTGATAGCGCATACATGTCTATGAAGAACCTTTGGATACCATATGTGACCTGTCGTGGACGAAATGTTTAAGTTGACTGTTCCATCTACCTATGTGTGACATGGTTTGTGGCCATAGGGTGCCAGCGAGTCTTTCTTGTTCATTGGGTGTTTTCCATGGTCAATTGACATCAATCCTATTAATTCACTGAAGGATGTCTTTCATTGTTGGGAACACCATAGTTTGGCCATCGTATGTCTTTCCCAGCCGACGTTGATATTGTGCCATTGGTATGTTTCCACAGGTCACCCATCTGTTCCACTGTATGGAAGCGTGTGATCCCCATTTATGTGCTGGCAGATTGAGTGCTGTGTACGCCGGTATCTGCCCAGCGGTCTGGCTTTGTATGGGGAGTGTCTACTGTAGTCCCTATCTGTATTTCCTGGGTTATGCCTTGCAACAGCTGTGGGATTCCCCCAGGTTTGCAGCTATGGGTGCCATCTCGGCCGTACGTTTGTCCATCCATGGGAACTGCCTACTGGACACTAGTATAGGGCTGTACACATTTCACACCTGCATTCTGCATTTTCCGGTGGATGACTGGCATTATTAGTGCGGAGTAACGCACATGCCATGGCCCCCGCACACGGGCGGACAACGAATCATCTGCCAATCCACACCGACCCATTTTGCATACCCACGATCCCATGTCTGCAACCCTCGACAGTACCCATTGCACACCCTTCATGTGTGCGGAAATGGGATGTGAACGCACGTGTATGGACGCAGCAACCTGGGGAGTCCTATTCATATGTCCTGCATTTCATGGACAGTTGTCATCACCCTTGAAGACGCTTGTGGTGCATATATCTACCTGTGCCGTAGTCACGGCTGTCACCTCTTCTGGGTCACACGATCGCAGCCTGTTGCCAACACTTAAGGAGAAATATTTGGGTCCTGCAATGGACACCGATGTGCATATGTAAAGTGTAGAACATGTTGGACTGTGTCCATTCGGCCAGTGGGTTTGACTGCCGCCGTATGTTCCCAAGTCGGATGTCTGTTTGCCTACCCATATTATGTAGTGCTACGGAACCCGTGTCCTTCCACAATTAACCCATATGGTGTTACTGTAGTACTGCAGGTTGGCAACTGCTTTAAGTAATTCTCAGAGGTACCATTGTGAACTATCCGCCACTGTATTGTCATTATAACACAGCCGGTACATGTAGAACCTATTTATTCATGAAAGGATGTTATTTATGTGTGGGAACGCCATAGTTTAACCATAGTATGACCTTCCTAGTTGACAATGTTGGTGTGCCATTAATATGTGTTCCACAGGTCGCCCGTATGTTCCGCGGAGTGGAAGCGGGTGATCCCCACATACTTGCTAGCACCTTGGTTGCTGTGTACGCTGGGATTCGCACGGCAGGATAGATTTCTATGGGGTGTGTCTACTGTTGTTTCCATCTGTATTTCCTGTGTTATGCCTTACTACGGCTGTGTGATTCCACCAGGTTCGCTATTATGGGTGCCATCTTGTCCGTACATTTGTCCATCCTTGGGAAATGCCTACTGGACACTGGTGTACGGGTGGCAGCAGGCACTGGATGTACACATATGTGGTACCCACATCAGTGCAGGCAACCATCCATGTGCACGGGATAGCGGTGTGTGTCCACATACAGCACTGTGTTGATCAATATCCCAGCACATAGCACCTGCCAGGGTTACAGTGTATGCATGGATGTGTGATACCTGCATGCACCAGACACACCCTCAGCAAGCAGTGTGCAGCATACCTCGCTTGAGGCCAGTGTCCACACCATGGTGATAGACATGTTGAATGTCCATATACACATAGCAATGACATACGGAATGGACAGCCACCCTGCCAATATCGTCAACCCCCAGGTGGATCACAGCCCAGTGCCATGTATGTGGCATACCCTGCCATACCATGCAGCCCTGCCCAGCAAGGCTGCATGAGCTATCACAGTCCTACATGGTGCAATGGACAAACGGCACTCTCACTATCAACCATACACAGCAGTAATGTGGCGGTGATGCACCCTGTGGTGTTACAGGTGCTGTGTGTTGCTCTGGACAATGTGTGTGTGTACATGCTATGCATGGCCTTTCCTGCTAATGTGTCATGGTTACACATTGCCCTATGTCTATCACATGTGCAACACAGGTGAGCTGTGGCAAGTTGTCCAACACCCGTACAGTGCTGTGTGGATGTACATGGCACAACACATGCATGTGCAGGTGTCCATGTGTATGTGTACAGTGCCACTGCTGATGTTCACAATGGGTACAGACGTGATGTTTACTGACATATACACAGCGTCCAGGTGAACAGTAGCACCGACGTCACATGGGGACCTATGCCAAGTGATATGGACACAGGTGCAGCCAGGTACACATGTCCACAGCAGGCTAACATCTACATGGTGCGTGTACAGTGTGATGGGGTGGCACACAGATATGATGTGACACCCACTGCTCAATGGTGTGAAGCCAACACATCGGCTGTGTCACTGCCACGATGCCTTTCACAGATTACTGTGCAGATGTCATACATGTCATAGCAATGTATTTCCAACAGTATGCCAGAACAGCAGTGTAAATGTGACCTGCCACCATCATTATGTCTTACAGATAATGCCACGTTCCCGGCTTCCCGCTTTCAGCCATCAGGAGGATGAGGTGATCATCCCATACCTCCATACAAATCATGATGTCTTATTCAGTCATGTGCCACAGCAGGCACAGGAACGACAGGAGATGTGGGAGGAGATGTGCAGGAGGGTGAACAGCCTGGGCGGATACAACCGCAATTATCAGCAGATCCGCAGGCACTGCACAGACCTGATCCGGCATGCAAGACAGCGTGCCGCTGCAATCGCCAGACAACAACGTGGGACAGGTGGCGGTCCACCAACACAGCCCCCACTCACAGCCACAGAGGAGCTCCTGGCCAGTCTGGGGACACCCACGGAACAACACACAGAAACTCATGCGTCCATCGTGGAGGTGGGTGTCGTGCAAACTATGAGGTCGGAGCAGCCTGGTAAGTCAGTGTTGCATGTTTGTATGATAAGCGACGTGGGAGTGGGTGTCATAGTACAACACATAATATAGCAACACATGCCAGATATATGTCCACACAAGATGCATACTACAGTATGCTATGTTGTTTTACCAGACATGTGCATAGCAGATGCGAACTCACAGATGCATGATGTGACATGCACATTGCTGACTGTGGCGATAGTAATGGATAATGTGTATACCTTTGTGTCATTCCTTTACAGATACATCTGGCGTGTCGCAAAGACAAGGGTCTGTCGCAGGTAAGTCTGTTGCTAGTCAAAGGCATGATACAGTGTATTGATATTCCCCATGTGTCCAGGTATGACATGCACACCTGTGTGTGCCCCAGTCACGGTATATAGGCTGCACCACCCGACACACACAGCACCCATGTACAGTAGATACAACCATTAGCATAGAGTGGTATGACACCACACAACCTATTGGTGTGTTATGTGCAGTCAGCTATGCATACAATGTTGTCGGTGTTCCACAATGGCTGCATGTGTAGTATGCATTGGTATGCCTCTGCAGTATGCACACAGTAATACATAGTGAGCTGTGATCTGGCCAGAGCACAGGTGTTACCAATGTGACCTATGCCCCTGCATTGGGTGCACACGTTGTGACATGGCACATACCATGTCCCATGCACGTGGATGTCTGTCTGCAACATTTTCACACCATGACATGACCTATGCACGACATGGCAGACATCCACACTGTCTGCATATCCGTAGGGAATGTGACACCTTACACTAGTATGTTTGTATGTGACATGGGCCACCACAGGGCCGTGCACGATGTCCACCACACACAATTGTCAATGACCCAGACAGACAAGGCCATGGCCGATACCTATAGGCATGTTGTCACACAGTACATCCACAGTGGGTATTCACTGTTGCACCCTGTACACACATAGTGGCCTCATCACTGTAGTGGACCCCCTGGACATGCGATGTGATACACCAGTGACATGGAATGCCTGTCCACAGCTACTACAGGTGCCACCATTGTCCACCATATATGTGCTGCTGAGCAGCTGAACTGATTGTCAGACATGGCAATGTAATGCTTCCAGGTCACGCATTGCACAGAAACATACCTGTGTCCTGCTACTGTGCAGTGGCACAGTGCCTGCACTCCACACTGTACAGCTATGTATACAGCTCACACCAACCGCACCTGCACATACATCCCTGTTACCCATACATTGTATCTGTAGACTGTACACATAACACTGCACTGTGACAGCTGTTGTGATGTAGTGCATGTGGTGGGACACCATTGTCACATGTCCACATGATACCGCACATGTTTGCAGTGTACATGACATAGTGTCGGCAGCCATGTGTAGTGTCAACTCACCCGTGGCCACACGGTGTATCACGGTGATGCATGCAAACTACCATGAATGTGTGTACTGCATGCCTAATAAAAGACACCTGCCTGTTGTAGTGTACCCACCAGGGCAATGTGCATACTGCCACTATGAATGTCTGGTCTGCATTCACTGGTCTGTGCTGTGGGAATGCTGCATGCCACCTGCACTATCACATGCATGATGTGTCTGTGTGTGTGTGTGTGTGTGTGTGTGTATGTCTGTATTGTAACGGATGGTATGTCCTTGTATTGACAGGTGCTGTAGGTGAGTTCCCCTCCTGCGGGCCATCTGAGGCTAGTGTCCACACAGATACTAGTGGTGATGACCATGTGCATGAGGCACAGGCAGGGTCATCACAGGCAGACACTGTGCCATTGGAGAACATCACACTTACGTCCCATTCATCCCTGCACATGGTTCAGATGCCGACACATACCCCAACACCATTGCCCATAGATGACGGTCAGTCAGCGTCTGTTGGCACCGAGCAGGAATGTGCGGTGGCTGCAGAAGGTGTGGCTACACACGATGTTGCCAGTGCAATGACTGGTGCAGTGCCACACAGGCATGTGGCAGGTGCTGCTCGTAGGGGGAGCACCGCTAGACATACACCTGCCGTACAGGGTGCAGCAGCTGGTATAACCAGACGCATGTTCCAGACTGTAATGGCGGCACAGGCACATGCCGAACGGCAGAACCTGGAAGGGCAGAGGCTGCAGAGGTCTGCAATCCGTTCCTTGAATGACAACATCCAGTCATTGGCGAATGCCCAACAGCATCTTGCCGATGTTCTGGATAGGAGATTGGGTGAGATGGCTGGGATCCTCTACCGAGGCATGGCCATCCGTGAGCGTGAGCTGTCTGTGCTGGAACACATGGTAGGGGTGAGGCATAGGCACGGGTGGGTGGGCCAGTAACACCAACAGGTGCAGGTCAGCGTGTGCGTGCCACCTCCCATGCCCACCCACACAGTGCTGGTAGCAGCAGCAGTGCAGCTGCTACTACACCAACCACACCAGGACACAGCAGGCCACATGGACGTGGCCCTGGACGGCCCTGGCGTGGGCACGTTACCAGCGGACATGTGACATCGGAGAGTGGACAGTCTGTATCTCCGCCGGTAGTGCCCCGTGCGACCCCAGGCAGGTGCGGGTCACGCCGCCAAGAGGCGGACACAGTGAGCCGTAACACCTGCACTGTACAGTCTGGGGCTGTCAAGCATACCCTGTGTAGGCATCACAGATGACTGAACCATGTACACACATACCCACACACAGCAAACACAACTGTAGGGCTCCACCACATCCACATGCAATCTACACAGTCATGCCCAGTCAATGCACAGGCCCTTACACACACACATGATGTCATCCATTGGTACAGCCCATGCCTGTGGTACACATATCACCCTGTGCATATGATGAAGTCTCTGCCGCAGAACTGTGAGCTACACCATCGGTGCACGGTTATGCAAACATATTCTGATGCACAGGGTGGACAAGATAGTGAGAGGTGTATGTGATACCTGTGTCCGCACAGTACGTGATGTGTATGTTGTGGTGTGTGTGTATGGCTGGTGACAGGTGTGTATGTGATGTGGGCTGTGCACTGACATCATGCAGCAGACATACCATGTAGGGCAGGTGCAGCATTCATTGATCTGTGTACACAGTATGCATGGTGGTTACATGTGTAGCACCATGTTGGTTCAGTTAACCCGTATGACAATGATGGTGTGCTTGCATGTGCCTACTGGGAGCACTGTTATTAGTTCCCCATGTGTAGTCATGGGGTACCCACAGGCATGTCTGGCAACATCAGCATAGTACAGGTACCCGCAACTGGCATGGACCCCTACATAGGTACATAGGTGCACATGTACATACCAGGCTATGTGCCCTACGACATGTGGAGACCTCGCACGACTGTGTGTGGCTGCTAACACCCCTTAGGATGGGGATGCCACATGCATCAGTCCCCAGTCCCTCGTCCAGCACTGACACACGGATGATGCCTGGCGCATAACTATGTTCACACATCCACACATCATGATTACTCCTGGACGAAGGCAGTCAGGGCCTTTCCTTAACATGGGCTGGCACTCCTCTCCGTGTCGTAGGTGGTCTCTGGCCGTTGACCCTGTTCCCCCAGCATGTCCCACTCATCTTTGTGGTGAGGTGTCTGACAGTCGCTTCTGTGCCCGTGTTTGCCTGGAGCCTAGGAGGTGGAATATGCCCATGTCACCCAGGTCGGACATGGCCGTGTATGCCAGGCACAGATCACCACAGAGCAGATGTGCTGGGAAGGTATACAGCTGGAGTCCCCTTGGTCGTGCAGCTTGTGACACATGTCCTAGCACCGTCATCCCTGCATTGTGGAACATTTGTGGTCCTTCTGAGTGCTGCAGGTGTCAGCTTAGGTACAGGCCAGATGTGCCATTGTACGCAGTCATTGCTCTGGTGTGTGATGTGTACAGGGGTACAATGAACACCCCTGATGTGGATGCGATTCCTTCCAGACTAGGTGCCCACAGTGGAATGCCTTCACACACACATTGCCATTGTGTGTGTTGACAGAGGTTACCGACAGGTGTGGTACCCATTTCCATGAACATGTCCACCATTTTGAATGGCCTACCACCTACATGTTACATTGGGCCGAACATGTCCTTCACACTGGGTAGGTCTGCACCTTCTCTGGCATGTAGCAGCAGGCCATGGCTCTGGCACCAGTTATCCATGTCTATCACGCCCTAGGTGGATGTCCGTGTCACATGGGGTGTTGGGTATGGTGGCTGGTGTGTAGCCATCTGCATACCTTGTCTGCCACAATCCCCCTATGATTGCATGCACATTTGAAGGTCGAATGCCATATGGCAGGGGGCCCAGGACTGAGCCCTGTGGGCCTCCACTGGAGACCAGATATGAGTGTGACATGGCACCAGGAACACCAACCCTGTGTGGTGTGACCTCCAACCTTTCTGAGAACCATCGGGTGACATATGTCCCCACATGTACGCTGGCAAGCCTTTCCATGAGTCCCATGTGGAGTGTACTCTGAATGCCCCACCAGGTCATGGTACTGTGTGCAAACCCCAGATCCCCATCAATGGCCTTGGTGACCACTCCAGACAGGACGAGCAGCCGGGAGGCAGGATCCACCCTTGACTATGTTGTTGTGGGTATGTTCCGGTATTGGCTGTACACCGCTGTCTGTATCCATGGGCACCTGTATGGACCTTCACACAGCTTTGCAGACAAGGCTTGTCAAGCTGATAGGGTGTGGCTGTCTACAGTCCAGAAGAGCACTACCCTGGCATAGTGGGACCACAGATGCCATATGCCATCCATCGGGGACATAGCCCATAGTAAGGCTAACATGACACAGTGGCCTCATGTGTGGGTCAAGGGCTTCAATGAGGATGGGTAGCACACAGCCAGGGACACCATCGGTGCCCATTGGTGCTGTGTCAACCGCCATAGACTTATGAGATCGCTCCAGGCCATATGAGATGTTTTGGAGGCTACACTCTGGTGGGATGGATATGTCCCCTCTTGGGGGTGGGGTGGATGTATGCATGGAACATGTCCGCTGGTTTGTAGACAATGTCTGTGGGTGCAGTGACCGTTGTACCATTCTGGACCATTTCCGGCCAAGTCTGTGTGCCCCCAACCATGTCCTTACCACAGTTAGGGAAGGCCCTATGGTTGTCTCATGTGCCCTCTGCAGTACCACTCCCACAAGCGGCTGTGGATGATTGTATGTGTGGCCGTATGGTGACGCCGGTATGAATGGGAGATGGTTTCCTGGTACTGACATTGCTCTGTCATGTATTAGCTCCAACTGTTGATGTACAGCTTGTCAGTGGCTGGGGTCCACCACACCATGTGCCTACCTGTGGTGGACAAGGTCCTGATGTTATCATGTTTGCCTGTTGCAGACATGCATGGGGGTGCTCAGAGAAGGCATTCGTAAGGCGGTTGGCAGTCTGGCCTGTGTTCAACACTGGCATGGAGGACTTGTAGGGTACCACACCGGTCGTATGATGTGTGTGGTTTGTTGTGGAGAGGTCATCACTTAGGTCCCCCATGCCGGTGTTGGGTGCAGGATGTGGATGACCAGTGGATCCACTATATGGTCTGGCATCACCATTGAGGGCTGTACATCCTGTGTGGGGCATATCCTCACCATGTGTGATGGGCAGAACTGTCAGACATCCCCCCCTAGTGTGTATGGTGCATGGCTGTTTAACAGTGGCCAGGTGTGAGAACACCTGGGACCGGTGGCGGAGTGTGTTGTGCCATGGGTAATGTTCCCAGTCTATGTATGGGTGGTTCATGTCACCCAATACGGTGCTGTTGTGAGAGCATGCACACTCACCAGTGTCCTCAGGACGTCTGTGCAGGTATCCTGTGTTTGGGAGGGTTGTCTGTAGCATGCAACAAACTGTAGGCCAGTCCTACAACTGGTTAATTGCACCTAGATATTCCCGCTGCAACGGCCATGTCTGTGGCATGGCCGGTTGCTGTTGTGTGGCTGGACACACACGACGGTCCACATTCCGCCACCCATGCCGTCGCACCATGTGTATGCATGTCTGCTCTGTGCCGAGTCTAAGTGTCTGAGCATGCCCAGTAGGCAGCTGTGTAGATAGACACACAGCACAGTGCACACCGCGCCCGACTTCAGTTATACCCCGGGTGCATGCCTGTATCCCCTTCGCAACGGCCACGTCTGTGGCATGGCCAGGTTGCTGTTGTGTGACTGGACACACACGACGGTCCACATTTCGCCACCCATGCCGTCGCACCATGTGTATGCATGTCTGCTCTGTGCCGAGTCTAAGTGTCTGAGCATGCCCAGTAGGCAGTGATGTAGTGATCAGTAGTTACTTGGTATTCCCGACTGCAGCACTAACGTGTTACTGTACGGCGACCTTGGGATGGTAACAGGCTGTGTGACTGCGCACTCTGACATATTTCCCGATCGGGCGCATTGCCTCTGCAAATGATACCACCCACGTAGGGGTATGCCTCCTGACAGCGCTCCGCTCAGTAAACTCGGTAGCGCGTTCTGTAAATGCTTCATACTGTAGTGTGTTCATGTAGATAGGCGTAGGTTCGTCTCCCGTCCCTTGTGTGTGTGTGTGTGTGTGTGTGTGTGTGTGTGTGTGTGTGTGTGTGTGCTTCCAGCTGCCTCTGCGGATGAACATGCTTTTAGACGCTTTGCAACATATACCTTGGCTATTGCCAGCTATTGTCTTGCGGGTGATGTCACCAGCCTACAAGTATGCCTCTGACAGCGCTCTGCTCAGTAAACGTGGTAGCGCGTTCTGTAAATGCTTCATACTGTAGTGAGTTCATGTAGATAGGCGTAGGTTCGTCTCCCGGCCCTTCTGTGTGTGTGTGTGTGTGTGTGTTTCCAGCTGCCTCTGCGGATGAACATGCTTTTAGACGCTTCGCAACACATACCTTGGCTATTGCCAGCTATTGTCTTGCGGGTGATGTCACCAGCCTACAAGTATGCCTCTGACAGCTCTCTGCTCAGTAAACTCGGTAGCGCGCTCTGTAAATGCTTCATACTGTAGTGAGTTCATGTAGATAGGCGTAGGTTCGCTCCGTCCCTTCCGTGTGTGTGTGTGTGTGTGTGTGTGTGTGTTTCCAGCTGCCTCTGCAGATGAACATGCTTTAGACGCCACAACACATACCTTGGCTATTGCCAGCTATTGTCTTGCGGGTGATGTCACCAGCCTACAAGTATGCCTCTGACAGCGCTCTGCTCAGTAAACTCGGTAGCGCATTCTGTAAATGCTTCATACTGTAGTGAGTTCATGTAGATAGGCGTAGGTTCGCCTCCGCCCTTCCGTGTGTGTGTGTGTGTGTGTGTGTGTGTGTGTTTCCAGCTGCCTCTGCGGATGAACATGCTTTTAGACGCTTCACAACACATACCTTGGCTATTGCCAGCTATTGTCTTGCGGGTGATGTCACCAGCCTACAAGTATGCCTCTGACAGCGCTCTGCTCAGTAAACTCGGTAGCGCGTTCTGTAAATGCTTCATACTGTAGTGAGTTCATGTAGATAGGCGTAGGTTCGTCTCCCGTCCCTTGTGTGTGTGTGTGTGTGTTTCCAGCTGCCTCTGCGGATGAACATGCTTTTGGACGCTTTGCAACACATACCTTGGCTATTGCCAGCTATTGTCTTGCGTGTGATGTCACCAGCCTACAAGTATGCCTCTGACAGCGCTCTGCTCAGTAAACTCGGTAGCGTTCTGTAAATGCTTCATACTGTAGTGAGTTCATGTAGATAGGCGTAGGTTCGTCTCCTGGCCCTTCCGTGTGTGTGTGTGTGTGTTTCCAGCTGCCTCTGGATGAACATGCTTTTAGACGCCGCAACACATACCTTGGCTATTGCCAGCTATTGTCTTGGGTGATGTCACCAGCCTACAAGTATGCCTCTGACAGCTCTGCTCAGTACCGTAGCGTTCTGTAAATGCTTCATACTGTAGTGAGTTCATGTAGATAGGCGTAGGTTCATCTCCCGGCCCTTCCGTGTGTGTGTGTGTGTGTGTGTGTGTGTGTTTCCAGCTGCCTCTGTGGATGAACATGCTTTTAGACGCTTCGCAACACATACCTTGGCTATTGCCAGCTATTGTCTTGCGGGTGATGTCACCAGCCCACAAGTATGCCTCTGACAGCGCTCTGCTCAGTAAACTCGGTAGCGCGTTCTGTAAATGCTTCATGCTGTAGTGAGTTCATGTAGATAGGCGTAGGTTCGTCTCCTGGCCCTTCCGTGTGTGTGTGTGTGTGTGTGTGTTTCCAGCTGCCTCTGCGGATGAACATGCTTTTAGATGCTTCAAAACACATACCTTGCCTACCAGCAGTCATTCCTGTACGGTTGTTGCCACCCACCTGTACATGTGCCTCTGCTGGTGCTGTACTCGGTGGTCCACGTAGTGCATACCATACCTGTGTTGTACGTTTGTGCGGTTGAGTATGTGGGGGTGTGGTCAATCATCATGCGTGCCACATGTGTGTGTGTGTGTCCAGGCTCCCAGCTGCATGGGTTCATACGGTATGGCTCTGAGTTTTACGCGGAACACCCATAACCTGGCGCCATCCTTCTGTTTGTGGATGGCGGGACGCAGCTCGTGTACTACTTGTGTGCTTGTTCTGGTCGGCGACCTCCGTAGCGTGTTCTCCACGTGCACCCTACTATGGTGTTGTGGGGTGCTGCTGTGTACATTACACTCACGGGCCTGCCGGATGTGTCCGTCTGTATCTCTTTCTTTGTATATCTATGTACCTATGTTGTGGATGTACCGCTGCTCTACCATGGACAGCTGTCTTCCCCATGTATCGCATATTGTCACGGCTGACACATATAACTGTGGTACGTTGCATATCCACACATTGTCCATGCACCGTCCGTATTCCAGAACACCTCATAGACATCTGCTGGATTACGTGGCAGACAGCTATCCTTGCTGTCCTGACACTGTACCCATAGACGACATACACCTTGTGTGTAGTTGCCTATCTATGGTGTGTGTATGTCTAACTGTGCTGTATGCATGGCCGTGTGTGTCCCGCTATAGCCATGTGTGCAGCTGTCGCCACTATGGGTATCCTTGTGGACCGCTGTTACATGGGCACGTCTGAACATACCTGCAGACTGTACTACCCCTCCGACGGCAGCGGCCTTAGATCGTCCGCTGCCCTAGGCTGTGGGGCTACATGGCACACGCCAACACAACACATGGTGCACCCATCTTGGTGTACCTACGTGACACGCCTACTAGACAGGTGGCCCTACTAGAGTGGCGCCCTGGGCAGCCGCAGGATTGGCGTATGCCTACGGCCGGCTTTGGGCACATCACAAGGCAAACGTCTACAGTCGGTGTTTTACGACGTCTAGATTATAACACCACAGGAGGGACCTCCTCAGCTATGCTGAAGAATGCGGATGTGGATAGATTAGTGGGTGGAGGGTTGGCCACACACCAGGGCTGACCGATGGATAACTGCTGAGGCATCTTTTGAGAGGCAGGTGGAGCAAACACCCGTAACGGAATGTAGTGTAGATACAGATGTAGGGTTAACATACATTTGTCCACTCTGTCGGTTCTGTACCGTTGTATTACAGTGATATGCTATGCATATCTTCCATAGACATTGTTAGGTCTTCGGTTTTTGAGGATTCGACATAGTACAATATCATACTACGGAACTACGGAAAAACTGCAAAACCGTGGAAAACAAACAAACCAGCAACCTGCGGCAAGATTACTCCCGTGCCGACATAACGCAAGTTCATAGCGTTTAAACAGTTTATTAAAACATGCAGCGTTTTCGTTTGCTCAACTTCTTCGAAAGCAAATTCTTCAACTGTTCACAATCAACAATGTGAGATTTAAGAACTCGTTAAGACTCACATTGTTGATTGTGAACATTTGTAGAATCTGCTTTTTTCTGAAGAAGTTGTGGAAACACAGAAAACGTTGCATGTTTTAATAAACTGTTTAAATGTTAAGAAGACTTGTGTTGTGTCGAACTACGGGGACTATTCTTGCCGCAGGTTGCTGGTTTGTTTGTTTTTCATAGTACAATATCATGTAATACGTGTGTTCATAGGATGCTTTCTGAGATGTTGACATGTGTGTGTGTCATTAGCAGTGCGTCTGTGCTTTCTATGCTGTGGCTACATGTTCATTGTTCGCATAGAAAGTGACAAATGGAAGTGTAAGGGTGGATATTTAAAGCCTGGATGCTTCCATGTTATGTGTAAGTGTCACGGGGCCTACGGGTGATAGCGCATACATGTCTATGAAGAACCTTTGGATACCATATGTGACCTGTCGTGGACGAAATGTTTAAGTTGACTGTTCCATCTACCTATGTGTGACATGGTTTGTGGCCATAGGGTGCCAGCGAGTCTTTCTTGTTCATTGGGTGTTTTCCATGGTCAATTGACATCAATCCTATTAATTCACTGAAGGATGTCTTTCATTGTTGGGAACACCATAGTTTGGCCATCGTATGTCTTTCCCAGCCGACGTTGATATTGTGCCATTGGTATGTTTCCACAGGTCACCCATCTGTTCCACTGTATGGAAGCGTGTGATCCCCATTTATGTGCTGGCAGATTGAGTGCTGTGTACGCCGGTATCTGCCCAGCGGTCTGGCTTTGTATGGGGAGTGTCTACTGTAGTCCCTATCTGTGTTTCCTGGGTTATGCCTTGCAACAGCTGTGGGATTCCCCCAGGTTTGCAGCTATGGGTGCCATCTCGGCCGTACGTTTGTCCATCCATGGGAACTGCCTACTGGACACTAGTATAGGGATGTACACATTTCACACCTGCATTCTGCATTTTCCGGTGGATGATTGGCATTATTAGTGCGGAGTAACGCACATGCCATGGCCACGTCCCGCACACGAGGCGGGACAACGAATCATCTGCCAATCCACACCGAGACCCATTTTTGCATACCCACGATCCCATGTCTGCAACCCTCGACAGTACCCATTGCACACCCTTCATGTGTGCGGAAATGGGATGTGAACGCACGTGTATGGACGCAGCAACCTGGGGAGTCCTATTCATATGTCCTGCATTTCATGGACAGTTGTCATCACCCTTGAAGACGCTTGTGGTGCATATATCTACCTGTGCCGTAGTCACGGCTGTCACCTCTTCTGGGTCACACGATCGCAGCCTGTTGCCAACACTTAAGGAGAAATATTTGGGTCCTGCAATGGACACCGATGTGCATATGTAAAGTGTAGAACATGTTGGACTGTGTCCATTCAGCCAGTGGGTTTGACTGCCGCCGTATGTTCCCCAGTCGCGGATGTCTGTTTGCCTACCCATATTATGTAGTGCTACGGAACCCGTGTCCTTCCACAATTAACCCATATGGTGTTACTGTAGTACTGCAGGTTGGCAACTGCTTTAAGTAATTCTCAGAGGTACCATTGTGAACTATCCGCCACTGTATTGTCATTATAACACAGCCGGTACATGTAGAACCTATTTATTCATGAAAGGATGTTATTTATGTGTGGGAACGCCATAGTTTAACCATAGTATGACCTTCCTAGTTGACGTTGTTGGTGTGCCATTAATATGTGTTCCACAGGTCGCCTGTATGTTCCGTGGAGTGGAAGCGGGTGATCCCCACATACTTGCTAGCACCTTGGTTGCTGTGTACGCTGGGATTCGCACGGCAGGATAGATTTCTATGGGGTGTGTCTACTGTTGTTTCCATCTGTATTTCCTGTGTTATGCCTTACTACGGCTGTGTGATTCCACCAGGTTCGCTATTATGGGTGCCATCTTGTCCGTACATTTGTCCATCCTTGGGAAATGCCTACTGGACACTGGTGTACGGGTGGCAGCAGGCACTGGATGTACACATATGTGGTACCCACATCAGTGCAGGCAACCATCCATGTGCACGGGATAGCAGTGTGTGTCCACATACAGCACTGTGTTGATCAATATCCCAGCACATAGCACCTGCCAGTGTTACAGTGTATGCATGGATGTGTGATACCTGCATGCACCAGACACACCCTCAGCAAGCAGTGTGCAGCATACCTCGCTTGAGGCCAGTGTCCACACCATGGTGATAGACATGTTGAATGTCCATATACACATAGCAATGACATACAGAATGGACAGCCACCCTGCCAATATCGTCAACCCCCAGGTGGATCACAACCCAGTGCCATGTATGTGGCATACCCTGCCATACCATGCAGCCCTGCCCAGCAAGGCTGCATGAGCTATCACAGTCCTACATGGTGCAATGGACAAACGGCACTCTCACTATCAACCATACACAGCAGTAATGTGGCGGTGATGCACCCTGTGGTGTTACAGGGTGGTTTTGTTTTTT